>NW_027437229.1:0-317411 GCF_033239565.1 Halichoeres trimaculatus | reverse complement strand
CAACTGCCGCCTGCTCCGGCTCCAACTCCGCCGGAGGATGGAGCAGAAAACAATCTGTGTGGTGTGTCATCATCCAGAGTTATACGATACGACATGTGTACTCTACAGAGACCTGAAAAACAGGAGCAGGCTTGGTTGAAAGTCTCTGAGGAGACAGGTTTTGAATGTAAGTTCTGAAAACATTCGTTTCCAGCTGGATTTGCCTGCACCGGGTATCACTGAGTCCGACTGTGTTTTCCTCAACGGAGTTTTGAGCCTGATAGAGAGGAGGGAGGAGTGCGGGCAGGGGCAGAGCCAGGTAAAGATGGAAGTTCTCTGTGCTCCTCTCTTTCCTCCACCCCTTCATTATCCCCAGAGAGACCTCCGGGAACATGGGTCGGGGGTTCGGGTGGTCGGGGGTACGGGGGGTCGGAGGTTCAGGGGATCGGGAATGAGATCGCGGGGAAAAGCCAAGCAGGGCCGGTGGATTACCATGGAGAGGCAGCAGGCATTGATTGTGATCTTCAAAGCTTTCACACTCTCTCCTGTCATGCTTTGGAAACCACAGCTCATTGTTTTTCAGATGCTCTTTTGGACTTTCGGTCTTTAAATGAACGAGCTCTCTACTCCGCATGCTCAGTACCGCATATTCGCGCCTCAGCTTGTCAAAAAAGTCCAGCGGCGAGACTCGGGCGTACACGCGGCGCATGAAAGGCCATTCGCGCGAGTAAATTCGCATGTTCGCGTTTGGTGTGGCCGCGGATTGAGGGCTAAAACCTCTGTTTCGGCTTTTACCACATTCACCTCAGAACGTAAGGTCGGGACCTGAAATTTGGAGCCAAAATTCAAATTTTCACTTTGGCTGAAATTGCATGAAATATGTGTCCACCGTGGAAGCCCATGCCATCCCAGGTGAGAAAAATGCATCCTGAATCAAGTCTGAGGGCTAAAACCTCTGTTTCGGCTTTTACCACATTCACCTCAGAACGTAAGGTCGGGACCTGAAATTTGGAGCCAAAATTCAAATTTTCACTTTGGCTGAAATTGCATGAAATATGTGTCCACCGTGGAAGCCCATGCCATCCCAGGTGAGAAAAATGCATCCTGAATCAAGTCTGAGGGGTAAAACCACTGTTTCGGGTTTTACCACATTGAGCTCAGAACGTAAGGTCAGGACCTGAAATTTGGAGCCAAAATTCAAATTTTCACTTTGGCTGAAATTGCATGAAATATGTGTCCCCCGTGGAAGCCCATGCCATCCCAGGTGAGAAAAATGCATCCTGAATCAAGTCTGAGGGCTAAAACCTCTGTTTCGGGTTTTACCACATTGAGCCCAGAACGTAAGGTCGGGACCTGAAATTTGGAGCCAAAATTCAAATTTTCACTTTGGCTGAAATTGCATGAAATATGTGTCCCCCGTGGAAGCCCATGCCATCCCAGGTGAGAAAAATGCATCCTGAATCAAGTCTGAGGGCTAAAACCTCTGTTTCGGCTTTTACCACATTCACCTCAGAACGTAAGGTCCGGACCTGAAATTTAGAGCCAAAATTCAAATTTTCACTTTGGCTGAAATTGCATGAAATATGTGTCCCCCGTGGAAGCCCATGCCATCCCAGGTGAGAAAAATGCATCCTGAATCAAGTCTGAGGGCTAAAACCTCTGTTTCGGCTTTTACCACATTCACCTCAGAACGTAAGGTCGGGACCTGAAATTTGGAGCCAAAATTCAAATTTTCACTTTGGCTGAAATTGCATGAAATATGTGTCCCCCGTGGAAGCCCATGCCATCCCAGGTGAGAAAAATGCATCCTGAATCAAGTCTGAGGGCTAAAACCTCTGTTTCGGGTTTTACCACATTGAGCCCAGAACGTAAGGTCGGGACCTGAAATTTGGAGCCAAAATTCAAATTTTCACTTTGGCTGAAATTGCATGAAATATGTGTCCCCAATGGAAGCCCATGCCATCCCAGGTGAGAAAAATGCATCCTGAATCAAGTCTGAGGGCTAAAACCTCTGTTTCGGTTTTACCACATTGAGCCCAGAACGTAAGGTCGGGACCTGAAATTTGGAGCCAAAATTCAAATTTTCACCTTGGCTGAAATTGCATGAAATATGTGTCCCCCTTGGAAGCCCATGCCATCCCAGGTGAGAAAAATGCATCCTGAATCAAGTCTGAGGGCTAAAACCTCTGTTTCGGGTTTTGCCACATTGAGCCCAGAACGTAAGGTCGGGACCTGAAATTTGGAGCCAAAATTCAAATTTTCACTTTGGCTGAAATTGCATGAAATATGTTTCCCCCGTGGAAGCCCATGCCATCCCAGGTGAGAAAAATGTATTCTGAATCCAGTCTGAGGGCTAAAACCTCTGTTTCGGGTTTTACCACATTGAGCCCAGAACGTAAGGTCGGGACCTGAAATTTGGAGCCAAAATTCAAATTTTCACTTTGGCTGAAATTGCATGAAATATGTGTCCCCCATGGAAGCCCATGCCATCCCAGGTGAGAAAAATGCATCCTGAATCAAGTCTGAGGGCTACAACCTCTGTTTCGGGTTTTACCACATTGAGCCCAGAACGTAAGGTCGGGACCTGAAATTTGGAGCCAAAATTCAAATTTTCACTTTGGCTGAAATTGCATGAAATATGTGTCCCCCGTGGAAGCCCATGCCATCCCAGGTGAGAAAAATGCATCCTGAATCAAGTCTGAGGGCTAAAACCTCTGTTTCGGGTTTTACCACATTCACCTCAGAACGTAAGGTCGGGACCTGAAATTTGGAGCCAAAATTCAAATTTTCACTTTGGCTGAAATTGCATGAAATATGTGTCCCCCGTGGAAGCCCATGCCATCCAAGGTGAGAAAAATGCATCCTGAATCAAGTCTGAGGGCTAAAACCTCTGTTTCGGGTTTTACCACATTGAGCCCAGAACGTAAGGTCGGGACATGAAATTTGGAGCCAAAACTCAAATTTTCACTTTGGCTGAAATTGCATGAAATATGTGTCCCCCGTGGAAGCCCATGCCATCCCAGGTGAGAAAAATGCATCCTGAATCAAGTCTGAGGGCTAAAACCTCTGTTTGGGGTTTTACCACATTGAGCCCAGAACGTAAGGTCGGGACCTGAAATTTGGAGCCAAAATTCAAATTTTCACTTTGGCTGAAATTGCATGAAATATGTGTCCCCAATGGAAGCCCATGCCATCCCAGGTGAGAAAAATGCATCCTGAATCAAGTCTGAGGGCTAAAACCTCTGTTTCGGGTTTTGCCACATTGAGCCCAGAACGTAATGTCGGGACCTGAAATTTGGAGCCAAAATTCAAATTTTCACTTTGGCTGAAATTGCATGAAATATGTGTCCCCCGTGGAAGCCCATGCCATCCCAGGTGAGAAAAATGCATCCTGAATCAAGTCTGAGGGCTAAAACCTCTGTTTCGGGTTTTACCACATTGAGCCCAGAACGTAAGGTCGGGACCTGAAATTTGGAGCCAAAATTCAAATTTTCACTTTGGCTGAAATTGCATGAAATATGTGTCCCCCGTGGAGCCCATGCCATCCCAGGTGAGGAAAATGCATCCTGAATCAAGTCTGAGGGCTAAAACCTCTGTTTCGGGTTTTACCACATTGAGCCCAGAACGTAAGGTCGGGACCTGAAATTTGGAGCCAAAATTCAAATTTTCACTTTGGCTGAAATTGCATGAAATATGTGTCCCCCGTGGAAGCCCATTCCATCCCAGGTGAGAAAAATGCATCCTGAATCAAGTCTGAGGGCTAAAACCTCTGTTTCGGGTTTTACCACATTGAGCCCAGAACGTAAGGTCGGGACCTGAAATTTGGAGCCAAAATTCAAATTTTCACCTTGGCTGAAATTGCATGAAATATGTGTCCCCCTTGGAAGCCCATGCCATCCCAGGTGAGAAAAATGCATCCTGAATCAAGTCTGAGGGCTAAAACCTCTGTTTCGGTTTTACCACATTGAGCCCAGAACGTAAGGTCGGGACCTGAAATTTGGAGCCAAAATTCAAATTTTCACCTTGGCTGAAATTGCATGAAATATGTGTCCCCCTTGGAAGCCCATGCCATCCCAGGTGAGAAAAATGCATCCTGAATCAAGTCTGAGGGCTAAAACCTCTGTTTCGGGTTTTGCCACATTGAGCCCAGAACGTAAGGTCGGGACCTGAAATTTGGAGCCAAAATTCAAATTTTCACTTTGGCTGAAATTGCATGAAATATGTGTCCCCCGTGGAAGCCCATGCCATCCCAGGTGAGAAAAATGCATCCTGAATCAAGTCTGAGGGCTAAAACCTCTGTTTCGGGTTTTACCACATTGAGCCCAGAACGTAAGGTCGGGACCTGAAATTTGGAGCCAAAATTCAAATTTTCACTTTGGCTGAAATTGCATGAAATATGTGTCCCCCGTGGAAGCCCATGCCATCCAAGGTGAGAAAAATGCATCCTGAATCAAGTCTGAGGGCTAAAACCTCTGTTTCGGGTTTTACCACATTGAGCCCAGAACGTAAGGTCGGGACCTGAAATTTGGAGCCAAAATTCAAATTTTCACTTTGGCTGAAATTGCATGAAATATGTGTCCCCCGTGGAAGCCCATGCCATCCCAGGTGAGAAAAATGCATCCTGAATCAAGTCTGAGGGCTAAAACCTCTGTTTCGGGTTTTACCACATTGAGCCCAGAACGTAAGGTCGGGACCTGAAATTTGGAGCCAAAATTTAAATTTTCACTTTGGCTGAAATTGCATGAAATATGTGTCCCCCATGGAAGCCCATGCCATCCAAGGTGAGAAAAATGCATCCTGAATCAAGTCTGAGGGCTAAAACCTCTGTTTCGGGTTTTACCACATTGAGCCCAGAACGTAAGGTCGGGACCTGAAATTTGGAGCCAAAACTCAAATTTTCACTTTGGCTGAAATTGCATGAAATATGTGTCCCCCATGGAAGCCCATGCCATCCCAGGTGAGAAAAATGCATCCTGAATCAAGTCTGAGGGCTAAAACCTCTGTTTCGGGTTTTACCACATTGAGCCCAGAACGTAAGGTCGGGACCTGAAATTTGGAGCCAAAATTCAAATTTTCACTTTGGCTGAAATTGCATGAAATATGTGTCCCCAATGGAAGCCCATTCCATCCCAGGTGAGAAAAATGCATCCTGAATCAAGTCTGAGGGCTAAAACCTCTGTTTCGGGTTTTACCACATTGAGCCCAGAACGTAAGGTCGGGACCTGAAATTTGGAGCCAAAATTCAAATTTTCACCTTGGCTGAAATTGCATGAAATATGTGTCCCCCTTGGAAGCCCATGCCATCCCAGGTGAGAAAAATGCATCCTGAATCAAGTCTGAGGGCTAAAACCTCTGTTTCGGGTTTTGCCACATTGAGCCCAGAACGTAAGGTCGGGACCTGAAATTTGGAGCCAAAATTCAAATTTTCACTTTGGCTGAAATTGCATGAAATATGTGTCCCCCGTGGAAGCCCATGCCATCCCAGGTGAGAAAAATGCATCCTGAATCAAGTCTGAGGGCTAAAACCTCTGTTTCGGGTTTTACCACATTGAGCCCAGAACGTAAGGTCGGGACCTGAAATTTGGAGCCAAAATTCAAATTTTCACTTTGGCTGAAATTGCATGAAATATGTGTCCCCCGTGGAAGCCCATGCCATCCAAGGTGAGAAAAATGCATCCTGAATCAAGTCTGAGGGCTAAAACCTCTGTTTCGGGTTTTACCACAATGAGCCCAGAACGTAAGGTCGGGACCTGAAATTTGGAGCCAAAACTCAAATTTTCACTTTGGCTGAAATTGCATGAAATATGTGTCCCCCGTGGAAGCCCATGCCATCCCAGGTGAGAAAAATGCATCCTGAATCAAGTCTGAGGGCTAAAACCTCTGTTTCGGGTTTTACCACATTGAGCCCAGAACGTAAGGTCGGGACCTGAAATTTGGAGCCAAAATTCAAATTTTCACTTTGGCTGAAATTGCATGAAATATGTTTCCCCCGTGGAAGCCCATGCCATCCCAGGTGAGAAAAATGTATTCTGAATCCAGTCTGAGGGCTAAAACCTCTGTTTCGGGTTTTACCACATTGAGCCCAGAACGTAAGGTCGGGACCTGAAATTTGGAGCCAAAACTCAAATTTTCACTTTGGCTGAAATTGCATGAAATATGTGTCCCCCATGGAAGCCCATGCCATCCCAGGTGAGAAAAATGCATCCTGAATCAAGTCTGAGGGCTAAAACCTCTGTTTCGGGTTTTACCACATTGAGCCCAGAACGTAAGGTCGGGACCTGAAATTTGGAGCCAAAATTCAAATTTTCACCTTGGCTGAAATTGCATGAAATATGTGTCCCCCTTGGAAGCCCATGCCATCCCAGGTGAGAAAAATGCATCCTGAATCAAGTCTGAGGGCTAAAACCTCTGTTTCGGGTTTTGCCACATTGAGCCCAGAACGTAAGGTCGGGACCTGAAATTTGGAGCCAAAATTCAAATTTTCACTTTGGCTGAAATTGCATGAAATATGTGTCCCCCGTGGAAGCCCATGCCATCCCAGGTGAGAAAAATGCATCCTGAATCAAGTCTGAGGGCTAAAACCTCTGTTTCGGGTTTTACCACATTGAGCCCAGAACGTAAGGTCGGGACCTGAAATTTGGAGCCAAAATTCAAATTTTCACTTTGGCTGAAATTGCATGAAATATGTGTCCCCCGTGGAAGCCCATTCCATCCCAGGTGAGAAAAATGCATCCTGAATCAAGTCTGAGGGCTAAAACCTCTGTTTCGGGTTTTACCACATTGAGCCCAGAACGTAAGGTCGGGACCTGAAATTTGGAGCCAAAATTCAAATTTTCACTTTGGCTGAAATTGCATGAAATATGTGTCCCCAATGGAAGCCCATGCCATCCCAGGTGAGAAAAATGCATCCTGAATCAAGTCTGAGGGCTAAAACCTCTGTTTCGGTTTTACCACATTGAGCCCAGAACGTAAGGTCGGGACCTGAAATTTGGAGCCAAAATTCAAATTTTCACCTTGGCTGAAATTGCATGAAATATGTGTCCCCCTTGGAAGCCCATGCCATCCCAGGTGAGAAAAATGCATCCTGAATCAAGTCTGAGGGCTAAAACCTCTGTTTCGGGTTTTGCCACATTGAGCCCAGAACGTAAGGTCGGGACCTGAAATTTGGAGCCAAAATTCAAATTTTCACTTTGGCTGAAATTGCATGAAATATGTGTCCCCCGTGGAAGCCCATGCCATCCCAGGTGAGAAAAATGCATCCTGAATCAAGTCTGAGGGCTAAAACCTCTGTTTCGGGTTTTACCACATTGAGCCCAGAACGTAAGGTCGGGACCTGAAATTTGGAGCCAAAATTCAAATTTTCACTTAGGCTGAAATTGCATGAAATATGTGTCCCCCGTGGAAGCCCATGCCATCCAAGGTGAGAAAAATGCATCCTGAATCAAGTCTGAGGGCTAAAACCTCTGTTTCGGGTTTTACCACATTGAGCCCAGAACGTAAGGTCGGGACCTGAAATTTGGAGCCAAAACTCAAATTTTCACTTTGGCTGAAATTGCATGAAATATGTGTCCCCCGTGGAAGCCCATGCCATCCCAGGTGAGAAAAATGCATCCTGAATCAAGTCTGAGGGCTAAAACCTCTGTTTCGGGTTTTACCACATTGAGCCCAGAACGTAAGGTCGGGACCTGAAATTTGGAGCCAAAATTCAAATTTTCACTTTGGCTGAAATTGCATGAAATATGTGTCCCCCATGGAAGCCCATGCCATCCCAGGTGAGAAAAATGCATCCTGAATCAAGTCTGAGGGCTAAAACCTCTGTTTCGGGTTTTACCACATTGAGCCCAGAACGTAAGGTCGGGACCTGAAATTTGGAGCCAAAATTCAAATTTTCACTTTGGCTGAAATTGCATGAAATATGTGTCCCCCATGGAAGCCCATGCCATCCCAGGTGAGAAAAATGCATCCTGAATCAAGTCTGAGGGCTAAAACCTCTGTTTCGGTTTTACCACATTGAGCCCAGAACGTAAGGTCGGGACCTGAAATTTGGAGCCAAAACTCAAATTTTCACTTTGGCTGAAATTGCATGAAATATGTGTCCCCCGTGGAAGCCCATGCCATCCCAGGTGAGAAAAATGCATCCTGAATCAAGTCTGAGGGCTAAAACCTCTGTTTCGGGTTTTACCACATTGAGCCCAGAACGTAAGGTCGGGACCTGAAATTTGGAGCCAAAATTCAAATTTTCACTTTGGCTGAAATTGCATGAAATATTTGTCCCCCATGGAAGCACATGCCATCCCAGGTGAGAAAAATGCATCCTGAATCAAGTCTGAGGGCAAAAACCTCTGTTTCGGGTTTTACCACATTGAGCCCAGAACGTAAGGTCGGGACCTGAAATTTGGAGCCAAAATTCAAATTTTCACTTTGGCTGAAATTGCATGAAATATGTGTCCCCCATGGAAGCCCATGCCATCCCAGGTGAGAAAAATGCATCCTGAATCAAGTCTGAGGGCTAAAACCTCTGTTTCGGTTTTACCACATTGAGCCCAGAACGTAAGGTCGGGACCTGAAATTTGGAGCCAAAATTCAAATTTTCACCTTGGCTGAAATTGCATGAAATATGTGTCCCCCTTGGAAGCCCATGCCATCCCAGGTGAGAAAAATGCATCCTGAATCAAGTCTGAGGGCTAAAACCTCTGTTTCGAGTTTTGCCACATTGAGCCCAGAACGTAAGGTCGGGACCTGAAATTTGGAGCCAAAATTCAAATTTTCACTTTGGCTGAAATTGCATGAAATATGTTTCCCCCGTGGAAGCCCATGCCATCCCAGGTGAGAAAAATGTATTCTGAATCCAGTCTGAGGGCTAAAACCTCTGTTTCGGGTTTTACCACATTGAGCCCAGAACGTAAGGTCGGGACCTGAAATTTGGAGCCAAAATTCAAATTTTCACTTTGGCTGAAATTGCATGAAATATGTGTCCCCCATGGAAGCCCATGCCATCCCAGGTGAGAAAAATGCATCCTGAATCAAGTCTGAGGGCTAAAACCTCTGTTTCGGGTTTTACCACATTGAGCCCAGAACGTAAGGTCGGGACCTGAAATTTGGAGCCAAAATTCAAATTTTCACTTTGGCTGAAATTGCATGAAATATGTGTCCCCCGTGGAAGCCCATGCCATCCCAGGTGAGAAAAATGCATCCTGAATCCAGTCTGAGGGCTAAAACCTCTGTTTCGGGTTTTGCAACATTGAGCTCAGAACGTAAGGTCGGGACCTGAAATTTGGAGCCAAAATTCAAATTTTCACTTTGGCTGAAATTGCATGAAATATGTGTCCCCCGTGGAAGCCCATGCCATCCCAGGTGAGAAAAATGCATCCTGAATCAAGTCTGAGGGCTAAAACCTCTGTTTCGGGTTTTACCACATTGAGCCCAGAACGTAAGGTCGGGACCTGAAATTTGGAGCCAAAACTCAAATTTTCACTTTGGCTGAAATTGCATGAAATATGTGTCCCCCGTGGAAGCCCATGCCATCCGAGGTGAGAAAAATGCATCCTGAATCAAGTCTGAGGGCTAAAACCTCTGTTTCGGGTTTTACCACATTGAGCCCAGAACGTAAGGTCGGGACCTGAAATTTGGAGCCAAAATTCAAATTTTCACTTTGGCTGAAATTGCATGAAATATGTGTCCCCCATGGAAGCCCATGCCATCCCAGGTGAGAAAAATGCATCCTGAATCAAGTCTGAGGGCTAAAACCTCTGTTTCGGGTTTTACCACATTGAGCCCAGAACGTTAGGTCGGGACCTGAAATTTGGAGCCAAAATTCAAATTTTCACTTTGGCTGAAATTGCATGAAATATGTGTCCCCCATGGAAGCCCATGCCATCCCAGGTGAGAAAAATGCATCCTGAATCAAGTCTGAGGGCTAAAACCTCTGTTTCGGTTTTACCACATTGAGCCCAGAACGTAAGGTCGGGACCTGAAATTTGGAGCCAAAATTCAAATTTTCACCTTGGCTGAAATTGCATGAAATATGTGTCCCCCTTGGAAGCCCATGCCATCCCAGGTGAGAAAAATGCATCCTGAATCAAGTCTGAGGGCTAAAACCTCTGTTTCGAGTTTTGCCACATTGAGCCCAGAACGTAAGGTCGGGACCTGAAATTTGGAGCCAAAATTCAAATTTTCACTTTGGCTGAAATTGCATGAAATATGTTTCCCCCGTGGAAGCCCATGCCATCCCAGGTGAGAAAAATGTATTCTGAATCCAGTCTGAGGGCTAAAACCTCTGTTTCGGGTTTTACCACATTGAGCCCAGAACGTAAGGTCGGGACCTGAAATTTGGAGCCAAAATTCAAATTTTCACTTTGGCTGAAATTGCATGAAATATGTGTCCCCCATGGAAGCCCATGCCATCCCAGGTGAGAAAAATGCATCCTGAATCCAGTCTGAGGGCTAAAACCTCTGTTTCGGGTTTTACCACATTGAGCCCAGAACGTAAGGTCGGGACCTGAAATTTGGAGCCAAAATTCAAATTTTCACTTTGGCTGAAATTGCATGAAATATGTGTCCCCCGTGGAAGCCCATGCCATCCCAGGTGAGAAAAATGCATCCTGAATCCAGTCTGAGGGCTAAAACCTCTGTTTCGGGTTTTGCAACATTGAGCTCAGAACGTAAGGTCGGGACCTGAAACTTGGAGCCAAAATTCAAATTTTCACTTTGGCTGAAATTGCATGAAATATGTGTCCCCCGTGGAAGCCCATGCCATCCCAGGTGAGAAAAATGCATCCTGAATCAAGTCTGAGGGCTAAAACCTCTGTTTCGGGTTTTACCACATTGAGCCCAGAACGTAAGGTCGGGACCTGAAATTTGGAGCCAAAACTCAAATTTTCACTTTGGCTGAAATTGCATGAAATATGTGTCCCCCGTGGAAGCCCATGCCATCCCAGGTGAGAAAAATGCATCCTGAATCAAGTCTGAGGGCTAAAACCTCTGTTTCGGGTTTTACCACATTGAGCCCAGAACGTAAGGTCGGGACCTGAAATTTGGAGCCAAAATTCAAATTTTCACTTTGGCTGAAATTGCATGAAATATGTGTCCCCCGTGGAAGCCCATGCCATCCCAGGTGAGAAAAATGCATCCTGAATCAAGTCTGAGGGCTAAAACCTCTGTTTCGGGTTTTACCACATTGAGCCCAGAACGTAAGGTCGGGACCTGAAATTTGGAGCCAAAATTCAAATTTTCACTTTGGCTGAAATTGCATGAAATATGTATCCCCCGTGGAAGCCCATGCCATCCCAGGTGAGAAAAATGCATCCTGAATCAAGTCTGAGGGCTAAAACCTCTGTTTCGGGTTTTACCACATTGAGCCCAGAACGTAATGTCGGGACCTGAAATTTGGAGCCAAAATTCAAATTTTCACTTTGGCTGAAATTGCATGAAATATGTGTCCCCAATGGAAGCCCATGCCATCCCAGGTGAGAAAAATGCATCCTGAATCAAGTCTGAGGGCTAAAACCTCTGTTTCGGGTTTTACCACATTGAGCCCAGAACGTAAGGTCGGGACCTGAAATTTGGAGCCAAAATTCAAATTTTCACTTTGGCTGAAATTGCATGAAATATGTGTCCCCAATGGAAGCCCATGCCATCCCAGGTGAGAAAAATGCATCCTGAATCAAGTCTGAGGGCTAAAACCTCTGTTTCGGTTTTACCACATTGAGCCCAGAACGTAAGGTCGGGACCTGAAATTTGGAGCCAAAATTCAAATTTTCACCTTGGCTGAAATTGCATGAAATATGTGTCCCCCTTGGAAGCCCATGCCATCCCAGGTGAGAAAAATGCATCCTGAATCAAGTCTGAGGGCTAAAACCTCTGTTTCGGGTTTTGCCACATTGAGCCCAGAACGTAAGGTCGGAACCTGAAATTTGGAGCCAAAATTCAAATTTTCACTTTGGCTGAAATTGCATGAAATATGTGTCCCCCGTGGAAGCCCATGCCATCCCAGGTGAGAAAAATGCATCCTGAATCAAGTCTGAGGGCTAAAACCTCTGTTTCGGGTTTTACCACATTGAGCCCAGAACGTAAGGTCGGGACCTGAAATTTGGAGCCAAAATTCAAATTTTCACTTTGGCTGAAATTGCATGAAATATGTGTCCCCCGTGGAAGCCCATGCCATCCAAGGTGAGAAAAATGCATCCTGAATCAAGTCTGAGGGCTAAAACCTCTGTTTCGGGTTTTACCACATTGAGCCCAGAACGTAAGGTCGGGACCTGAAATTTGGAGCCAAAACTCAAATTTTCACTTTGGCTGAAATTGCATGAAATATGTGTCCCCCGTGGAAGCCCATGCCATCCCAGGTGAGAAAAATGCATCCTGAATCAAGTCTGAGGGCTAAAACCTCTTTTTCGGGTTTTACCACATTGAGCCCAGAACGTAAGGTCGGGACCTGAAATTTGGAGCCAAAATTCAAATTTTCACTTTGGCTGAAATTGCATAAAATATGTGTCCCCCATGGAAGCCCATGCCATCCCAGGTGAGAAAAATGCATCCTGAATCAAGTCTGAGGGCTAAAACCTCTGTTTCGGGTTTTACCACATTGAGCCCAGAACGTAAGGTCGGGACCTGAAATTTGGAGCCAAAATTCAAATTTTCACTTTGGCTGAAATTGCATGAAATATGTGTCCCCCATGGAAGCCCATGCCATCCCAGGTGAGAAAAATGCATCCTGAATCAAGTCTGAGGGCTAAAACCTCTGTTTCGGTTTTACCACATTGAGCCCAGAACGTAAGGTCGGGACCTGAAATTTGGAGCCAAAATTCAAATTTTCACTTTGGCTGAAATTGCATGAAATATGTGTCCCCCATGGAAGCCCATGCCATCCCAGGTGAGAAAAATGCATCCTGAATCAAGTCTGAGGGCTAAAACCTCTGTTTCGGTTTTACCACATTGAGCCCAGAACGTAAGGTCGGGACCTGAAATTTGGAGCCAAAATTCAAATTTTCACCTTGGCTGAAATTGCATGAAATATGTGTCCCCCTTGGAAGCCCATGCCATCCCAGGTGAGAAAAATGCATCCTGAATCAAGTCTGAGGGCTAAAACCTCTGTTTCGAGTTTTGCCACATTGAGCCCAGAACGTAAGGTCGGGACCTGAAATTTGGAGCCAAAATTCAAATTTTCACTTTGGCTGAAATTGCATGAAATATGTTTCCCCCGTGGAAGCCCATGCCATCCCAGGTGAGAAAAATGTATTCTGAATCCAGTCTGAGGGCTAAAACCTCTGTTTCGGGTTTTACCACATTGAGCCCAGAACGTAAGGTCGGGACCTGAAATTTGGAGCCAAAATTCAAATTTTCACTTTGGCTGAAATTGCATGAAATATGTGTCCCCCATGGAAGCCCATGCCATCCCAGGTGAGAAAAATGCATCCTGAATCAAGTCTGAGGGCTAAAACCTCTGTTTTGGGTTTTACCACATTGAGCCCAGAACGTAAGGTCGGGACCTGAAATTTGGAGCCAAAATTCAAATTTTCACTTTGGCTGAAATTGCATGAAATATGTGTCCCCCGTGGAAGCCCATGCCATCCCAGGTGAGAAAAATGCATCCTGAATCCAGTCTGAGGGCTAAAACCTCTGTTTCGGGTTTTGCAACATTGAGCTCAGAACGTAAGGTCGGGACCTGAAATTTGGAGCCAAAATTCAAATTTTCACTTTGGCTGAAATTGCATGAAATATGTGTCCCCCGTGGAAGCCCATGCCATCCCAGGTGAGAAAAATGCATCCTGAATCAAGTCTGAGGGCTAAAACCTCTGTTTCGGGTTTTACCACATTGAGCCCAGAACGTAAGGTCGGGACCTGAAATTTGGAGCCAAAACTCAAATTTTCACTTTGGCTGAAATTGCATGAAATATGTGTCCCCCGTGGAAGCCCATGCCATCCGAGGTGAGAAAAATGCATCCTGAATCAAGTCTGAGGGCTAAAACCTCTGTTTCGGGTTTTACCACATTGAGCCCAGAACGTAAGGTCGGGACCTGAAATTTGGAGCCAAAATTCAAATTTTCACTTTGGCTGAAATTGCATGAAATATGTGTCCCCCGTGGAAGCCCATGCCATCCCAGGTGAGAAAAATGCATCCTGAATCAAGTCTGAGGGCTAAAACCTCTGTTTCGGGTTTTACCACATTGAGCCCAGAACGTAAGGTCGGGACCTGAAATTTGGAGCAAAAACTCAAATTTTCACTTTGGCTGAAATTGCATGAAATATGTGTCCCCCGTGGAAGCCCATGCCATCCCAGGTGAGAAAAATGCATCCTGAATCAAGTCTGAGGGCTAAAACCTCTGTTTCGGGTTTTACCACATTGAGCCCAGAACGTAATGTCGGGACCTGAAATTTGGAGCCAAAATTCAAATTTTCACTTTGGCTGAAATTGCATGAAATATGTGTCCCCTGTGGAAGCCCATGCCATCCCAGGTGAGAAAAATGCATCCTGAATCCAGTCTGAGGGCTAAAACCTCTGTTTCGGGTTTTGCAACATTGAGCTCAGAACGTAAGGTCGGGACCTGAAATTTGGAGCCAAAATTCAAATTTTCACTTTGGCTGAAATTGCATGAAATATGTGTCCCCCGTGGAAGCCCATGCCATCCCAGGTGAGAAAAATGCATCCTGAATCCAGTCTGAGGGCTAAAACCTCTGTTTCGGGTTTTGCAACATTGAGCTCAGAACGTAAGGTCGGGACCTGAAACTTGGAGCCAAAATTCAAATTTTCACTTTGGCTGAAATTGCATGAAATATGTGTCCCCCGTGGAAGCCCATGCCATCCCAGGTGAGAAAAATGCATCCTGAATCAAGTCTGAGGGCTAAAACCTCTGTTTCGGGTTTTACCACATTGAGCCCAGAACGTAAGGTCGGGACCTGAAATTTGGAGCCAAAACTCAAATTTTCACTTTGGCTGAAATTGCATGAAATATGTGTCCCCCGTGGAAAACCATGCCATCCCAGGTGAGAAAAATGCATCCTGAATCAAGTCTGAGGGCTAAAACCTCTGTTTCGGGTTTTACCACATTGAGCCCAGAACGTAAGGTCGGGACCTGAAATTTGGAGCCAAAATTCAAATTTTCACTTTGGCTGAAATTGCATGAAATATGTGTCCCCCGTGGAAAACCATGCCATCCCAGGTGAGAAAAATGCATCCTGAATCAAGTCTGAGGGCTAAAACCTCTGTTTCGGGTTTTACCACATTGAGCCCAGAATGTAAGGTCGGGACCTGAAATTTGGAGCCAAAATTCAAATTTTCACTTTGGCTGAAATTGCATGAAATATGTGTCCCCCGTGGAAGCCCATGCCATCCCAGGTGAGAAAAATGCATCCTGAATCAAGTCTGAGGGCTAAAACCTCTGTTTCGGGTTTTACCACATTGAGCCCAGAACGTAAGGTCGGGACCTGAAATTTGGAGCCAAAATTCAAATTTTCACTTTGGCTGAAATTGCATGAAATATGTGTCCCCCGTGGAAGCCCATGCCATCCCAGGTGAGAAAAATGCATCCTGAATCAAGTCTGAGGGCTAAAACCTCTGTTTCGGGTTTTACCACATTGAGCCCAGAACGTAAGGTCGGGACCTGAAATTTGGAGCCAAAATTCAAATTTTCACTTTGGCTGAAATTGCATGAAATATGTGTCCCCCGTGGAAGCCCATGCCATCCCAGGTGAGAAAAATGCATCCTGAATCAAGTCTGAGGGCTAAAACCTCTGTTTCGGGTTTTACCACATTGAGCCCAGAACGTAAGGTCGGGACCTGAAATTTGGAGCCAAAATTCAAATTTTCACTTTGGCTGAAATTGCATGAAATATGTGTCCCCAATGGAAGCCCATGCCATCCCAGGTGAGAAAAATGCATCCTGAATCAAGTCTGAGGGCTAAAACCTCTGTTTCGGTTTTACCACATTGAGCCCAGAACGTAAGGTCGGGACCTGAAATTTGGAGCCAAAATTCAAATTTTCACCTTGGCTGAAATTGCATGAAATATGTGTCCCCCTTGGAAGCCCATGCCATCCCAGGTGAGAAAAATGCATCCTGAATCAAGTCTGAGGGCTAAAACCTCTGTTTCGGGTTTTGCCACATTGAGCCCAGAACGTAAGGTCGGGACCTGAAATTTGGAGCCAAAATTCAAATTTTCACTTTGGCTGAAATTGCATGAAATATGTGTCCCCAATGGAAGCCCATGCCATCCCAGGTGAGAAAAATGCATCCTGAATCAAGTCTGAGGGCTAAAACCTCTGTTTCGGTTTTACCACATTGAGCCCAGAACGTAAGGTCGGGACCTGAAATTTGGAGCCAAAATTCAAATTTTCACCTTGGCTGAAATTGCATGAAATATGTGTCCCCCTTGGAAGCCCATGCCATCCCAGGTGAGAAAAATGCATCCTGAATCAAGTCTGAGGGCTAAAACCTCTGTTTCGGGTTTTGCCACATTGAGCCCAGAACGTAAGGTCGGGACCTGAAATTTGGAGCCAAAATTCAAATTTTCACTTTGGCTGAAATTGCATGAAATATGTTTCCCTCGTGGAAGCCCATGCCATCCCAGGTGAGAAAAATGTATTCTGAATCCAGTCTGAGGGCTAAAACCTCTGTTTCGGGTTTTACCACATTGAGCCCAGAACGTAAGGTCGGGACCTGAAATTTGGAGCCAAAATTCAAATGTTCACTTTGGCTGAAATTGCATGAAATATGTGTCCCCCATGGAAGCCCATGCCATCCCAGGTGAGAAAAATGCATCCTGAATCAAGTCTGAGGGCTACAACCTCTGTTTCGGGTTTTACCACATTGAGCCCAGAACGTAAGGTCGGGACCTGAAATTTGGAGCCAAAATTCAAATTTTCACTTTGGCTGAAATTGCATGAAATATGTGTCCCCCGTGGAAGCCCATGCCATCCCAGGTGAGAAAAATGCATCCTGAATCAAGTCTGAGGGCTAAAACCTCTGTTTCGGCTTTTACCACATTCACCTCAGAACGTAAGGTCGGGACCTGAAATTTGGAGCCAAAATTCAAATTTTCACTTTGGCTGAAATTGCATGAAATATGTGTCCCCCGTGGAAGCCCATGCCATCCCAGGTGAGAAAAATGCATCCTGAATCAAGTCTGAGGGCTAAAACCTCTGTTTCGGGTTTTGCCACATTGAGCCCAGAACGTAAGGTCGGGACCTGAAATTTGGAGCCAAAATTCAAATTTTCACTTTGGCTGAAATTGCATGAAATATGTGTCCCCCGTGGAAGCCCATGCCATCCCAGGTGAGAAAAATGTATTCTGAATCCAGTCTGAGGGCTAAAACCTCTGTTTCGGGTTTTACCACATTGAGCCCAGAACGTAAGGTCGGGACCTGAAATTTGGAGCCAAAATTCAAATTTTCACTTTGGCTGAAATTGCATGAAATATGTGTCCCCTGTGGAAGCCCATGCCATCCCAGGTGAGAAAAATGCATCCTGAATCAAGTCTGAGGGCTACAACCTCTGTTTCGGGTTTTACCACATTGAGCCCAGAACGTAAGGTCGGGACCTGAAATTTGGAGCCAAAATTCAAATTTTCACTTTGGCTGAAATTGCATGAAATATGTGTCCCCCGTGGAAGCCCATGCCATCCCAGGTGAGAAAAATGCATCCTGAATCAAGTCTGAGGGCTAAAACCTCTGTTTCGGGTTTTGCAACATTGAGCTCAGAACGTAAGGTCGGGACCTGAAACTTGGAGCCAAAATTCAAATTTTCACTTTGGCTGAAATTGCATGAAATATGTGTCCCCCTTGGAAGCCCATGCCATCCCAGGTGAGAAAAATGCATCCTGAATCAAGTCTGAGGGCTAAAACCTCTGTTTCGGGTTTTGCCACATTGAGCCCAGAACGTAAGGTCGGGACCTGAAATTTGGAGCCAAAATTCAAATTTTCACTTTGGCTGAAATTGCATGAAATATGTGTCCCCCGTGGAAGCCCATGCCATCCCAGGTGAGAAAAATGCATCCTGAATCAAGTCTGAGGGCTAAAACCTCTGTTTCGGGTTTTACCACATTGAGCCCAGAACGTAAGGTCGGGACCTGAAATTTGGAGCCAAAATTCAAATTTTCACTTTGGCTGAAATTGCATGAAATATGTGTCCCCCGTGGAAGCCCATGCCATCCAAGGTGAGAAAAATGCATCCTGAATCAAGTCTGAGGGCTAAAACCTCTGTTTCGGGTTTTACCACATTGAGCCCAGAACGTAAGGTCGGGACCTGAAATTTGGAGCCAAAACTCAAATTTTCACTTTGGCTGAAATTGCATGAAATATGTGTCCCCCGTGGAAGCCCATGCCATCCCAGGTGAGAAAAATGCATCCTGAATCAAGTCTGAGGGCTAAAACCTCTGTTTCGGGTTTTACCACATTGAGCCCAGAACGTAAGGTCGGGACCTGAAATTTGGAGCCAAAATTCAAATTTTCACTTTGGCTGAAATTGCATGAAATATGTGTCCCCCATGGAAGCCCATGCCATCCCAGGTGAGAAAAATGCATCCTGAATCAAGTCTGAGGGCTAAAACCTCTGTTTCGGGTTTTACCACATTGAGCCCAGAACGTAAGGTCGGGACCTGAAATTTGGAGCCAAAATTCAAATTTTCACTTTGGCTGAAATTGCATGAAATATGTGTCCCCCGTGGAAGCCCATGCCATCCAAGGTGAGAAAAATGCATCCTGAATCAAGTCTGAGGGCTAAAACCTCTGTTTCGGTTTTACCACATTGAGCCCAGAACGTAAGGTCGGGACCTGAAATTTGGAGCCAAAACTCAAATTTTCACTTTGGCTGAAATTGCATGAAATATGTGTCCCCCGTGGAAGCCCATGCCATCCCAGGTGAGAAAAATGCATCCTGAATCAAGTCTGAGGGCTAAAACCTCTGTTTCGGGTTTTACCACATTGAGCCCAGAACGTAAGGTCGGGACCTGAAATTTGGAGCCAAAATTCAAATTTTCACTTTGGCTGAAATTGCATGAAATATGTGTCCCCCATGGAAGCACATGCCATCCCAGGTGAGAAAAATGCATCCTGAATCAAGTCTGAGGGCTAAAACCTCTGTTTCGGGTTTTACCACATTGAGCCCAGAACGTAAGGTCGGGACCTGAAATTTGGAGCCAAAATTCAAATTTTCACTTTGGCTGAAATTGCATGAAATATGTGTCCCCCGTGGAAGCCCATGCCATCCCAGGTGAGAAAAATGCATCCTGAATCAAGTCTGAGGGCTAAAACCTCTGTTTCGCTTTTACCACATTGAGCCCAGAACGTAAGGTCGGGACCTGAAATTTGGAGCCAAAATTCAAATTTTCACCTTGGCTGAAATTGCATGAAATATGTGTCCCCCTTGGAAGCCCATGCCATCCCAGGTGAGAAAAATGCATCCTGAATCAAGTCTGAGGGCTAAAACCTCTGTTTCGAGTTTTGCCACATTGAGCCCAGAACGTAAGGTCGGGACCTGAAATTTGGAGCCAAAATTCAAATTTTCACTTTGGCTGAAATTGCATGAAATATGTTTCCCCCGTGGAAGCCCATGCCATCCCAGGTGAGAAAAATGCATCCTGAATCAAGTCTGAGGGCTAAAACCTCTGTTTCGGGTTTTACCACATTGAGCCCAGAACGTAAGGTCGGGACCTGAAATTTGGAGCCAAAATTCAAATTTTCACTTTGGCTGAAATTGCATGAAATATGTGTCCCCCATGGAAGCCCATGCCATCCCAGGTGAGAAAAATGCATCCTGAATCAAGTCTGAGGGCTAAAACCTCTGTTTCGGGTTTTACCACATTGAGCCCAGAACGTAAGGTCGGGACCTGAAATTTGGAGCCAAAATTCAAATTTTCACTTTGGCTGAAATTGCATGAAATATGTGTCCCCCGTGGAAGCCCATGCCATCCCAGGTGAGAAAAATGCATCCTGAATCAAGTCTGAGGGCTAAAACCTCTGTTTCGGGTTTTACCACATTGAGCCCAGAACGTAAGGTCGGGACCTGAAATTTGGAGCCAAAATTCAAATTTTCACTTTGGCTGAAATTGCATGAAATATGTGTCCCCCATGGAAGCCCATGCCATCCCAGGTGAGAAAAATGCATCCTGAATCAAGTCTGAGGGCTAAAACCTCTGTTTCGGGTTTTACCACATTGAGCCCAGAACGTAAGGTCGGGACCTGAAATTTGGAGCCAAAACTCAAATTTTCACTTTGGCTGAAATTGCATGAAATATGTGTCCCCTGTGGAAGCCCATGCCATCCCAGGTGAGAAAAATGCATCCTGAATCAAGTCTGAGGGCTAAAACCTCTGTTTCGGCTTTTACCACATTGAGCCCAGAACGTAAGGTCG
This sequence comes from Halichoeres trimaculatus, assembly GCF_033239565.1. Lineage (NCBI taxonomy): Eukaryota > Metazoa > Chordata > Actinopteri > Labriformes > Labridae > Halichoeres > Halichoeres trimaculatus. The sequence continues at coordinate 297,089 of NW_027437229.1, read as the reverse complement.
GGACCTGAAATTTGGAGCCAAAATTCAAATTTTCACTTTGGCTGAAATTGCATGAAATATGTGTCCCCCGTGGAAGCCCATGCCATCCCAGGTGAGAAAAATGCATCCTGAATCAAGTCTGAGGGCTAAAACCTCTGTTTCGGGTTTTGCAACATTGAGCTCAGAACGTAAGGTCGGGACCTGAAACTTGGAGCCAAAATTCAAATTTTCACTTTGGCTGAAATTGCATGAAATATGTGTCCCCCGTGGAAGCCCATGCCATCCCAGGTGAGAAAAATGCATCCTGAATCAAGTCTGAGGGCTAAAACCTCTGTTTCGGGTTTTGCCACATTGAGCCCAGAACGTAAGGTCGGGACCTGAAATTTGGAGCCAAAACTCAAATTTTCACTTTGGCTGAAATTGCATGAAATATGTGTCCCCCGTGGAAGCCCATGCCATCCCAGGTGAGAAAAATGCATCCTGAATCAAGTCTGAGGGCTAAAACCTCTGTTTCGGGTTTTACCACATTGAGCCCAGAACGTAATGTCGGGACCTGAAATTTGGAGCCAAAATTCAAATTTTCACTTTGGCTGAAATTGCATGAAATATGTGTCCCCTGTGGAAGCCCATGCCATCCCAGGTGAGAAAAATGCATCCTGAATCAAGTCTGAGGGCTAAAACCTCTGTTTCGGGTTTTACCACATTGAGCCCAGAACGTAAGGTCGGGACCTGAAATTTGGAGCCAAAAATTCAAATTTTCACTTTGGCTGAAATTGCATGAAATATGTGTCCCCCGTGGAAGCCCATGCCATCCCAGGTGAGAAAAATGCATCCTGAATCAAGTCTGAGGGCTAAAACCTCTGTTTCGGGTTTTGCCACATTGAGCCCAGAACGTAATGTCGGGACCTGAAATTTGGAGCCAAAACTCAAATTTTCACTTTGGCTGAAATTGCATGAAATATGTGTCCCCCGTGGAAGCCCATGCCATCCCAGGTGAGAAAAATGCATCCTGAATCAAGTCTGAGGGCTAAAACCTCTGTTTCGGGTTTTACCACATTGAGCCCAGAACGTAATGTCGGGACCTGAAATTTGGAGCCAAAATTCAAATTTTCACGTTGGCTGAAATTGCATGAAATATGTGTCCCCTGTGGAAGCCCATGCCATCCCAGGTGAGAAAAATGCATCCTGAATCAAGTCTGAGGGCTAAAACCTCTGTTTCGGGTTTTACCACATTGAGCCCAGAACGTAAGGTCGGGACCTGAAATTTGGAGCCAAAACTCAAATTTTCACTTTGGCTGAAATTGCATGAAATATGTGTCCCCCGTGGAAGCCCATGCCATCCCAGGTGAGAAAAATGCATCCTGAATCAAGTCTGAGGGCTAAAACCTCTGTTTCGGGTTTTACCACATTGAGCCCAGAACGTAAGGTCGGGACCTGAAATTTGGAGCCAAAACTCAAATTTTCACTTTGGCTGAAATTGCATGAAATATGTGTCCCCCGTGGAAGCCCATGCCATCCCAGGTGAGAAAAATGCATCCTGAATCAAGTCTGAGGGCTAAAACCTCTGTTTCGGGTTTTACCACATTGAGCCCAGAACGTAAGGTCGGGACCTGAAATTTGGAGCCAAAATTCAAATTTTCACTTTGGCTGAAATTGCATGAAATATGTGTCCCCCGTGGAAGCCCATGCCATCCCAGGTGAGAAAAATGCATCCTGAATCAAGTCTGAGGGCTAAAACCTCTGTTTCGGGTTTTACCACATTGAGCCCAGAACGTAATGTCGGGACCTGAAATTTGGAGCCAAAATTCAAATTTTCACTTTGGCTGAAATTGCATGAAATATGTGTCCCCTGTGGAAGCCCATGCCATCCCAGGTGAGAAAAATGCATCCTGAATCAAGTCTGAGGGCTAAAACCTCTGTTTCGGGTTTTACCACATTGAGCCCAGAACGTAAGGTCGGGACCTGAAATTTGGAGCCAAAATTCAAATTTTCACTTTGGCTGAAATTGCATGAAATATGTGTCCCCCGTGGAAGCCCATGCCATCCCAGGTGAGAAAAATGCATCCTGAATCAAGTCTGAGGGCTAAAACCTCTGTTTCGGGTTTTGCAACATTGAGCTCAGAACGTAAGGTCGGGACCTGAAACTTGGAGCCAAAATTCAAATTTTCACTTTGGCTGAAATTGCATGAAATATGTGTCCCCCGTGGAAGCCCATGCCATCCCAGGTGAGAAAAATGCATCCTGAATCAAGTCTGAGGGCTAAAACCTCTGTTTCGGGTTTTGCCACATTGAGCCCAGAACGTAAGGTCGGGACCTGAAATTTGGAGCCAAAATTCAAATTTTCACTTTGGCTGAAATTGCATGAAATATGTATCCCCCGTGGAAGCCCATGCCATCCCAGGTGAGAAAAATGCATCCTGAATCAAGTCTGAGGGCTAAAACCTCTGTTTCGGGTTTTACCACATTGAGCCCAGAACGTAATGTCGGGACCTGAAATTTGGAGCCAAAATTCAAATTTTCACTTTGGCTGAAATTGCATGAAATATGTGTCCCCTGTGGAAGCCCATGCCATCCCAGGTGAGAAAAATGCATCCTGAATCAAGTCTGAGGGCTAAAACCTCTGTTTCGGGTTTTACCACATTGAGCCCAGAACGTAAGGTCGGGACCTGAAATTTGGAGCCAAAATTCAAATTTTCACTTTGGCTGAAATTGCATGAAATATGTGTCCCCCGTGGAAGCCCATGCCATCCCAGGTGAGAAAAATGCATCCTGAATCCAGTCTGAGGGCTAAAACCTCTGTTTCGGGTTTTGCAACATTGAGCTCAGAACGTAAGGTCGGGACCTGAAACTTGGAGCCAAAATTCAAATTTTCACTTTGGCTGAAATTGCATGAAATATGTGTCCCCCGTGGAAGCCCATGCCATCCCAGGTGAGAAAAATGCATCCTGAATCAAGTCTGAGGGCTAAAACCTCTGTTTCGGGTTTTGCCACATTGAGCCCAGAACGTAAGGTCGGGACCTGAAATTTGGAGCCAAAATTCAAATTTTCACTTTGGCTGAAATTGCATGAAATATGTGTCCCCCGTGGAAAACCATGCCATCCCAGGTGAGAAAAATGCATCCTGAATCAAGTCTGAGGGCTAAAACCTCTGTTTCGGGTTTTGCCACATTGAGCCCAGAACGTAAGGTCGGGACCTGAAATTTGGAGCCAAAATTCAAATTTTCACTTTGGCTGAAATTGCATGAAATATGTGTCCCCCGTGGAAAACCATGCCATCCCAGGTGAGAAAAATGCATCCTGAATCAAGTCTGAGGGCTAAAACCTCTGTTTCGGGTTTTACCACATTCACCTCAGAACGTAAGGTCGGGACCTGAAATTTGGAGCCAAAATTCAAATTTTCACCTTGGCTGAAATTGCATGAAATATGTGTCCCCCTTGGAAGCCCATGCCATCCCAGGTGAGAAAAATGCATCCTGAATCAAGTCTGAGGGCTAAAACCTCTGTTTCGGGTTTTGCCACATTGAGCCCAGAACGTAAGGTCGGGACCTGAAATTTGGAGCCAAAATTCAAATTTTCACTTTGGCTGAAATTGCATGAAATATGTTTCCCCCGTGGAAGCCCATGCCATCCCAGGTGAGAAAAATGTATTCTGAATCCAGTCTGAGGGCTAAAACCTCTGTTTCGGGTTTTACCACATTGAGCCCAGAACGTAAGGTCGGGACCTGAAATTTGGAGCCAAAATTCAAATTTTCACCTTGGCTGAAATTGCATGAAATATGTGTCCCCCTTGGAAGCCCATGCCATCCCAGGTGAGAAAAATGCATCCTGAATCAAGTCTGAGGGCTAAAACCTCTGTTTCGGGTTTTGCCACATTGAGCCCAGAACGTAAGGTCGGGACCTGAAATTTGGAGCCAAAATTCAAATTTTCACTTTGGCTGAAATTGCATGAAATATGTTTCCCCCGTGGAAGCCCATGCCATCCCAGGTGAGAAAAATGTATTCTGAATCCAGTCTGAGGGCTAAAACCTCTGTTTCGGGTTTTACCACATTGAGCCCAGAACGTAAGGTCGGGACCTGAAATTTGGAGCCAAAATTCAAATTTTCACTTTGGCTGAAATTGCATGAAATATGTGTCCCCCATGGAAGCCCATGCCATCCCAGGTGAGAAAAATGCATCCTGAATCAAGTCTGAGGGCTACAACCTCTGTTTCGGGTTTTACCACATTGAGCCCAGAACGTAAGGTCGGGACCTGAAATTTGGAGCCAAAATTCAAATTTTCACTTTGGCTGAAATTGCATGAAATATGTGTCCCCCGTGGAAGCCCATGCCATCCCAGGTGAGAAAAATGCATCCTGAATCAAGTCTGAGGGCTAAAACCTCTGTTTCGGGTTTTACCACATTGAGCCCAGAACGTAAGGTCGGGACCTGAAATTTGGAGCCAAAATTCATATTTTCACTTTGGCTGAAATTGCATGAAATATGTGTCCCCCGTGGAAGCCCATGCCATCCCAGGTGAGAAAAATGCATCCTGAATCAAGTCTGAGGGCTAAAACCTCTGTTTCGGGTTTTACCACATTGAGCCCAGAACGTAAGGTCGGGACCTGAAATTTGGAGCCAAAATTCAAATTTTCACTTTGGCTGAAATTGCATGAAATATGTGTCCCCCGTGGAAGCCCATGCCATCCCAGGTGAGAAAAATGCATCCTGAATCAAGTCTGAGGGCTAAAACCTCTGTTTCGGGTTTTACCACATTGAGCCCAGAACGTAATGTCGGGACCTGAAATTTGGAGCCAAAATTCAAATTTTCACTTTGGCTGAAATTGCATGAAATATGTGTCCCCTGTGGAAGCCCATGCCATCCCAGGTGAGAAAAATGCATCCTGAATCAAGTCTGAGGGCTAAAACCTCTGTTTCGGGTTTTACCACATTGAGCCCAGAACGTAAGGTCGGGACCTGAAATTTGGAGCCAAAATTCAAATTTTCACTTTGGCTGAAATTGCATGAAATATGTGTCCCCCGTGGAAGCCCATGCCATCCCAGGTGAGAAAAATGCATCCTGAATCCAGTCTGAGGGCTAAAACCTCTGTTTCGGGTTTTGCAACATTGAGCTCAGAACGTAAGGTCGGGACCTGAAACTTGGAGCCAAAATTCAAATTTTCACTTTGGCTGAAATTGCATGAAATATGTGTCCCCCGTGGAAGCCCATGCCATCCCAGGTGAGAAAAATGCATCCTGAATCAAGTCTGAGGGCTAAAACCTCTGTTTCGGGTTTTACCACATTGAGCCCAGAACGTAAGGTCGGGACCTGAAATTTGGAGCCAAAACTCAAATTTTCACTTTGGCTGAAATTGCATGAAATATGTGTCCCCCGTGGAAAACCATGCCATCCCAGGTGAGAAAAATGCATCCTGAATCAAGTCTGAGGGCTAAAACCTCTGTTTCGGGTTTTACCACATTGAGCCCAGAACGTAAGGTCGGGACCTGAAATTTGGAGCCAAAATTCAAATTTTCACTTTGGCTGAAATTGCATGAAATATGTGTCCCCCGTGGAAAACCATGCCATCCCAGGTGAGAAAAATGCATCCTGAATCAAGTCTGAGGGCTAAAACCTCTGTTTCGGGTTTTACCACATTGAGCCCAGAATGTAAGGTTGGGACCTGAAATTTGGAGCCAAAACTCAAATTTTCACTTTGGCTGAAATTGCATGAAATATGTGTCCCCCGTGGAAGCCCATGCCATCCCAGGTGAGAAAAATGCATCCTGAATCAAGTCTGAGGGCTAAAACCTCTGTTTCGGGTTTTACCACATTGAGCCCAGAACGTAAGGTCGGGACCTGAAATTTGGAGCCAAAATTCAAATTTTCACTTTGGCTGAAATTGCATGAAATATGTGTCCCCCGTGGAAGCCCATGCCATCCCAGGTGAGAAAAATGCATCCTGAATCAAGTCTGAGGGCTAAAACCTCTGTTTCGGGTTTTGCCACATTGAGCCCAGAACGTAAGGTCGGGACCTGAAATTTGGAGCCAAAATTCAAATTTTCACTTTGGCTGAAATTGCATGAAATATGTGTCCCCCGTGGAAGCCCATGCCATCCCAGGTGAGAAAAATGCATCCTGAATCAAGTCTGAGGGCTAAAACCTCTGTTTCGGGTTTTACCACATTGAGCCCAGAACGTAAGGTCGGGACCTGAAATTTGGAGCCAAAATTCAAATTTTCACTTTGGCTGAAATTGCATGAAATATGTGTCCCCAATGGAAGCCCATGCCATCCCAGGTGAGAAAAATGCATCCTGAATCAAGTCTGAGGGCTAAAACCTCTGTTTCGGTTTTACCACATTGAGCCCAGAACGTAAGGTCGGGACCTGAAATTTGGAGCCAAAATTCAAATTTTCACCTTGGCTGAAATTGCATGAAATATGTGTCCCCCTTGGAAGCCCATGCCATCCCAGGTGAGAAAAATGCATCCTGAATCAAGTCTGAGGGCTAAAACCTCTGTTTCGGGTTTTGCCACATTGAGCCCAGAACGTAAGGTCGGGACCTGAAATTTGGAGCCAAAATTCAAATTTTCACTTTGGCTGAAATTGCATGAAATATGTTTCCCCCGTGGAAGCCCATGCCATCCCAGGTGAGAAAAATGTATTCTGAATCCAGTCTGAGGGCTAAAACCTCTGTTTCGGGTTTTACCACATTGAGCCCAGAATGTAAGGTCGGGACCTGAAATTTGGAGCCAAAATTCAAATTTTCACTTTGGCTGAAATTGCATGAAATATGTGTCCCCCATGGAAGCCCATGCCATCCCAGGTGAGAAAAATGCATCCTGAATCAAGTCTGAGGGCTACAACCTCTGTTTCGGGTTTTACCACATTGAGCCCAGAACGTAAGGTCGGGACCTGAAATTTGGAGCCAAAATTCAAATTTTCACTTTGGCTGAAATTGCATGAAATATGTGTCCCCCGTGGAAGCCCATGCCATCCCAGGTGAGAAAAATGCATCCTGAATCAAGTCTGAGGGCTAAAACCTCTGTTTCGGGTTTTACCACATTCACCTCAGAACGTAAGGTCGGGACCTGAAATTTGGAGCCAAAATTCAAATTTTCACTTTGGCTGAAATTGCATGAAATATGTGTCCCCCGTGGAAGCCCATGCCATCCAAGGTGAGAAAAATGCATCCTGAATCAAGTCTGAGGGCTAAAACCTCTGTTTCGGGTTTTACCACATTGAGCCCAGAACGTAAGGTCGGGACATGAAATTTGGAGCCAAAACTCAAATTTTCACTTTGGCTGAAATTGCATGAAATATGTGTCCCCCGTGGAAGCCCATGCCATCCCAGGTGAGAAAAATGCATCCTGAATCAAGTCTGAGGGCTAAAACCTCTGTTTGGGGTTTTACCACATTGAGCCCAGAACGTAAGGTCGGGACCTGAAATTTGGAGCCAAAATTCAAATTTTCACTTTGGCTGAAATTGCATGAAATATGTGTCCCCAATGGAAGCCCATGCCATCCCAGGTGAGAAAAATGCATCCTGAATCAAGTCTGAGGGCTAAAACCTCTGTTTCGGGTTTTGCCACATTGAGCCCAGAACGTAATGTCGGGACCTGAAATTTGGAGCCAAAATTCAAATTTTCACTTTGGCTGAAATTGCATGAAATATGTGTCCCCCGTGGAAGCCCATGCCATCCCAGGTGAGAAAAATGCATCCTGAATCAAGTCTGAGGGCTAAAACCTCTGTTTCGGGTTTTACCACATTGAGCCCAGAACGTAAGGTCGGGACCTGAAATTTGGAGCCAAAATTCAAATTTTCACTTTGGCTGAAATTGCATGAAATATGTGTCCCCCGTGGAAGCCCATGCCATCCAAGGTGAGAAAAATGCATCCTGAATCAAGTCTGAGGGCTAAAACCTCTGTTTCGGGTTTTACCACATTGAGCCCAGAACGTAAGGTCGGGACCTGAAATTTGGAGCCAAAACTCAAATTTTCACTTTGGCTGAAATTGCATGAAATATGTGTCCCCCGTGGAAGCCCATGCCATCCCAGGTGAGAAAAATGCATCCTGAATCAAGTCTGAGGGCTAAAACCTCTGTTTCGGGTTTTACCACATTGAGCCCAGAACGTAAGGTCGGGACCTGAAATTTGGAGCCAAAATTCAAATTTTCACTTTGGCTGAAATTGCATGAAATATGTGTCCCCCGTGGAAGCCCATGCCATCCCAGGTGAGAAAAATGCATCCTGAATCAAGTCTGAGGGCTAAAACCTCTGTTTCGGGTTTTACCACATTGAGCCCAGAACGTAAGGTCGGGACCTGAAATTTGGAGCCAAAATTCAAATTTTCACTTTGGCTGAAATTGCATGAAATATGTGTCCCCCGTGGAAGCCCATGCCATCCAAGGTGAGAAAAATGCATCCTGAATCAAGTCTGAGGGCTAAAACCTCTGTTTCGGTTTTACCACATTGAGCCCAGAACGTAAGGTCGGGACCTGAAATTTGGAGCCAAAACTCAAATTTTCACTTTGGCTGAAATTGCATGAAATATGTGTCCCCCGTGGAAGCCCATGCCATCCCAGGTGAGAAAAATGCATCCTGAATCAAGTCTGAGGGCTAAAACCTCTGTTTCGGGTTTTACCACATTGAGCCCAGAACGTAAGGTCGGGACCTGAAATTTGGAGCCAAAATTCAAATTTTCACTTTGGCTGAAATTGCATGAAATATGTGTCCCCCTTGGAAGCCCATGCCATCCCAGGTGAGAAAAATGCATCCTGAATCAAGTCTGAGGGCTTAAACCTCTGTTTCGAGTTTTGCCACATTGAGCCCAGAACGTAAGGTCGGGACCTGAAATTTGGAGCCAAAATTCAAATTTTCACTTTGGCTGAAATTGCATGAAATATGTTTCCCCCGTGGAAGCCCATGCCATCCCAGGTGAGAAAAATGTATTCTGAATCCAGTCTGAGGGCTAAAACCTCTGTTTCGGGTTTTACCACATTGAGCCCAGAACGTAAGGTCGGGACCTGAAATTTGGAGCCAAAATTCAAATTTTCACTTTGGCTGAAATTGCATGAAATATGTGTCCCCCATGGAAGCCCATGCCATCCCAGGTGAGAAAAATGCATCCTGAATCAAGTCTGAGGGCTAAAACCTCTGTTTCGGGTTTTGCCACATTGAGCCCAGAACGTAAGGTCGGGACCTGAAATTTGGAGCCAAAATTCAAATTTTCACTTTGGCTGAAATTGCATGAAATATGTTTCCCCCGTGGAAGCCCATGCCATCCCAGGTGAGAAAAATGTATTCTGAATCCAGTCTGAGGGCTAAAACCTCTGTTTCGGGTTTTACCACATTGAGCCCAGAACGTAAGGTCGGGACCTGAAATTTGGAGCCAAAATTCAAATTTTCACTTTGGCTGAAATTGCATGAAATATGTGTCCCCCATGGAAGCCCATGCCATCCCAGGTGAGAAAAATGCATCCTGAATCAAGTCTGAGGGCTAAAACCTCTGTTTCGGGTTTTACCACATTGAGCCCAGAACGTAAGGTCGGGACCTGAAATTTGGAGCCAAAATTCAAATTTTCACTTTGGCTGAAATTGCATGAAATATGTGTCCCCCGTGGAAGCCCATGCCATCCCAGGTGAGAAAAATGCATCCTGAATCAAGTCTGAGGGCTAAAACCTCTGTTTCGGGTTTTACCACATTGAGCCCAGAACGTAAGGTCGGGACCTGAAATTTGGAGCCAAAATTCAAATTTTCACTTTGGCTGAAATTGCATGAAATATGTGTCCCCCGTGGAAGCCCATGCCATCCCAGGTGAGAAAAATGCATCCTGAATCAAGTCTGAGGGCTAAAACCTCTGTTTCGGGTTTTACCACATTGAGCCCAGAACGTAAGGTCGGGACCTGAAATTTGGAGCCAAAATTCAAATTTTCACTTTGGCTGAAATTGCATGAAATATGTGTCCCCCGTGGAAGCCCATGCCATCCCAGGTGAGAAAAATGCATCCTGAATCAAGTCTGAGGGCTAAAACCTCTGTTTCGGGTTTTACCACATTGAGCCCAGAACGTAATGTCGGGACCTGAAATTTGGAGCCAAAATTCAAATTTTCACTTTGGCTGAAATTGCATGAAATATGTGTCCCCTGTGGAAGCCCATGCCATCCCAGGTGAGAAAAATGCATCCTGAATCAAGTCTGAGGGCTAAAACCTCTGTTTCGGGTTTTGCCACATTGAGCCCAGAACGTAAGGTCGGGACCTGAAATTTGGAGCCAAAATTCAAATTTTCACTTTGGCTGAAATTGCATGAAATATGTTTCCCCCGTGGAAGCCCATGCCATCCCAGGTGAGAAAAATGTATTCTGAATCCAGTCTGAGGGCTAAAACCTCTGTTTCGGGTTTTACCACATTGAGCCCAGAACGTAAGGTCGGGACCTGAAATTTGGAGCCAAAATTCAAATTTTCACTTTGGCTGAAATTGCATGAAATATGTGTCCCCCCTGGAAGCCCATGCCATCCCAGGTGAGAAAAATGCATCCTGAATCAAGTCTGAGGGCTACAACCTCTGTTTCGGGTTTTACCACATTGAGCCCAGAACGTAAGGTCGGGACCTGAAATTTGGAGCCAAAATTCAAATTTTCACTTTGGCTGAAATTGCATGAAATATGTGTCCCCCGTGGAAGCCCATGCCATCCCAGGTGAGAAAAATGCATCCTGAATCAAGTCTGAGGGCTAAAACCTCTGTTTCGGGTTTTACCACATTGAGCCCAGAACGTAAGGTCGGGACCTGAAATTTGGAGCCAAAATTCAAATTTTCACTTTGGCTGAAATTGCATGAAATATGTGTCCCCCGTGGAAGCCCATGCCATCCCAGGTGAGAAAAATGCATCCTGAATCAAGTCTGAGGGCTAAAACCTCTGTTTCGGGTTTTACCACATTGAGCCCAGAACGTAAGGTCGGGACCTGAAATTTGGAGCCAAAATTCAAATTTTCACTTTGGCTGAAATTGCATGAAATATGTGTCCCCCGTGGAAGCCCATGCCATCCCAGGTGAGAAAAATGCATCCTGAATCAAGTCTGAGGGCTAAAACCTCTGTTTCGGGTTTTACCACATTGAGCCCAGAACGTAATGTCGGGACCTGAAATTTGGAGCCAAAATTCAAATTTTCACTTTGGCTGAAATTGCATGAAATATGTGTCCCCTGTGGAAGCCCATGCCATCCCAGGTGAGAAAAATGCATCCTGAATCAAGTCTGAGGGCTAAAACCTCTGTTTCGGGTTTTACCACATTGAGCCCAGAACGTAAGGTCGGGACCTGAAATTTGGAGCCAAAATTCAAATTTTCACTTTGGCTGAAATTGCATGAAATATGTGTCCCCCGTGGAAGCCCATGCCATCCCAGGTGAGAAAAATGCATCCTGAATCCAGTCTGAGGGCTAAAACCTCTGTTTCGGGTTTTGCAACATTGAGCTCAGAACGTAAGGTCGGGACCTGAAACTTGGAGCCAAAATTCAAATTTTCACTTTGGCTGAAATTGCATGAAATATGTGTCCCCCGTGGAAGCCCATGCCATCCCAGGTGAGAAAAATGCATCCTGAATCAAGTCTGAGGGCTAAAACCTCTGTTTCGGGTTTTACCACATTGAGCCCAGAACGTAAGGTCGGGACCTGAAATTTGGAGCCAAAACTCAAATTTTCACTTTGGCTGAAATTGCATGAAATATGTGTCCCCCGTGGAAAACCATGCCATCCCAGGTGAGAAAAATGCATCCTGAATCAAGTCTGAGGGCTAAAACCTCTGTTTCGGGTTTTACCACATTGAGCCCAGAACGTAAGGTCGGGACCTGAAATTTGGAGCCAAAATTCAAATTTTCACTTTGGCTGAAATTGCATGAAATATGTGTCCCCCGTGGAAAACCATGCCATCCCAGGTGAGAAAAATGCATCCTGAATCAAGTCTGAGGGCTAAAACCTCTGTTTCGGGTTTTACCACATTGAGCCCAGAATGTAAGGTCGGGACCTGAAATTTGGAGCCAAAATTCAAATTTTCACTTTGGCTGAAATTGCATGAAATATGTGTCCCCCGTGGAAGCCCATGCCATCCCAGGTGAGAAAAATGCATCCTGAATCAAGTCTGAGGGCTAAAACCTCTGTTTCGGGTTTTACCACATTGAGCCCAGAACGTAAGGTCGGGACCTGAAATTTGGAGCCAAAATTCAAATTTTCACTTTGGCTGAAATTGCATGAAATATGTGTCCCCCGTGGAAGCCCATGCCATCCCAGGTGAGAAAAATGCATCCTGAATCAAGTCTGAGGGCTAAAACCTCTGTTTCGGGTTTTACCACATTGAGCCCAGAACGTAAGGTCGGGACCTGAAATTTGGAGCCAAAATTCAAATTTTCACTTTGGCTGAAATTGCATGAAATATGTGTCCCCCGTGGAAGCCCATGCCATCCCAGGTGAGAAAAATGCATCCTGAATCAAGTCTGAGGGCTAAAACCTCTGTTTCGGGTTTTACCACATTGAGCCCAGAACGTAAGGTCGGGACCTGAAATTTGGAGCCAAAATTCAAATTTTCACTTTGGCTGAAATTGCATGAAATATGTGTCCCCAATGGAAGCCCATGCCATCCCAGGTGAGAAAAATGCATCCTGAATCAAGTCTGAGGGCTAAAACCTCTGTTTCGGGTTTTGCCACATTGAGCCCAGAACGTAAGGTCGGGACCTGAAATTTGGAGCCAAAATTCAAATTTTCACTTTGGCTGAAATTGCATGAAATATGTTTCCCCCGTGGAAGCCCATGCCATCCCAGGTGAGAAAAATGTATTCTGAATCCAGTCTGAGGGCTAAAACCTCTGTTTCGGGTTTTACCACATTGAGCCCAGAATGTAAGGTCGGGACCTGAAATTTGGAGCCAAAATTCAAATTTTCACTTTGGCTGAAATTGCATGAAATATGTGTCCCCCATGGAAGCCCATGCCATCCCAGGTGAGAAAAATGCATCCTGAATCAAGTCTGAGGGCTACAACCTCTGTTTCGGGTTTTACCACATTGAGCCCAGAACGTAAGGTCGGGACCTGAAATTTGGAGCCAAAATTCAAATTTTCACTTTGGCTGAAATTGCATGAAATATGTGTCCCCCGTGGAAGCCCATGCCATCCCAGGTGAAAGAATGCATCCTGAATCAAGTCTGAGGGCTAAAACCTCTGTTTCGGCTTTTACCACATTCACCTCAGAACGTAAGGTCGGGACCTGAAATTTGGAGCCAAAATTCAAATTTTCACTTTGGCTGAAATTGCATGAAATATGTGTCCCCCGTGGAAGCCCATGCCATCCAAGGTGAGAAAAATGCATCCTGAATCAAGTCTGAGGGCTAAAACCTCTGTTTCGGGTTTTACCACATTGAGCCCAGAACGTAAGGTCGGGACCTGAAATTTGGAGCCAAAACTCAAATTTTCACTTTGGCTGAAATTGCATGAAATATGTGTCCCCCGTGGAAGCCCATGCCATCCCAGGTGAGAAAAATGCATCCTGAATCAAGTCTGAGGGCTAAAACCTCTGTTTCGGGTTTTACCACATTGAGCCCAGAACGTAAGGTCGGGACCTGAAATTTGGAGCCAAAATTCAAATTTTCACTTTGGCTGAAATTGCATGAAATATGTGTCCCCAATGGAAGCCCATGCCATCCCAGGTGAGAAAAATGCATCCTGAATCAAGTCTGAGGGCTAAAACCTCTGTTTCGGTTTTACCACATTGAGCCCAGAACGTAAGGTCGGGACCTGAAATTTGGAGCCAAAATTCAAATTTTCACCTTGGCTGAAATTGCATGAAATATGTGTCCCCCTTGGAAGCCCATGCCATCCCAGGTGAGAAAAATGCATCCTGAATCAAGTCTGAGGGCTAAAACCTCTGTTTCGGGTTTTGCCACATTGAGCCCAGAACGTAAGGTCGGGACCTGAAATTTGGAGCCAAAATTCAAATTTTCACTTTGGCTGAAATTGCATGAAATATGTGTCCCCCGTGGAAGCCCATGCCATCCAAGGTGAGAAAAATGCATCCTGAATCAAGTCTGAGGGCTAAAACCTCTGTTTCGGGTTTTACCACATTGAGCCCAGAACGTAAGGTCGGGACCTGAAATTTGGAGCCAAAATTCAAATTTTCACTTTGGCTGAAATTGCATGAAATATGTGTCCCCCATGGAAGCCCATGCCATCCCAGGTGAGAAAAATGCATCCTGAATCAAGTCTGAGGGCTAAAACCTCTGTTTCGGGTTTTACCACATTGAGCCCAGAACGTAAGGTCGGGACCTGAAATTTGGAGCCAAAACTCAAATTTTCACTTTGGCTGAAATTGCATGAAATATGTGTCCCCCGTGGAAGCCCATGCCATCCCAGGTGAGAAAAATGCATCCTGAATCAAGTCTGAGGGCTAAAACCTCTGTTTCGGGTTTTACCACATTGAGCCCAGAACGTAAGGTCGGGACCTGAAATTTGGAGCCAAAATTCAAATTTTCACTTTGGCTGAAATTGCATGAAATATTTGTCCCCCATGGAAGCACATGCCATCCCAGGTGAGAAAAATGCATCCTGAATCAAGTCTGAGGGCTAAAACCTCTGTTTCGGGTTTTACCACATTGAGCCCAGAACGTAAGGTCGGGACCTGAAATTTGGAGCCAAAATTCAAATTTTCACTTTGGCTGAAATTGCATGAAATATGTGTCCCCCATGGAAGCCCATGCCATCCCAGGTGAGAAAAATGCATCCTGAATCAAGTCTGAGGGCTAAAACCTCTGTTTCAGTTTTACCACATTGAGCCCAGAACGTAAGGTCGGGACCTGAAATTTGGAGCCAAAATTCAAATTTTCACTTTGGCTGAAATTGCATGAAATATGTGTCCCCCTTGGAAGCCCATGCCATCCCAGGTGAGAAAAATGCATCCTGAATCAAGTCTGAGGGCTAAAACCTCTGTTTCGAGTTTTGCCACATTGAGCCCAGAACGTAAGGTCGGGACCTGAAATTTGGAGCCAAAATTCAAATTTTCACTTTGGCTGAAATTGCATGAAATATGTTTCCCCCGTGGAAGCCCATGCCATCCCAGGTGAGAAAAATGCATCCTGAATCAAGTCTGAGGGCTAAAACCTCTGTTTCGGGTTTTACCACATTGAGCCCAGAACGTAAGGTCGGGACCTGAAATTTGGAGCCAAAATTCAAATTTTCACTTTGGCTGAAATTGCATGAAATATGTGTCCCCCGTGGAAGCCCATGCCATCCCAGGTGAGAAAAATGCATCCTGAATCAAGTCTGAGGGCTAAAACCTCTGTTTCGGGTTTTACCACATTGAGCCCAGAACGTAAGGTCGGGACCTGAAATTTGGAGCCAAAATTCAAATTTTCACTTTGGCTGAAATTGCATGAAATATGTGTCCCCCGTGGAAGCCCATGCCATCCCAGGTGAGAAAAATGCATCCTGAATCAAGTCTGAGGGCTAAAACCTCTGTTTCGGGTTTTACCACATTGAGCCCAGAACGTAAGGTCGGGACCTGAAATTTGGAGCCAAAATTCAAATTTTCACTTTGGCTGAAATTGCATGAAATATGTGTCCCCCTGTGGAAGCCCATGCCATCCCAGGTGAGAAAAATGCATCCTGAATCAAGTCTGAGGGCTAAAACCTCTGTTTCGGGTTTTACCACATTGAGCCCAGAACGTAAGGTCGGGACCTGAAATTTGGAGCCAAAATTCAAATTTTCACTTTGGCTGAAATTGCATGAAATATGTGTCCCCCGTGGAAGCCCATGCCATCCCAGGTGAGAAAAATGCATCCTGAATCCAGTCTGAGGGCTAAAACCTCTGTTTCGGGTTTTGCAACATTGAGCTCAGAACGTAAGGTCGGGACCTGAAACTTGGAGCCAAAATTCAAATTTTCACTTTGGCTGAAATTGCATGAAATATGTGTCCCCCGTGGAAAACCATGCCATCCCAGGTGAGAAAAATGCATCCTGAATCAAGTCTGAGGGCTAAAACCTCTGTTTCGGGTTTTACCACATTGAGCCCAGAACGTAAGGTCGGGACCTGAAATTTGGAGCCAAAATTCAAATTTTCACTTTGGCTGAAATTGCATGAAATATGTGTCCCCCGTGGAAGCCCATGCCATCCCAGGTGAGAAAAATGCATCCTGAATCAAGTCTGAGGGCCAAAACCTCTGTTTCGGGTTTTACCACATTGAGCCCAGAACGTAAGGTCGGGACCTGAAATTTGGAGCCAAAATTCAAATTTTCACTTTGGCTGAAATTGCATGAAATATGTGTCCCCCGTGGAAGCCCATGCCATCCCAGGTGAGAAAAATGCATCCTGAATCAAGTCTGAGGGCTAAAACCTCTGTTTCGGGTTTTACCACATTGAGCCCAGAACGTAAGGTCGGGACCTGAAATTTGGAGCCAAAATTCAAATTTTCACTTTGGCTGAAATTGCATGAAATATGTGTCCCCAATGGAAGCCCATGCCATCCCAGGTGAGAAAAATGCATCCTGAATCAAGTCTGAGGGCTAAAACCTCTGTTTCGGTTTTACCACATTGAGCCCAGAACGTAAGGTCGGGACCTGAAATTTGGAGCCAAAATTCAAATTTTCACCTTGGCTGAAATTGCATGAAATATGTGTCCCCCTTGGAAGCCCATGCCATCCCAGGTGAGAAAAATGCATCCTGAATCAAGTCTGAGGGCTAAAGCCTCTGTTTCGGGTTTTGCCACATTGAGCCCAGAACGTAAGGTCGGGACCTGAAATTTGGAGCCAAAATTCAAATTTTCACTTTGGCTGAAATTGCATGAAATATGTTTCCCCCGTGGAAGCCCATGCCATCCCAGGTGAGAAAAATGTATTCTGAATCCAGTCTGAGGGCTAAAACCTCTGTTTCGGGTTTTACCACATTGAGCCCAGAACGTAAGGTCGGGACCTGAAATTTGGAGCCAAAATTCAAATTTTCACTTTGGCTGAAATTGCATGAAATATGTGTCCCCCATGGAAGCCCATGCCATCCCAGGTGAGAAAAATGCATCCTGAATCAAGTCTGAGGGCTACAACCTCTGTTTCGGGTTTTACCACATTGAGCCCAGAACGTAAGGTCGGGACCTGAAATTTGGAGCCAAAATTCAAATTTTCACTTTGGCTGAAATTGCATGAAATATGTGTCCCCCGTGGAAGCCCATGCCATACCAGGTGAGAAAAATGCATCCTGAATCAAGTCTGAGGGCTAAAACCTCTGTTTCGGGTTTTACCACATTGAGCCCAGAACGTAAGGTCGGGACCTGAAATTTGGAGCCAAAATTCAAATTTTCACTTTGGCTGAAATTGCATGAAATATGTGTCCCCCGTGGAAGCCCATGCCATCCCAGGTGAGAAAAATGCATCCTGAATCAAGTCTGAGGGCTAAAACCTCTGTTTCGGGTTTTACCACATTGAGCCCAGAACGTAAGGTCGGGACCTGAAATTTGGAGCCAAAATTCAAATTTTCACTTTGGCTGAAATTGCATGAAATATGTGTCCCCCGTGGAAGCCCATGCCATCCAAGGTGAGAAAAATGCATCCTGAATCAAGTCTGAGGGCTAAAACCTCTGTTTCGGGTTTTACCACATTGAGCCCAGAACGTAAGGTCGGGACCTGAAATTTGGAGCCAAAATTCAAATTTTCACTTTGGCTGAAATTGCATGAAATATGTGTCCCCCGTGGAAGCCCATGCCATCCAAGGTGAGAAAAATGCATCCTGAATCAAGTCTGAGGGCTAAAACCTCTGTTTCGGGTTTTACCACATTGAGCCCAGAACGTAAGGTCGGGACCTGAAATTTGGAGCCAAAACTCAAATTTTCACTTTGGCTGAAATTGCATGAAATATGTGTCCCCCGTGGAAGCCCATGCCATCCCAGGTGAGAAAAATGCATCCTGAATCAAGTCTGAGGGCTAAAACCTCTGTTTCGGGTTTTACCACATTGAGCCCAGAACGTAAGGTCGGGACCTGAAATTTGGAGCCAAAATTCAAATTTTCACTTTGGCTGAAATTGCATGAAATATGTGTCCCCCATGGAAGCCCATGCCATCCCAGGTGAGAAAAATGCATCCTGAATCAAGTCTGAGGGCTAAAACCTCTGTTTCGGTTTTACCACATTGAGCCCAGAACGTAAGGTCGGGACCTGAAATTTGGAGCCAAAATTCAAATTTTCACCTTGGCTGAAATTGCATGAAATATGTGTCCCCCTTGGAAGCCCATGCCATCCCAGGTGAGAAAAATGCATACTGAATCAAGTCTGAGGGCTAAAACCTCTGTTTCGGGTTTTGCCACATTGAGCCCAGAACGTAAGGTCGGGACCTGAAATTTGGAGCCAAAATTCAAATTTTCACTTTGGCTGAAATTGCATGAAATATGTTTCCCCCGTGGAAGCCCATGCCATCCCAGGTGAGAAAAATGTATTCTGAATCCAGTCTGAGGGCTAAAACCTCTGTTTCGGGTTTTACCACATTGAGCCCAGAACGTAAGGTCGGGACCTGAAATTTGGAGCCAAAACTCAAATTTTCACTTTGGCTGAAATTGCATGAAATATTTGTCCCCCATGGAAGCCCATGCCATCCCAGGTGAGAAAAATGCATCCTGAATCAAGTCTGAGGGCTACAACCTCTGTTTCGGGTTTTACCACATTGAGCCCAGAACGTAAGGTCGGGACCTGAAATTTGGAGCCAAAATTCAAATTTTCACTTTGGCTGAAATTGCATGAAATATGTGTCCCCCGTGGAAGCCCATGCCATCCCAGGTGAGAAAAATGCATCCTGAATCAAGTCTGAGGGCTAAAACCTCTGTTTCGGGTTTTACCACATTGAGCCCAGAACGTAAGGTCGGGACCTGAAATTTGGAGCCAAAATTCAAATTTTCACTTTGGCTGAAATTGCATGAAATATGTGTCCCCCGTGGAAGCCCATGCCATCCCAGGTGAGAAAAATGCATCCTGATTCAAGTCTGAGGGCTAAAACCTCTGTTTCGGGTTTTACCACATTGAGCCCAGAACGTAAGGTTGGGACCTGAAATTTGGAGCCAAAATTCAAATTTTCACTTTGGCTGAAATTGCATGAAATATGTGTCCCCCGTGGAAGCCCATGCCATCCCAGGTGAGAAAAATGCATCCTGAATCAAGTCTGAGGGCTAAAACCTCTGTTTCGGGTTTTACCACATTGAGCCCAGAACGTAAGGTCGGGACCTGAAATTTGGAGCCAAAATTCAAATTTTCACTTTGGCTGAAATTGCATGAAATATGTGTCCCCCGTGGAAGCCCATGCCATCCCAGGTGAGAAAAATGCATCCTGAATCAAGTCTGAGGGCTAAAACCTCTGTTTCGGGTTTTACCACATTGAGCCCAGAACGTAAGGTCGGGACCTGAAATTTGGAGCCAAAATTCAAATTTTCACTTTGGCTGAAATTGCATGAAATATTTGTCCCCCATGGAAGCACATGCCATCCCAGGTGAGAAAAATGCATCCTGAATCAAGTCTGAGGGCTAAAACCTCTGTTTCGGGTTTTACCACATTGAGCCCAGAACGTAAGGTCGGGACCTGAAATTTGGAGCCAAAATTCAAATTTTCACTTTGGCTGAAATTGCATGAAATATGTGTCCCCCGTGGAAGCCCATGCCATCCCAGGTGAGAAAAATGCATCCTGAATCAAGTCTGAGGGCTAAAACCTCTGTTTCGGGTTTTACCACATTGAGCCCAGAACGTAAGGTCGGGACCTGAAATTTGGAGCCAAAATTCAAATTTTCACTTTGGCTGAAATTGCATGAAATATGTGTCCCCCGTGGAAAACCATGCCATCCCAGGTGAGAAAAATGCATCCTGATTCAAGTCTGAGGGCTAAAACCTCTGTTTCGGGTTTTACCACATTGAGCCCAGAACGTAAGGTCGGGACCTGAAATTTGGAGCCAAAATTCAAATTTTCACTTTGGCTGAAATTGCATGAAATATGTGTCCCCCGTGGAAAACCATGCCATCCCAGGTGAGAAAAATGCATCCTGATTCAAGTCTGAGGGCTAAAACCTCTGTTTCGGGTTTTACCACATTGAGCCCAGAACGTAAGGTTGGGACCTGAAATTTGGAGCCAAAATTCAAATTTTCACTTTGGCTGAAATTGCATGAAATATGTGTCCCCCGTGGAAGCCCATGCCATCCCAGGTGAGAAAAATGCATCCTGATTCAAGTCTGAGGGCTAAAACCTCTGTTTCGGGTTTTACCACATTGAGCCCAGAACGTAAGGTTGGGACCTGAAATTTGGAGCCAAAATTCAAATTTTCACTTTGGCTGAAATTGCATGAAATATGTGTCCCCCGTGGAAGCCCATGCCATCCCAGGTGAGAAAAATGCATCCTGAATCAAGTCTGAGGGCTAAAACCTCTGTTTCGGGTTTTACCACATTGAGCCCAGAACGTAAGGTCGGGACCTGAAATTTGGAGCCAAAATTCAAATTTTCACTTTGGCTGAAATTGCATGAAATATGTGTCCCCCGTGGAAAACCATGCCATCCCAGGTGAGAAAAATGCATCCTGAATCAAGTCTGAGGGCTAAAACCTCTGTTTCGGGTTTTACCACATTGAGCCCAGAACGTAAGGTCGGGACCTGAAATTTGGAGCCAAAATTCAAATTTTCACTTTGGCTGAAATTGCATGAAATATGTGTCCCCCGTGGAAGCCCATGCCATCCCAGGTGAGAAAAATGCATCCTGAATCAAGTCTGAGGGCTAAAACCTCTGTTTCGGGTTTTACCACATTGAGCCCAGAACGTAAGGTCGGGACCTGAAATTTGGAGCCAAAATTCAAATTTTCACTTTGGCTGAAATTGCATGAAATATGTGTCCCCCGTGGAAGCCCATGCCATCCCAGGTGAGAAAAATGCATCCTGAATCAAGTCTGAGGGCTAAAACCTCTGTTTCGGGTTTTACCACATTGAGCCCAGAACGTAAGGTCGGGACCTGAAATTTGGAGCCAAAATTCAAATTTTCACTTTGGCTGAAATTGCATGAAATATGTGTCCCCCGTGGAAGCCCATGCCATCCCAGGTGAGAAAAATGCATCCTGAATCAAGTCTGAGGGCTAAAACCTCTGTTTCGGGTTTTACCACATTGAGCCCAGAACGTAAGGTCGGGACCTGAAATTTGGAGCCAAAATTCAAATTTTCACTTTGGCTGAAATTGCATGAAATATGTGTCCCCCGTGGAAGCCCATGCCATCCCAGGTGAGAAAAATGCATCCTGAATCAAGTCTGAGGGCTAAAACCTCTGTTTCTGGTTTTACCACATTGAGCCCAGAACGTAAGGTCGGGACCTGAAATTTGGAGCCAAAATTCAAATTTTCACTTTGGCTGAAATTGCATGAAATATGTGTCCCCCGTGGAAAACCATGCCATCCCAGGTGAGAAAAATGCATCCTGAATCAAGTCTGAGGGCTAAAACCTCTGTTTCGGGTTTTACCACATTGAGCCCAGAACGTAATGTCGGGACCTGAAATTTGGAGCCAAAATTCAAATTTTCACTTTGGCTGAAATTGCATGAAATATGTGTCCCCAATGGAAGCCCATGCCATCCCAGGTGAGAAAAATGCATCCTGAATCAAGTCTGAGGGCTAAAACCTCTGTTTCGGTTTTACCACATTGAGCCCAGAAAGTAAGGTCGGGACCTGAAATTTGGAGCCAAAATTCAAATTTTCACCTTGGCTGAAATTGCATGAAATATGTGTCCCCCTTGGAAGCCCATGCCATCCCAGGTGAGAAAAATGCATCCTGAATCAAGTCTGAGGGCTAAAACCTCTGTTTCGGGTTTTGCCACATTGAGCCCAGAACGTAAGGTCGGGACCTGAAATTTGGAGCCAAAATTCAAATTTTCACTTTGGCTGAAATTGCATGAAATATGTGTCCCCCGTGGAAGCCCATGCCATCCAAGGTGAGAAAAATGCATCCTGAATCAAGTCTGAGGGCTAAAACCTCTGTTTCGGGTTTTACCACATTGAGCCCAGAACGTAAGGTCGGGACCTGAAATTTGGAGCCAAAATTCAAATTTTCACTTTGGCTGAAATTGCATGAAATATGTGTCCCCCATGGAAGCCCATGCCATCCCAGGTGAGAAAAATGCATCCTGAATCAAGTCTGAGGGCTAAAACCTCTGTTTCGGGTTTTACCACATTGAGCCCAGAACGTAAGGTCGGGACCTGAAATTTGGAGCCAAAATTCAAATTTTCACTTTGGCTGAAATTGCATGAAATATGTGTCCCCTGTGGAAGCCCATGCCATCCCAGGTGAGAAAAATGCATCCTGAATCAAGTCTGAGGGCTAAAACCTCTGTTTCGGGTTTTACCACATTGAGCCCAGAACGTAAGGTCGGGACCTGAAATTTGGAGCCAAAATTCAAATTTTCACTTTGGCTGAAATTGCATGAAATATTTGTCCCCCATGGAAGCACATGCCATCCCAGGTGAGAAAAATGCATCCTGAATCAAGTCTGAGGGCTAAAACCTCTGTTTCGGGTTTTACCACATTGAGCCCAGAACGTAAGGTCGGGACCTGAAATTTGGAGCCAAAACTCAAATTTTCACTTTGGCTGAAATTGCATGAAATATGTGTCCCCCATGGAAGCCCATGCCATCCCAGGTGAGAAAAATGCATCCTGTATCAAGTCTGAGGGCTAAAACCTCTGTTTTGGTTTTACCACATTGAGCCCAGAACGTAAGGTCGGGACCTGAAATTTGGAGCCAAAATTCAAATTTTCACTTTGGCTGAAATTGCATGAAATATGTGTCCCCCTTGGAAGCCCATGCCATCCCAGGTGAGAAAAATGCATCCTGAATCAAGTCTGAGGGCTAAAACCTCTGTTTCGAGTTTTGCCACATTGAGCCCAGAACGTAAGGTCGGGACCTGAAATTTGGAGCCAAAATTCAAATTTTCACTTTGGCTGAAATTGCATGAAATATGTTTCCCCCGTGGAAGCCCATGCCATCCCAGGTGAGAAAAATGTATTCTGAATCCAGTCTGAGGGCTAAAACCTCTGTTTCGGGTTTTACCACATTGAGCCCAGAACGTAAGGTCGGGACCTGAAATTTGGAGCCAAAATTCAAATTTTCACTTTGGCTGAAATTGCATGAAATATGTGTCCCCCATGGAAGCCCATGCCATCCCAGGTGAGAAAAATGCATCCTGAATCAAGTCTGAGGGCTAAAACCTCTGTTTCGGGTTTTACCACATTGAGCCCAGAACGTAAGGTCGGGACCTGAAATTTGGAGCCAAAATTCAAATTTTCACTTTGGCTGAAATTGCATGAAATATGTGTCCCCCGTGGAAGCCCATGCCATCCCAGGTGAGAAAAATGCATCCTGAATCCAGTCTGAGGGCTAAAACCTCTGTTTCGGGTTTTGCAACATTGAGCTCAGAACGTAAGGTCGGGACCTGAAATTTGGAGCCAAAATTCAAATTTTCACTTTGGCTGAAATTGCATGAAATATGTGTCCCCCGTGGAAGCCCATGCCATCCCAGGTGAGAAAAATGCATCCTGAATCAAGTCTGAGGGCTAAAACCTCTGTTTCGGGTTTTACCACATTGAGCCCAGAACGTAAGGTCGGGACCTGAAATTTGGAGCCAAAACTCAAATTTTCACTTTGGCTGAAATTGCATGAAATATGTGTCCCCCGTGGAAGCCCATGCCATCCCAGGTGAGAAAAATGCATCCTGAATCAAGTCTGAGGGCTAAAACCTCTGTTTCGGGTTTTACCACATTGAGCCCAGAACGTAAGGTCGGGACCTGAAATTTGGAGCCAAAATTCAAATTTTCACTTTGGCTGAAATTGCATGAAATATGTTTCCCCAATGGAAGCCCATGCCATCCCAGGTGAGAAAAATGTATTCTGAATCAAGTCTGAGGGCTAAAACCTCTGTTTCGGGTTTTACCACATTGAGCCCAGAACGTAAGGTCGGGACCTGAAATTTGGAGCCAAAATTCAAATTTTCACTTTGGCTGAAATTGCATGAAATATGTGTCCCCCGTGGAAGCCCATGCCATCCAAGGTGAGAAAAATGCATCCTGAATCAAGTCTGAGGGCTAAAACCTCTGTTTCGGGTTTTACCACATTGAGCCCAGAACGTAAGGTCGGGACCTGAAATTTGGAGCCAAAATTCAAATTTTCACTTTGGCTGAAATTGCATGAAATATGTGTCCCCCGTGGAAGCCCATGCCATCCCAGGTGAGAAAAATGCATCCTGAATCAAGTCTGAGGGCTAAAACCTCTGTTTCGGGTTTTACCACATTGAGCCCAGAACGTAAGGTCGGGACCTGAAATTTGGAGCCAAAACTCAAATTTTCACTTTGGCTGAAATTGCATGAAATATGTGTCCCCCATGGAAGCCCATGCCATCCCAGGTGAGAAAAATGCATCCTGTATCAAGTCTGAGGGCTAAAACCTCTGTTTTGGTTTTACCACATTGAGCCCAGAACGTAAGGTCGGGACCTGAAATTTGGAGCCAAAATTCAAATTTTCACTTTGGCTGAAATTGCATGAAATATGTTTCCCCCGTGGAAGCCCATGCCATCCCAGGTGAGAAAAATGTATTCTGAATCCAGTCTGAGGGCTAAAACCTCTGTTTCGGGTTTTACCACATTGAGCCCAGAACGTAAGGTCGGGACCTGAAATTTGGAGCCAAAATTCAAATTTTCACTTTGGCTGAAATTGCATGAAATATGTGTCCCCCATGGAAGCCCATGCCATCCCAGGTGAGAAAAATGCATCCTGAATCAAGTCTGAGGGCTAAAACCTCTGTTTCGGGTTTTACCACATTGAGCCCAGAACGTAAGGTCGGGACCTGAAATTTGGAGCCAAAATTCAAATTTTCACTTTGGCTGAAATTGCATGAAATATGTGTCCCCCGTGGAAGCCCATGCCATCCCAGGTGAGAAAAATGCATCCTGAATCCAGTCTGAGGGCTAAAACCTCTGTTTCGGGTTTTGCAACATTGAGCTCAGAACGTAAGGTCGGGACCTGAAATTTGGAGCCAAAATTCAAATTTTCACTTTGGCTGAAATTGCATGAAATATGTGTCCCCCGTGGAAGCCCATGCCATCCCAGGTGAGAAAAATGCATCCTGAATCAAGTCTGAGGGCTAAAACCTCTGTTTCGGGTTTTACCACATTGAGCCCAGAACGTAAGGTCGGGACCTGAAATTTGGAGCCAAAACTCAAATTTTCACTTTGGCTGAAATTGCATGAAATATGTGTCCCCCGTGGAAGCCCATGCCATCCCAGGTGAGAAAAATGCATCCTGAATCAAGTCTGAGGGCTAAAACCTCTGTTTCGGGTTTTACCACATTGAGCCCAGAACGTAAGGTCGGGACCTGAAATTTGGAGCCAAAATTCAAATTTTCACTTTGGCTGAAATTGCATGAAATATGTTTCCCCAATGGAAGCCCATGCCATCCCAGGTGAGAAAAATGCATCCTGAATCAAGTCTGAGGGCTAAAACCTCTGTTTCGGGTTTTACCACATTGAGCCCAGAACGTAAGGTCGGGACCTGAAATTTGGAGCCAAAATTCAAATTTTCACTTTGGCTGAAATTGCATGAAATATGTGTCCCCCGTGGAAGCCCATGCCATCCAAGGTGAGTAAAAATGCATCCTGAATCAAGTCTGAGGGCTAAAACCTCTGTTTCGGGTTTTACCACATTGAGCCCAGAACGTAAGGTCGGGACCTGAAATTTGGAGCCAAAATTCAAATTTTCACTTTGGCTGAAATTGCATGAAATATGTTTCCCCAATGGAAGCCCATGCCATCCCAGGTGAGAAAAATGTATTCTGAATCCAGCCTGAGGGCTAAAACCTCTGTTTCGGGTTTTACCACATTGAGCCCAGAACGTAAGGTCGGGACCTGAAATTTGGAGCCAAAATTCAAATTTTCACTTTGGCTGAAATTGCATGAAATATGTGTCCCCCATGGAAGCCCATGCCATCCCAGGTGAGAAAAATGCATCCTGAATCAAGTCTGAGGGCTACAACCTCTGTTTCGGGTTTTACCACATTGAGCCCAGAACGTAAGGTCGGGACCTGAAATTTGGAGCCAAAATTCAAATTTTCACTTTGGCTGAAATTGCATGAAATATGTGTCCCCCGTGGAAGCCCATGCCATCCCAGGTGAGAAAAATGCATCCTGAATCAAGTCTGAGGGCTAAAACCTCTGTTTCGGGTTTTACCACATTGAGCCCAGAACGTAAGGTCGGGACCTGAAATTTGGAGCCAAAATTCAAATTTTCACTTTGGCTGAAATTGCATGAAATATGTGTCCCCCGTGGAAAACCATGCCATCCCAGGTGAGAAAAATGCATCCTGAATCAAGTCTGAGGGCTAAAACCTCTGTTTCGGGTTTTACCACATTGAGCCCAGAACGTAAGGTCGGGACCTGAAATTTGGAGCCAAAATTCAAATTTTCACTTTGGCTGAAATTGCATGAAATATGTGTCCCCCGTGGAAGCCCATGCCATCCAAGGTGAGAAAAATGCATCCTGAATCAAGTCTGAGGGCTAAAACCTCTGTTTCGGGTTTTACCACATTGAGCCCAGAACGTAAGGTCGGGACCTGAAATTTGGAGCCAAAATTCAAATTTTCACTTTGGCTGAAATTGCATGAAATATGTGTCCCCCGTGGAAGCCCATGCCATCCAAGGTGAGAAAAATGCATCCTGAATCAAGTCTGAGGGCTAAAACCTCTGTTTCGGGTTTTACCACATTGAGCCCAGAACGTAAGGTCGGGACCTGAAATTTGGAGCCAAAACTCAAATTTTCACTTTGGCTGAAATTGCATGAAATATGTGTCCCCCGTGGAAGCCCATGCCATCCCAGGTGAGAAAAATGCATCCTGAATCAAGTCTGAGGGCTAAAACCTCTGTTTCGGGTTTTACCACATTGAGCCCAGAACGTAAGGTCGGGACCTGAAATTTGGAGCCAAAATTCAAATTTTCACTTTGGCTGAAATTGCATGAAATATGTGTCCCCCGTGGAAGCCCATGCCATCCAAGGTGAGAAAAATGCATCCTGAATCAAGTCTGAGGGCTAAAACCTCTGTTTCGGGTTTTACCACATTGAGCCCAGAACGTAAGGTCGGGACCTGAAATTTGGAGCCAAAATTCAAATTTTCACTTTGGCTGAAATTGCATGAAATATGTGTCCCCCGTGGAAGCCCATGCCATCCCAGGTGAGAAAAATGCATCCTGAATCAAGTCTGAGGGCTAAAACCTCTGTTTCGGGTTTTACCACATTGAGCCCAGAACGTAAGGTCGGGACCTGAAATTTGGAGCCAAAATTCAAATTTTCACTTTGGCTGAAATTGCATGAAATATGTGTCCCCCGTGGAAGCCCATGCCATCCCAGGTGAGAAAAATGCATCCTGAATCCAGTCTGAGGGCTAAAACCTCTGTTTCGGGTTTTACCACATTGAGCCCAGAACGTAAGGTCGGGACCTGAAACTTGGAGCCAAAATTCAAATTTTCACTTTGGCTGAAATTGCATGAAATATGTGTCCCCCGTGGAAGCCCATGCCATCCCAGGTGAGAAAAATGCATCCTGAATCAAGTCTGAGGGCTAAAACCTCTGTTTCGGGTTTTACCACATTGAGCCCAGAACGTAAGGTCGGGACCTGAAATTTGGAGCCAAAATTCAAATTTTCACTTTGGCTGAAATTGCATGAAATATGTGTCCCCCGTGGAAGCCCATGCCATCCCAGGTGAGAAAAATGCATCCTGAATCAAGTCTGAGGGCTAAAACCTCTGTTTCGGGTTTTACCACATTGAGCCCAGAACGTAAGGTCGGGACCTGAAATTTGGAGCCAAAATTCAAATTTTCACTTTGGCTGAAATTGCATGAAATATGTGTCCCCCGTGGAAAACCATGCCATCCCAGGTGAGAAAAATGCATCCTGAATCAAGTCTGAGGGCTAAAACCTCTGTTTCGGGTTTTACCACATTGAGCCCAGAACGTAAGGTCGGGACCTGAAATTTGGAGCCAAAATTCAAATTTTCACTTTGGCTGAAATTGCATGAAATATGTGTCCCCCGTGGAAGCCCATGCCATCCCAGGTGAGAAAAATGCATCCTGATTCAAGTCTGAGGGCTAAAACCTCTGTTTCGGGTTTTACCACATTGAGCCCAGAACGTAAGGTTGGGACCTGAAATTTGGAGCCAAAATTCAAATTTTCACTTTGGCTGAAATTGCATGAAATATGTGTCCCCCGTGGAAGCCCATGCCATCCCAGGTGAGAAAAATGCATCCTGAATCAAGTCTGAGGGCTAAAACCTCTGTTTCGGGTTTTACCACATTGAGCCCAGAACGTAAGGTCGGGACCTGAAATTTGGAGCCAAAATTCAAATTTTCACTTTGGCTGAAATTGCATGAAATATGTGTCCCCCGTGGAAAACCATGCCATCCCAGGTGAGAAAAATGCATCCTGAATCAAGTCTGAGGGCTAAAACCTCTGTTTCGGGTTTTACCACATTGAGCCCAGAACGTAAGGTCGGGACCTGAAATTTGGAGCCAAAATTCAAATTTTCACTTTGGCTGAAATTGCATGAAATATGTGTCCCCCGTGGAAGCCCATGCCATCCCAGGTGAGAAAAATGCATCCTGAATCAAGTCTGAGGGCTAAAACCTCTGTTTCGGGTTTTACCACATTGAGCCCAGAACGTAAGGTCGGGACCTGAAATTTGGAGCCAAAATTCAAATTTTCACTTTGGCTGAAATTGCATGAAATATGTGTCCCCCGTGGAAGCCCATGCCATCCCAGGTGAGAAAAATGCATCCTGAATCAAGTCTGAGGGCTAAAACCTCTGTTTCGGGTTTTACCACATTGAGCCCAGAACGTAAGGTCGGGACCTGAAATTTGGAGCCAAAATTCAAATTTTCACTTTGGCTGAAATTGCATGAAATATGTGTCCCCCGTGGAAGCCCATGCCATCCCAGGTGAGAAAAATGCATCCTGAATCAAGTCTGAGGGCTAAAACCTCTGTTTCGGGTTTTACCACATTGAGCCCAGAACGTAAGGTCGGGACCTGAAATTTGGAGCCAAAATTCAAATTTTCACTTTGGCTGAAATTGCATGAAATATGTGTCCCCCGTGGAAGCCCATGCCATCCCAGGTGAGAAAAATGCATCCTGAATCAAGTCTGAGGGCTAAAACCTCTGTTTCGGGTTTTACCACATTGAGCCCAGAACGTAAGGTCGGGACCTGAAATTTGGAGCCAAAATTCAAATTTTCACTTTGGCTGAAATTGCATGAAATATGTGTCCCCCGTGGAAAACCATGCCATCCCAGGTGAGAAAAATGCATCCTGAATCAAGTCTGAGGGCTAAAACCTCTGTTTCGGGTTTTACCACATTGAGCCCAGAACGTAAGGTCGGGACCTGAAATTTGGAGCCAAAATTCAAATTTTCACTTTGGCTGAAATTGCATGAAATATGTGTCCCCAATGGAAGCCCATGCCATCCCAGGTGAGAAAAATGCATCCTGAATCAAGTCTGAGGGCTAAAACCTCTGTTTCGGTTTTACCACATTGAGCCCAGAACGTAAGGTCGGGACCTGAAATTTGGAGCCAAAATTCAAATTTTCACCTTGGCTGAAATTGCATGAAATATGTGTCCCCCTTGGAAAGCCCATGCCATCCCAGGTGAGAAAAATGCATCCTGAATCAAGTCTGAGGGCTAAAACCTCTGTTTCGGGTTTTGCCACATTGAGCCCAGAACGTAAGGTCGGGACCTGAAATTTGGAGCCAAAATTCAAATTTTCACTTTGGCTGAAATTGCATGAAATATGTGTCCCCCGTGGAAGCCCATGCCATCCCAGGTGAGAAAAATGCATCCTGAATCAAGTCTGAGGGCTAAAACCTCTGTTTCGGGTTTTACCACATTGAGCCCAGAACGTAAGGTCGGGACCTGAAATTTGGAGCCAAAATTCAAATTTTCACTTTGGCTGAAATTGCATGAAATATGTGTCCCCCGTGGAAGCCCATGCCATCCCAGGTGAGAAAAATGCATCCTGAATCAAGTCTGAGGGCTAAAACCTCTGTTTCGGGTTTTACCACATTGAGCCCAGAACGTAATGTCGGGACCTGAAATTTGGAGCCAAAATTCAAATTTTCACTTTGGCTGAAATTGCATGAAATATGTGTCCCCTGTGGAAGCCCATGCCATCCCAGGTGAGAAAAATGCATCCTGAATCAAGTCTGAGGGCTAAAACCTCTGTTTCGGGTTTTACCACATTGAGCCCAGAACGTAAGGTCGGGACCTGAAATTTGGAGCCAAAATTCAAATTTTCACTTTGGCTGAAATTGCATGAAATATGTGTCCCCCGTGGAAGCCCATGCCATCCCAGGTGAGAAAAATGCATCCTGAATCAAGTCTGAGGGCTAAAACCTCTGTTTCGGGTTTTACCACATTGAGCCCAGAACGTAATGTCGGGACCTGAAATTTGGAGCCAAAATTCAAATTTTCACTTTGGCTGAAATTGCATGAAATATGTGTCCCCTGTGGAAGCCCATGCCATCCCAGGTGAGAAAAATGCATCCTGAATCAAGTCTGAGGGCTAAAACCTCTGTTTCGGGTTTTACCACATTGAGCCCAGAACGTAAGGTCGGGACCTGAAATTTGGAGCCAAAATTCAAATTTTCACTTTGGCTGAAATTGCATGAAATATGTGTCCCCCGTGGAAGCCCATGCCATCCCAGGTGAGAAAAATGCATCCTGAATCCAGTCTGAGGGCTAAAACCTCTGTTTCGGGTTTTGCAACATTGAGCTCAGAACGTAAGGTCGGGACCTGAAACTTGGAGCCAAAATTCAAATTTTCACTTTGGCTGAAATTGCACGAAATATGTGTCCCCCGTGGAAGCCCATGCCATCCCAGGTGAGAAAAATGCATCCTGAATCAAGTCTGAGGGCTAAAACCTCTGTTTCGGGTTTTGCCACATTGAGCCCAGAACGTAAGGTCGGGACCTGAAATTTGGAGCCAAAACTCAAATTTTCACTTTGGCTGAAATTGCATGAAATATGTGTCCCCCGTGGAAAACCATGCCATCCCAGGTGAGAAAAATGCATCCTGAATCAAGTCTGAGTGCTAAAACCTCTGTTTCGGGTTTTACCACATTGAGCCCAGAACGTAAGGTCGGGACCTGAAATTTGGAGCCAAAATTCAAATTTTCACTTTGGCTGAAATTGCATGAAATATGTGTCCCCCGTGGAAAACCATGCCATCCCAGGTGAGAAAAATGCATCCTGAATCAAGTCTGAGTGCTAAAACCTCTGTTTCGGGTTTTACCACATTGAGCCCAGAACGTAAGGTCGGGACCTGAAATTTGGAGCCAAAATTCAAATTTTCACTTTGGCTGAAATTGCATGAAATATGTGTCCCCCGTGGAAAACCATGCCATCCCAGGTGAGAAAAATGCATCCTGAATCAAGTCTGAGGGCTAAAACCTCTGTTTCGGGTTTTACCACATTGAGCCCAGAACGTAAGGTCGGGACCTGAAATTTGGAGCCAAAATTCAAATTTTCACTTTGGCTGAAATTGCATGATATATGTGTCCCCCGTGGAAGCCCATGCCATCCCAGGTGAGAAAAATGCATCCTGAATCAAGTCTGAGGGCCAAAACCTCTGTTTCGGGTTTTACCACATTGAGCCCAGAACGTAAGGTCGGGACCTGAAATTTGGAGCCAAAATTCAAATTTTCACCTTGGCTGAAATTGCATGAAATATGTGTCCCCCTTGGAAGCCCATGCCATCCCAGGTGAGAAAAATGCATCCTGAATCAAGTCTGAGGGCTAAAGCCTCTGTTTCGGGTTTTGCCACATTGAGCCCAGAACGTAAGGTCGGGACCTGAAATTTGGAGCCAAAATTCAAATTTTCACTTTGGCTGAAATTGCATGAAATATGTTTCCCCCGTGGAAGCCCATGCCATCCCAGGTGAGAAAAATGTATTCTGAATCCAGTCTGAGGGCTAAAACCTCTGTTTCGGGTTTTACCACATTGAGCCCAGAACGTAAGGTCGGGACCTGAAATTTGGAGCCAAAATTCAAATTTTCACTTTGGCTGAAATTGCATGAAATATGTGTCCCCCATGGAAGCCCATGCCATCCCAGGTGAGAAAAATGCATCCTGAATCAAGTCTGAGGGCTACAACCTCTGTTTCGGGTTTTACCACATTGAGCCCAGAACGTAAGGTCGGGACCTGAAATTTGGAGCCAAAATTCAAATTTTCACTTTGGCTGAAATTGCATGAAATATGTGTCCCCCGTGGAAGCCCATGCCATCCCAGGTGAGAAAAATGCATCCTGAATCAAGTCTGAGGGCTAAAACCTCTGTTTCGGGTTTTACCACATTGAGCCCAGAACGTAAGGTCGGGACCTGAAATTTGGAGCCAAAATTCAAATTTTCACTTTGGCTGAAATTGCATGAAATATGTGTCCCCCGTGGAAGCCCATGCCATCCCAGGTGAGAAAAATGCATCCTGAATCCAGTCTGAGGGCTAAAACCTCTGTTTCGGGTTTTACCACATTGAGCCCAGAACGTAAGGTCGGGACCTGAAATTTGGAGCCAAAATTCAAATTTTCACTTTGGCTGAAATTGCATGAAATATGTGTCCCCCGTGGAAGCCCATGCCATCCAAGGTGAGAAAAATGCATCCTGAATCAAGTCTGAGGGCTAAAACCTCTGTTTCGGGTTTTACCACATTGAGCCCAGAACGTAAGGTCGGGACCTGAAATTTGGAGCCAAAATTCAAATTTTCACTTTGGCTGAAATTGCATGAAATATGTGTCCCCCGTGGAAGCCCATGCCATCCAAGGTGAGAAAAATGCATCCTGAATCAAGTCTGAGGGCTAAAACCTCTGTTTCGGGTTTTACCACATTGAGCCCAGAACGTAAGGTCGGGACCTGAAATTTGGAGCCAAAACTCAAATTTTCACTTTGGCTGAAATTGCATGAAATATGTGTCCCCCGTGGAAGCCCATGCCATCCCAGGTGAGAAAAATGCATCCTGAATCAAGTCTGAGGGCTAAAACCTCTGTTTCGGGTTTTACCACATTGAGCCCAGAACGTAAGGTCGGGACCTGAAATTTGGAGCCAAAATTCAAATTTTCACTTTGGCTGAAATTGCATGAAATATGTGTCCCCCATGGAAGCCCATGCCATCCCAGGTGAGAAAAATGCATCCTGAATCAAGTCTGAGGGCTAAAACCTCTGTTTCAGTTTTACCACATTGAGCCCAGAACTTAAGGTCGGGACCTGAAATTTGGAGCCAAAATTCAAATTTTCACCTTGGCTGAAATTGCATGAAATATGTGTCCCCCTTGGAAGCCCATGCCATCCCAGGTGAGAAAAATGCATCCTGAATCCAGTCTGAGGGCTAAAACCTCTGTTTCGGGTTTTGCCACATTGAGCCCAGAACGTAAGGTCGGGACCTGAAATTTGGAGCCAAAATTCAAATTTTCACTTTGGCTGAAATTGCATGAAATATGTGTCCCCCATGGAAGCCCATGCCATCCCAGGTGAGAAAAATGCATCCTGAATCAAGTCTGAGGGCTAAAACCTCTGTTTCGGTTTTACCACATTGAGCCCAGAACGTAAGGTCGGGACCTGAAATTTGGAGCCAAAATTCAAATTTTCACTTTGGCTGAAATTGCATGAAATATGTGTCCCCCGTGGAAGCCCATGCCATCCCAGGTGAGAAAAATGCATCCTGAATCAAGTCTGAGGGCTAAAACCTCTGTTTCGGGTTTTACCACATTGAGCCCAGAACGTAAGGTCGGGACCTGAAATTTGGAGCCAAAATTCAAATTTTCACTTTGGCTGAAATTGCATGAAATATGTGTCCCCCGTGGAAGCCCATGCCATCCCAGGTGAGAAAAATGCATCCTGAATCAAGTCTGAGGGCTAAAACCTCTGTTTCGGTTTTACCACATTGAGCCCAGAACGTAAGGTCGGGACCTGAAATTTGGAGCCAAAATTCAAATTTTCACCTTGGCTGAAATTGCATGAAATATGTGTTCCCTTGGAAGCCCATGCCATCCCAGGTGAGAAAAATGCATCCTGAATCAAGTCTGAGGGCTAAAACCTCTGTTTCGAGTTTTGCCACATTGAGCCCAGAACGTAAGGTCGGGACCTGAAATTTGGAGCCAAAATTCAAATTTTCACTTTGGCTGAAATTGCATGAAATATGTTTCCCCCGTGGAAGCCCATGCCATCCCAGGTGAGAAAAATGTATTCTGAATCCAGTCTGAGGGCTAAAACCTCTGTTTCGGGTTTTACCACATTGAGCCCAGAACGTAAGGTCGGGACCTGAAATTTGGAGCCAAAATTCAAATTTTCACTTTGGCTGAAATTGCATGAAATATGTGTCCCCCATGGAAGCCCATGCCATCCCAGGTGAGAAAAATGCATCCTGAATCAAGTCTGAGGGCTAAAACCTCTGTTTCGGGTTTTACCACATTGAGCCCAGAACGTAAGGTCGGGACCTGAAATTTGGAGCCAAAATTCAAATTTTCACTTTGGCTGAAATTGCATGAAATATGTGTCCCCCGTGGAAGCCCATGCCATCCCAGGTGAGAAAAATGCATCCTGAATCAAGTCTGAGGGCTAAAACCTCTGTTTCGGGTTTTGCAACATTGAGCTCAGAACGTAAGGTTGGGACCTGAAACTTGGAGCCAAAATTCAAATTTTCACTTTGGCTGAAATTGCATGAAATATGTGTCCCCCGTGGAAGCCCATGCCATCCCAGGTGAGAAAAATGCATCCTGAATCAAGTCTGAGGGCTAAAACCTCTGTTTCGGGTTTTACCACATTGAGCCCAGAACGTAAGGTCGGGACCTGAAATTTGGAGCCAAAATTCAAATTTTCACTTTGGCTGAAATTGCATGAAATATGTGTCCCCCGTGGAAGCCCATGCCATCCCAGGTGAGAAAAATGCATCCTGAATCAAGTCTGAGGGCTAAAACCTCTGTTTCGGGTTTTACCACATTGAGCCCAGAACGTAAGGTCGGGACCTGAAATTTGGAGCCAAAATTCAAATTTTCACTTTGGCTGAAATTGCATGAAATATGTGTCCCCCGTGGAAGCCCATGCCATCCCAGGTGAGAAAAATGCATCCTGATTCAAGTCTGAGGGCTAAAACCTCTGTTTCGGGTTTTACCACATTGAGCCCAGAACGTAAGGTCGGGACCTGAAATTTGGAGCCAAAATTCAAATTTTCACTTTGGCTGAAATTGCATGAAATATGTGTCCCCCGTGGAAGCCCATGCCATCCCAGGTGAGAAAAATGCATCCTGAATCAAGTCTGAGGGCTAAAACCTCTGTTTCTGGTTTTACCACATTGAGCCCAGAACGTAAGGTCGGGACCTGAAATTTGGAGCCAAAATTCAAATTTTCACTTTGGCTGAAATTGCATGAAATATGTGTCCCCTGTGGAAGCCCATGCCATCCCAGGTGAGAAAAATGCATCCTGAATCAAGTCTGAGGGCTAAAACCTCTGTTTCGGGTTTTACCACATTGAGCCCAGAACGTAAGGTCGGGACCTGAAATTTGGAGCCAAAATTCAAATTTTCACTTTGGCTGAAATTGCATGAAATATGTGTCCCCCGTGGAAAACCATGCCATCCCAGGTGAGAAAAATGCATCCTGAATCAAGTCTGAGGGCTAAAACCTCTGTTTCGGGTTTTGCAACATTGAGCTCAGAACGTAAGGTCGGGACCTGAAACTTGGAGCCAAAATTCAAATTTTCACTTTGGCTGAAATTGCATGAAATATGTGTCCCCCGTGGAAGCCCATGCCATCCCAGGTGAGAAAAATGCATCCTGAATCAAGTCTGAGGGCTAAAACCTCTGTTTCGGGTTTTACCACATTGAGCCCAGGACGTAAGGTCGGGACCTGAAATTTGGAGCCAAAACTCAAATTTTCACTTTGGCTGAAATTGCATGAAATATGTGTCCCCCGTGGAAAACCATGCCATCCCAGGTGAGAAAAATGCATCCTGAATCAAGTCTGAGGGCTAAAACCTCTGTTTCGGGTTTTACCACATTGAGCCCAGAACGTAAGGTCGGGACCTGAAATTTGGAGCCAAAATTCAAATTTTCACTTTGGCTGAAATTGCATGAAATATGTGTCCCCCGTGGAAAACCATGCCATCCCAGGTGAGAAAAATGCATCCTGAATCAAGTCTGAGGGCTAAAACCTCTGTTTCGGGTTTTACCACATTGAGCCCAGAATGTAAGGTCGGGACCTGAAATTTGGAGCCAAAATTCAAATTTTCACTTTGGCTGAAATTGCATGAAATATGTGTCCCCCGTGGAAGCCCATGCCATCCCAGGTGAGAAAAATGCATCCTGAATCAAGTCTGAGGGCTAAAACCTCTGTTTCGGGTTTTACCACATTGAGCCCAGAACGTAAGGTCGGGACCTGAAATTTGGAGCCAAAATTCAAATTTTCACTTTGGCTGAAATTGCATGAAATATGTGTCCCCCGTGGAAGCCCATGCCATCCCAGGTGAGAAAAATGCATCCTGAATCAAGTCTGAGGGCTAAAACCTCTGTTTCGGGTTTTACCACATTGAGCCCAGAACGTAAGGTCGGGACCTGAAATTTGGAGCCAAAATTCAAATTTTCACTTTGGCTGAAATTGCATGAAATATGTGTCCCCCGTGGAAGCCCATGCCATCCCAGGTGAGAAAAATGCATCCTGAATCAAGTCTGAGGGCTAAAACCTCTGTTTCGGGTTTTACCACATTGAGCCCAGAACGTAAGGTCGGGACCTGAAATTTGGAGCCAAAATTCAAATTTTCACTTTGGCTGAAATTGCATGAAATATGTGTCCCCCGTGGAAGCCCATGCCATCCCAGGTGAGAAAAATGCATCCTGAATCAAGTCTGAGGGCTAAAACCTCTGTTTCGGTTTTACCACATTGAGCCCAGAACGTAAGGTCGGGACCTGAAATTTGGAGCCAAAATTCAAATTTTCACCTTGGCTGAAATTGCATGAAATATGTGTCCCCCTTGGAAGCCCATGCCATCCCAGGTGAGAAAAATGCATCCTGAATCAAGTCTGAGGGCTAAAACCTCTGTTTCGGGTTTTGCCACATTGAGCCCAGAACGTAAGGGTGGGACCTGAAATTTGGAGCCAAAATTCAAATTTTCACTTTGGCTGAAATTGCATGAAATATGTTTCCCCCGTGGAAGCCCATGCCATCCCAGGTGAGAAAAATGTATTCTGAATCCAGCCTGAGGGCTAAAACCTCTGTTTCGGGTTTTACGACATTGAGCCCAGAACGTAAGGTCGGGACCTGAAATTTGGAGCCAAAATTCAAATTTTCACTTTGGCTGAAATTGCATGAAATATGTGTCCCCCATGGAAGCCCATGCCATCCCAGGTGAGAAAAATGCATCCTGAATCAAGTCTGAGGGCTACAACCTCTGTTTCGGGTTTTACCACATTGAGCCCAGAACGTAAGGTCGGGACCTGAAATTTGGAGCCAAAATTCAAATTTTCACTTTGGCTGAAATTGCATGAAATATGTGTCCCCCGTGGAAGCCCATGCCATCCCAGGTGAGAAAAATGCATCCTGAATCAAGTCTGAGGGCTAAAACCTCTGTTTCGGGTTTTACCACATTGAGCCCAGAACGTAAGGTCGGGACCTGAAATTTGGAGCCAAAATTCAAATTTTCACTTTGGCTGAAATTGCATGAAATATGTGTCCCCCGTGGAAGCCCATGCCATCCCAGGTGAGAAAAATGCATCCTGAATCAAGTCTGAGGGCTAAAACCTCTGTTTCGGGTTTTACCACATTGAGCCCAGAACGTAAGGTCGGGACCTGAAATTTGGAGCCAAAATTCAAATTTTCACTTTGGCTGAAATTGCATGAAATATGTGTCCCCCGTGGAAGCCCATGCCATCCAAGGTGAGAAAAATGCATCCTGAATCAAGTCTGAGGGCTAAAACCTCTGTTTCGGGTTTTACCACATTGAGCCCAGAACGTAAGGTCGGGACCTGAAATTTGGAGCCAAAATTCAAATTTTCACTTTGGCTGAAATTGCATGAAATATGTGTCCCCTGTGGAAGCCCATGCCATCCAAGGTGAGAAAAATGCATCCTGAATCAAGTCTGAGGGCTAAAACCTCTGTTTCGGGTTTTACCACATTGAGCCCAGAACGTAAGGTCGGGACCTGAAATTTGGAGCCAAAATTCAAATTTTCACTTTGGCTGAAATTGCATGAAATATGTGTCCCCCGTGGAAGCCCATGCCATCCCAGGTGAGAAAAATGCATCCTGAATCAAGTCTGAGGGCTAAAACCTCTGTTTCGGGTTTTACCACATTGAGCCCAGAACGTAAGGTCGGGACCTGAAATTTGGAGCCAAAATTCAAATTTTCACTTTGGCTGAAATTGCATGAAATATGTGTCCCCCATGGAAGCCCATGCCATCCCAGGTGAGAAAAATGCATCCTGAATCAAGTCTGAGGGCTAAAACCTCTGTTTCGGTTTTACCACATTGAGCCCAGAACGTAAGGTCGGGACCTGAAATTTGGAGCCAAAATTCAAATTTTCACTTTGGCTGAAATTGCATGAAATATGTGTCCCCCGTGGAAGCCCATGCCATCCAAGGTGAGAAAAATGCATCCTGAATCAAGTCTGAGGGCTAAAACCTCTGTTTCGGGTTTTACCACATTGAGCCCAGAACGTAAGGTCGGGACCTGAAATTTGGAGCCAAAATTCAAATTTTCACTTTGGCTGAAATTGCATGAAATATGTGTCCCCTGTGGAAGCCCATGCCATCCCAGGTGAGAAAAATGCATCCTGAATCAAGTCTGAGGGCTAAAACCTCTGTTTCGGGTTTTACCACATTGAGCCCAGAACGTAAGGTCGGGACCTGAAATTTGGAGCCAAAATTCAAATTTTCACTTTGGCTGAAATTGCATGAAATATGTGTCCCCTGTGGAAGCCCATGCCATCCCAGGTGAGAAAAATGCATCCTGAATCAAGTCTGAGGGCTAAAACCTCTGTTTCGGGTTTTACCACATTGAGCCCAGAACGTAAGGTCGGGACCTGAAATTTGGAGCCAAAATTCAAATTTTCACTTTGGCTGAAATTGCATGAAATATGTGTCCCCCGTGGAAGCCCATGCCATCCCAGGTGAGAAAAATGCATCCTGAATCCAGTCTGAGGGCTAAAACCTCTGTTTCGGGTTTTGCAACATTGAGCTCAGAACGTAAGGTCGGGACCTGAAATTTGGAGCCAAAATTCAAATTTTCACTTTGGCTGAAATTGCATGAAATATGTGTCCCCCGTGGAAGCCCATGCCATCCCAGGTGAGAAAAATGCATCCTGAATCAAGTCTGAGGGCTAAAACCTCTGTTTCGGGTTTTACCACATTGAGCCCAGAACGTAAGGTCGGGACCTGAAATTTGGAGCCAAAATTCAAATTTTCACTTTGGCTGAAATTGCATGAAATATGTGTCCCCCGTGGAAAACCATGCCATCCCAGGTGAGAAAAATGCATCCTGAATCAAGTCTGAGGGCTAAAACCTCTGTTTCGGGTTTTACCACATTGAGCCCAGAACGTAAGGTCGGGACCTGAAATTTGGAGCCAAAATTCAAATTTTCACTTTGGCTGAAATTGCATGAAATATGTGTCCCCCGTGGAAGCCCATGCCATCCCAGGTGAGAAAAATGCATCCTGATTCAAGTCTGAGGGCTAAAACCTCTGTTTCGGGTTTTACCACATTGAGCCCAGAACGTAAGGTCGGGACCTGAAATTTGGAGCCAAAATTCAAATTTTCACTTTGGCTGAAATTGCATGAAATATGTGTCCCCCATGGAAAACCATGCCATCCCAGGTGAGAAAAATGCATCCTGAATCAAGTCTGAGGGCTAAAACCTCTGTTTCGGGTTTTACCACATTGAGCCCAGAACGTAAGGTCGGGACCTGAAATTTGGAGCCAAAATTCAAATTTTCACTTTGGCTGAAATTGCATGAAATATGTGTCCCCCGTGGAAGCCCATGCCATCCCAGGTGAGAAAAATGCATCCTGAATCCAGTCTGAGGGCTAAAACCTCTGTTTCGGGTTTTGCAACATAGAGCTCAGAACGTAAGGTCGGGACCTGAAACTTGGAGCCAAAATTCAAATTTTCACTTTGGCTGAAATTGCATGAAATATGTGTCCCCCGTGGAAGCCCATGCCATCCCAGGTGAGAAAAATGCATCCTGAATCAAGTCTGAGGGCTAAAACCTCTGTTTCGGGTTTTACCACATTGAGCCCAGAACGTAAGGTCGGGACCTGAAATTTGGAGCCAAAATTCAAATTTTCACTTTGGCTGAAATTGCATGAAATATGTGTCCCCCGTGGAAAACCATGCCATCCCAGGTGAGAAAAATGCATCCTGAATCCAGTCTGAGGGCTAAAACCTCTGTTTCGGGTTTTACCACATTGAGCCCAGAACGTAAGGTCGGGACCTGAAATTTGGAGCCAAAATTCAAATTTTCACTTTGGCTGAAATTGCATGAAATATGTGTCCCCCGTGGAAGCCCATGCCATCCCAGGTGAGAAAAATGCATCCTGAATCAAGTCTGAGGGCTAAAACCTCTGTTTCGGGTTTTACCACATTGAGCCCAGAATGTAAGGTCGGGACCTGAAATTTGGAGCCAAAATTCAAATTTTCACTTTGGCTGAAATTGCATGAAATATGTGTCCCCTGTGGAAGCCCATGCCATCCCAGGTGAGAAAAATGCATCCTGAATCAAGTCTGAGGGCTAAAACCTCTGTTTCGGGTTTTACCACATTGAGCCCAGAACGTAAGGTCGGGACCTGAAATTTGGAGCCAAAATTCAAATTTTCACTTTGGCTGAAATTGCATGAAATATGTGTCCCCCATGGAAGCCCATGCCATCCCAGGTGAGAAAAATGCATCCTGAATCAAGTCTGAGGGCTAAAACCTCTGTTTCGGGTTTTACCACATTGAGCCCAGAACGTAAGGTCGGGACCTGAAATTTGGAGCCAAAATTCAAATTTTCACTTTGGCTGAAATTGCATGAAATATGTGTCCCCCGTGGAAGCCCATGCCATCCCAGGTGAGAAAAATGCATCCTGATTCAAGTCTGAGGGCTAAAACCTCTGTTTCGGGTTTTACCACATTGAGCCCAGAACGTAAGGTCGGGACCTGAAATTTGGAGCCAAAATTCAAATTTTCACTTTGGCTGAAATTGCATGAAATATGTGTCCCCAATGGAAGCCCATGCCATCCCAGGTGAGAAAAATGCATCCTGAATCAAGTCTGAGGGCTAAAACCTCTGTTTCGGTTTTACCACATTGAGCCCAGAACGTAAGGTCGGGACCTGAAATTTGGAGCCAAAATTCAAATTTTCACCTTGGCTGAAATTGCATGAAATATGTTTCCCCCGTGGAAGCCCATGCCATCCCAGGTGAGAAAAATGTATTCTGAATCAAGTCTGAGGGCTAAAACCTCTGTTTCGGGTTTTACCACATTGAGCCCAGAACGTAAGGTCGGGACCTGAAATTTGGAGCCAAAATTCAAATTTTCACTTTGGCTGAAATTGCATGAAATATGTTTCCCCCGTGGAAGCCCATGCCATCCCAGGTGAGAAAAATGTATTCTGAATCCAGTCTGAGGGCTAAAACCTCTGTTTCGGGTTTTACCACATTGAGCCCAGAATGTAAGGTCGGGACCTGAAATTTGGAGCCAAAATTCAAATTTTCACTTTGGCTGAAATTGCATGAAATATGTGTCCCCCATGGAAGCCCATGCCATCCCAGGTGAGAAAAATGCATCCTGAATCAAGTCTGAGGGCTAAAACCTCTGTTTCGGGTTTTACCACATTGAGCCCAGAACGTAAGGTCGGGACCTGAAATTTGGAGCCAAAATTCAAATTTTCACTTTGGCTGAAATTGCATGAAATATGTGTCCCCCGTGGAAGCCCATGCCATCCCAGGTGAGAAAAATGCATCCTGAATCAAGTCTGAGGGCTAAAACCTCTGTTTCGGGTTTTACCACATTGAGCCCAGAACGTAAGGTCGGGACCTGAAATTTGGAGCCAAAATTCAAATTTTCACTTTGGCTGAAATTGCATGAAATATGTGTCCCCCGTGGAAGCCCATGCCATCCCAGGTGAGAAAAATGCATCCTGAATCAAGTCTGAGGGCTAAAACCTCTGTTTCGGGTTTTACCACATTGAGCCCAGAACGTAAGGTCGGGACCTGAAATTTGGAGCCAAAATTCAAATTTTCACTTTGGCTGAAATTGCATGAAATATGTGTCCCCCGTGGAAGCCCATGCCATCCCAGGTGAGAAAAATGCATCCTGAATCAAGTCTGAGGGCTAAAACCTCTGTTTCGGGTTTTACCACATTGAGCC
This sequence comes from Halichoeres trimaculatus, assembly GCF_033239565.1. Lineage (NCBI taxonomy): Eukaryota > Metazoa > Chordata > Actinopteri > Labriformes > Labridae > Halichoeres > Halichoeres trimaculatus. Next base: position 254,702 of record NW_027437229.1, on the reverse strand, counting down.
CAGAACGTAAGGTCGGGACCTGAAATTTGGAGCCAAAATTCAAATTTTCACTTTGGCTGAAATTGCATGAAATATGTGTCCCCCGTGGAAGCCCATGCCATCCAAGGTGAGAAAAATGCATCCTGAATCAAGTCTGAGGGCTAAAACCTCTGTTTCGGGTTTTACCACATTGAGCCCAGAACGTAAGGTCGGGACCTGAAATTTGGAGCCAAAATTCAAATTTTCACTTTGGCTGAAATTGCATGAAATATGTGTCCCCCGTGGAAGCCCATGCCATCCAAGGTGAGAAAAATGCATCCTGAATCAAGTCTGAGGGCTAAAACCTCTGTTTCGGGTTTTACCACATTGAGCCCAGAACGTAAGGTCGGGACCTGAAATTTGGAGCCAAAACTCAAATTTTCACTTTGGCTGAAATTGCATGAAATATGTGTCCCCCGTGGAAGCCCATGCCATCCCAGGTGAGAAAAATGCATCCTGAATCAAGTCTGAGGGCTAAAACCTCTGTTTCGGGTTTTACCACATTGAGCCCAGAACGTAAGGTCGGGACCTGAAATTTGGAGCCAAAATTCAAATTTTCACTTTGGCTGAAATTGCATGAAATATGTGTCCCCCATGGAAGCCCATGCCATCCCAGGTGAGAAAAATGCATCCTGAATCAAGTCTGAGGGCTAAAACCTCTGTTTCGGGTTTTACCACATTGAGCCCAGAACGTAAGGTCGGGACCTGAAATTTGGAGCCAAAATTCAAATTTTCACTTTGGCTGAAATTGCATGAAATATGTGTCCCCCGTGGAAGCCCATGCCATCCCAGGTGAGAAAAATGCATCCTGATTCAAGTCTGAGGGCTAAAACCTCTGTTTCGGGTTTTACCACATTGAGCCCAGAACGTAAGGTCGGGACCTGAAATTTGGAGCCAAAATTCAAATTTTCACTTTGGCTGAAATTGCATGAAATATGTGTCCCCCGTGGAAAACCATGCCATCCCAGGTGAGAAAAATGCATCCTGAATCAAGTCTGAGGGCTAAAACCTCTGTTTCGGGTTTTACCACATTGAGCCCAGAACGTAAGGTCAGGACCTGAAATTTGGAGCCAAAATTCAAATTTTCACTTTGGCTGAAATTGCATGAAATATGTGTCCCCCGTGGAAGCCCATGCCATCCCAGGTGAGAAAAATGCATCCTGAATCCAGTCTGAGGGCTAAAACCTCTGTTTCGGGTTTTGCAACATTGAGCTCAGAACGTAAGGTCGGGACCTGAAACTTGGAGCCAAAATTCAAATTTTCACTTTGGCTGAAATTGCATGAAATATGTGTCCCCCGTGGAAGCCCATGCCATCCCAGGTGAGAAAAATGCATCCTGAATCAAGTCTGAGGGCTAAAACCTCTGTTTCGGGTTTTACCACATTGAGCCCAGAACGTAAGGTCGGGACCTGAAATTTGGAGCCAAAATTCAAATTTTCACTTTGGCTGAAATTGCATGAAATATGTGTCCCCCGTGGAAAACCATGCCATCCCAGGTGAGAAAAATGCATCCTGAATCAAGTCTGAGGGCTAAAACCTCTGTTTCGGGTTTTACCACATTGAGCCCAGAACGTAAGGTCGGGACCTGAAATTTGGAGCCAAAATTCAAATTTTCACTTTGGCTGAAATTGCATGAAATATGTGTCCCCCGTGGAAGCCCATGCCATCCCAGGTGAGAAAAATGCATCCTGAATCAAGTCTGAGGGCTAAAACCTCTGTTTCGGGTTTTACCACATTGAGCCCAGAATGTAAGGTCGGGACCTGAAATTTGGAGCCAAAATTCAAATTTTCACTTTGGCTGAAATTGCATGAAATATGTGTCCCCTGTGGAAGCCCATGCCATCCCAGGTAAGAAAAATGCATTCTGAATCAAGTCTGAGGGCTAAAACCTCTGTTTCGGGTTTTACCACATTGAGCCCAGAACGTAAGGTCGGGACCTGAAATTTGGAGCCAAAATTCAAATTTTCACTTTGGCTGAAATTGCATGAAATATGTGTCCCCCATGGAAGCCCATGCCATCCCAGGTGAGAAAAATGCATCCTGAATCAAGTCTGAGGGCTAAAACCTCTGTTTCGGGTTTTACCACATTGAGCCCAGAACGTAAGGTCGGGACCTGAAATTTGGAGCCAAAATTCAAATTTTCACTTTGGCTGAAATTGCATGAAATATGTGTCCCCCGTGGAAGCCCATGCCATCCCAGGTGAGAAAAATGCATCCTGAATCAAGTCTGAGGGCTAAAACCTCTGTTTCGGGTTTTACCACATTGAGCCCAGAACGTAAGGTCGGGACCTGAAATTTGGAGCCAAAATTCAAATTTTCACTTTGGCTGAAATTGCATGAAATATGTGTCCCCAATGGAAGCCCATGCCATCCCAGGTGAGAAAAATGCATCCTGAATCAAGTCTGAGGGCTAAAACCTCTGTTTCGGTTTTACCACATTGAGCCCAGAACGTAAGGTCGGGACCTGAAATTTGGAGCCAAAATTCAAATTTTCACCTTGGCTGAAATTGCATGAAATATGTTTCCCCCGTGGAAGCCCATGCCATCCCAGGTGAGAAAAATGTATTCTGAATCAAGTCTGAGGGCTAAAACCTCTGTTTCGGGTTTTACCACATTGAGCCCAGAACGTAAGGTCGGGACCTGAAATTTGGAGCCAAAATTCAAATTTTCACTTTGGCTGAAATTGCATGAAATATGTTTCCCCCGTGGAAGCCCATGCCATCCCAGGTGAGAAAAATGTATTCTGAATCCAGTCTGAGGGCTAAAACCTCTGTTTCGGGTTTTACCACATTGAGCCCAGAATGTAAGGTCGGGACCTGAAATTTGGAGCCAAAATTCAAATTTTCACTTTGGCTGAAATTGCATGAAATATGTGTCCCCCATGGAAGCCCATGCCATCCCAGGTGAGAAAAATGCATCCTGATTCAAGTCTGAGGGCTAAAACCTCTGTTTCGGGTTTTACCACATTGAGCCCAGAACGTAAGGTCGGGACCTGAAATTTGGAGCCAAAATTCAAATTTTCACTTTGGCTGAAATTGCATGAAATATGTGTCCCCCGTGGAAGCCCATGCCATCCCAGGTGAGAAAAATGCATCCTGAATCAAGTCTGAGGGCTAAAACCTCTGTTTCGGGTTTTACCACATTGAGCCCAGAACGTAAGGTCGGGACCTGAAATTTGGAGCCAAAATTCAAATTTTCACTTTGGCTGAAATTGCATGAAATATGTGTCCCCCGTGGAAGCCCATGCCATCCCAGGTGAGAAAAATGCATCCTGAATCAAGTCTGAGGGCTAAAACCTCTGTTTCGGGTTTTACCACATTGAGCCCAGAACGTAAGGTCGGGACCTGAAATTTGGAGCCAAAATTCAAATTTTCACTTTTGCTGAAATTGCATGAAATATGTGTCCCCCGTGGAAGCCCATGCCATCCCAGGTGAGAAAAATGCATCCTGAATCAAGTCTGAGGGCTAAAACCTCTGTTTCGGTTTTACCACATTGAGCCCAGAACGTAAGGTCGGGACCTGAAATTTGGAAACAAAATTCAAATTTTCACCTTGGCTGAAATTGCATGAAATATGTGTCCCCCTTGGAAGCCCATGCCATCCCAGGTGAGAAAAATGCATCCTGAATCAAGTCTGAGGGCTAAAACCTCTGTTTCGAGTTTTGCCACATTGAGCCCAGAACGTAAGGTCGGGACCTGAAATTTGGAGCCAAAATTCAAATTTTCACTTTGGCTGAAATTGCATGAAATATGTTTCCCCCGTGGAAGCCCATGCCATCCCAGGTGAGAAAAATGTATTCTGAATCCAGTCTGAGGGCTAAAACCTCTGTTTCGGGTTTTACCACATTGAGCCCAGAACGTAAGGTCGGGACCTGAAATTTGGAGCCAAAATTCAAATTTTCAATTTGGCTGAAATTGCATGAAATATGTGTCCCCCATGGAAGCCCATGCCATCCCAGGTGAGAAAAATGCATCCTGAATCAAGTCTGAGGGCTACAACCTCTGTTTCGGGTTTTACCACATTGAGCCCAGAACGTAAGGTCGGGACCTGAAATTTGGAGCCAAAATTCAAATTTTCACTTTGGCTGAAATTGCATGAAATATGTGTCCCCCATGGAAGCCCATGCCATCCCAGGTGAGAAAAATGCATCCTGAATCAAGTCTGAGGGCTAAAACCTCTGTTTCGGGTTTTACCACATTGAGCCCAGAACGTAAGGTCGGGACCTGAAATTTGGAGCCAAAACTCAAATTTTCACTTTGGCTGAAATTGCATGAAATATGTGTCCCCCGTGGAAGCCCATGCCATCCCAGGTGAGAAAAATGCATCCTGAATCAAGTCTGAGGGCTAAAACCTCTGTTTCGGGTTTTACCACATTGAGCCCAGAACGTAAGGTCGGGACCTGAAATTTGGAGCCAAAACTCAAATTTTCACTTTGGCTGAAATTGCATGAAATATGTGTCCCCCGTGGAAGCCCATGCCATCCAAGGTGAGAAAAATGCATCCTGAATCAAGTCTGAGGGCTAAAACCTCTGTTTCAGGTTTTACCACATTGAGCCCAGAACGTAAGGTCGGGACCTGAAATTTGGAGCCAAAATTCAAATTTTCACTTTGGCTGAAATTGCATGAAATATGTGTCCCCCGTGGAAGCCCATGCCATCCAAGGTGAGAAAAATGCATCCTGAATCAAGTCTGAGGGCTAAAACCTCTGTTTCGGGTTTTACCACATTGAGCCCAGAACGTAAGGTCGGGACCTGAAATTTGGAGCCAAAACTCAAATTTTCACTTTGGCTGAAATTGCATGAAATATGTGTCCCCCGTGGAAGCCCATGCCATCCCAGGTGAGAAAAATGCATCCTGAATCAAGTCTGAGGGCTAAAACCTCTGTTTCGGGTTTTACCACATTGAGCCCAGAACGTAAGGTCGGGACCTGAAATTTGGAGCCAAAATTCAAATTTTCACTTTGGCTGAAATTGCATGAAATATGTGTCCCCCATGGAAGCCCATGCCATCCCAGGTGAGAAAAATGCATCCTGAATCAAGTCTGAGGGCTAAAACCTCTGTTTCGGTTTTACCACATTGAGCCCAGAACGTAAGGTCGGGACCTGAAATTTGGAGCCAAAACTCAAATTTTCACTTTGGCTGAAATTGCATGAAATATGTGTCCCCCGTGGAAGCCCATGCCATCCCAGGTGAGAAAAATGCATCCTGAATCAAGTCTGAGGGCTAAAACCTCTGTTTCGGGTTTTACCACATTGAGCCCAGAACGTAAGGTCGGGACCTGAAATTTGGAGCCAAAATTCAAATTTTCACCTTGGCTGAAATTGCATGAAATATGTGTCCCCCTTGGAAGCCCATGCCATCCCAGGTGAGAAAAATGCATACTGAATCAAGTCTGAGGGCTAAAACCTCTGTTTCGGGTTTTGCCACATTGAGCCCAGAACGTAAGGTCGGGACCTGAAATTTGGAGCCAAAATTCAAATTTTCACTTTGGCTGAAATTGCATGAAATATGTTTCCCCCGTGGAAGCCCATGCCATCCAAGGTGAGAAAAATGTATTCTGAATCCAGTCTGAGGGCTAAAACCTCTGTTTCGGGTTTTACCACATTGAGCCCAGAACGTAAGGTCGGGACCTGAAATTTGGAGCCAAAATTCAAATTTTCACTTTGGCTGAAATCGCATGAAATATGTGTCCCCCATGGAAGCCCATGCCATCCCAGGTGAGAAAAATGCATCCTGAATCAAGTCTGAGGGCTACAACCTCTGTTTCGGGTTTTACCACATTGAGCCCAGAACGTAAGGTCGGGACCTGAAATTTGGAGCCAAAATTCAAATTTTCACTTTGGCTGAAATTGCATGAAATATGTGTCCCCCGTGGAAGCCCATGCCATCCCAGGTGAGAAAAATGCATCCTGAATCAAGTCTGAGGGCTAAAACCTCTGTTTCGGGTTTTACCACATTGAGCCCAGAACGTAAGGTCGGGACCTGAAATTTGGAGCCAAAATTCAAATTTTCACTTTGGCTGAAATTGCATGAAATATGTGTCCCCCGTGGAAGCCCATGCCATCCCAGGTGAGAAAAATGCATCCTGAATCAAGTCTGAGGGCTAAAACCTCTGTTTCGGGTTTTACCACATTGAGCCCAGAACGTAAGGTCGGGACCTGAAATTTGGAGCCAAAATTCAAATTTTCACTTTGGCTGAAATTGCATGAAATATGTGTCCCCCATGGAAGCCCATGCCATCCCAGGTGAGAAAAATGCATCCTGAATCAAGTCTGAGGGCTAAAACCTCTGTTTCGGGTTTTACCACATTGAGCCCAGAACGTAAGGTCGGGACCTGAAATTTGGAGCCAAAATTCAAATTTTCACTTTGGCTGAAATTGCATGAAATATGTGTCCCCCGTGGAAGCCCATGCCATCCCAGGTGAGAAAAATGCATCCTGAATCAAGTCTGAGGGCTAAAACCTCTGTTTCGGGTTTTACCACATTGAGCCCAGAACGTAAGGTCGGGACCTGAAATTTGGAGCCAAAATTCAAATTTTCACTTTGGCTGAAATTGCATGAAATATGTGTCCCCTGTGGAAGCCCATGCCATCCCAGGTGAGAAAAATGCATCCTGAATCAAGTCTGAGGGCTAAAACCTCTGTTTCGGGTTTTACCACATTGAGCCCAGAACGTAAGGTCGGGACCTGAAATTTGGAGCCAAAATTCAAATTTTCACTTTGGCTGAAATTGCATGAAATATGTGTCCCCTGTGGAAGCCCATGCCATCCCAGGTGAGAAAAATGCATCCTGAATCAAGTCTGAGGGCTAAAACCTCTGTTTCGGGTTTTACCACATTGAGCCCAGAACGTAAGGTCGGGACCTGAAATTTGGAGCCTAAATTCAAATTTTCACTTTGGCTGAAATTGCATGAAATATGTGTCCCCCGTGGAAGCCCATGCCATCCCAGGTGAGAAAAATGCATCCTGAATCCAGTCTGAGGGCTAAAACCTCTGTTTCGGGTTTTGCAACATTGAGCTCAGAACGTAAGGTCGGGACCTGAAACTTGGAGCCAAAATTCAAATTTTCACTTTGGCTGAAATTGCATGAAATATGTGTCCCCCGTGGAAGCCCATGCCATCCCAGGTGAGAAAAATGCATCCTGAATCAAGTCTGAGGGCTAAAACCTCTGTTTCGGGTTTTACCACATTGAGCCCAGAACGTAAGGTCGGGACCTGAAATTTGGAGCCAAAACTCAAATTTTCACTTTGGCTGAAATTGCATGAAATATGTGTCCCCCGTGGAAAACCATGCCATCCCAGGTGAGAAAAATGCATCCTGAATCAAGTCTGAGGGCTAAAACCTCTGTTTCGGGTTTTACCACATTGAGCCCAGAACGTAAGGTCGGGACCTGAAATTTGGAGCCAAAATTCAAATTTTCACTTTGGCTGAAATTGCATGAAATATGTGTCCCCCATGGAAGCCCATGCCATCCCAGGTGAGAAAAATGCATCCTGAATCAAGTCTGAGGGCTACAACCTCTGTTTCGGGTTTTACCACATTGAGCCCAGAACGTAAGGTCGGGACCTGAAATTTGGAGCCAAAATTCAAATTTTCACTTTGGCTGAAATTGCATGAAATATGTGTCCCCCGTGGAAGCCCATGCCATCCCAGGTGAGAAAAATGCATCCTGAATCAAGTCTGAGGGCTAAAACCTCTGTTTCGGGTTTTACCACATTGAGCCCAGAACGTAAGGTCGGGACCTGAAATTTGGAGCCAAAATTCAAATTTTCACTTTGGCTGAAATTGCATGAAATATGTGTCCCCCGTGGAAGCCCATGCCATCCCAGGTGAGAAAAATGCATCCTGAATCAAGTCTGAGGGCTAAAACCTCTGTTTCGGGTTTTACCACATTGAGCCCAGAACGTAATGTTGGGACCTGAAATTTGGAGCCAAAATTCAAATTTTCACTTTGGCTGAAATTGCATGAAATATGTGTCCCCCATGGAAGCCCATGCCATCCCAGGTGAGAAAAATGCATCCTGAATCAAGTCTGAGGGCTAAAACCTCTGTTTCGGGTTTTACCACATTGAGCCCAGAACGTAAGGTCGGGACCTGAAATTTGGAGCCTAAATTCAAATTTTCACTTTGGCTGAAATTGCATGAAATATGTGTCCCCCATGGAAGCCCATGCCATCCCAGGTGAGAAAAATGCATCCTGAATCAAGTCTGAGGGCTAAAACCTCTGTTTCGGGTTTTACCACATTGAGCCCAGAACGTAATGTTGGGACCTGAAATTTGGAGCCAAAATTCAAATTTTCACTTTGGCTGAAATTGCATGAAATATGTGTCCCCCATGGAAGCCCATGCCATCCCAGGTGAGAAAAATGCATCCTGAATCAAGTCTGAGGGCTAAAACCTCTGTTTCGGGTTTTACCACATTGAGCCCAGAACGTAAGGTCGGGACCTGAAATTTGGAGCCAAAATTCAAATTTTCACTTTGGCTGAAATTGCATGAAATATGTGTCCCCCGTGGAAGCCCATGCCATCCCAGGTGAGAAAAATGCATCCTGAATCCAGTCTGAGGGCTAAAACCTCTGTTTCGGGTTTTGCAACATTGAGCTCAGAACGTAAGGTCGGGACCTGAAACTTGGAGCCAAAATTCAAATTTTCACTTTGGCTGAAATTGCATGAAATATGTGTCCCCCGTGGAAGCCCATGCCATCCCAGGTGAGAAAAATGCATCCTGAATCAAGTCTGAGGGCTAAAACCTCTGTTTCGGGTTTTACCACATTGAGCCCAGAACGTAAGGTCGGGACCTGAAATTTGGAGCCAAAACTCAAATTTTCAGTTTGGCTGAAATTGCATGAAATATGTGTCCCCCATGGAAGCCCATGCCATCCCAGGTGAGAAAAATGCATCCTGAATCAAGTCTGAGGGCTACAACCTCTGTTTCGGGTTTTACCACATTGAGCCCAGAACGTAAGGTCGGGACCTGAAATTTGGAGCCAAAATTCAAATTTTCACTTTGGCTGAAATTGCATGAAATATGTGTCCCCCGTGGAAGCCCATGCCATCCCAGGTGAGAAAAATGCATCCTGAATCAAGTCTGAGGGCTAAAACCTCTGTTTCGGGTTTTACCACATTGAGCCCAGAACGTAATGTTGGGACCTGAAATTTGGAGCCAAAATTCAAATTTTCACTTTGGCTGAAATTGCATGAAATATGTGTCCCCCATGGAAGCCCATGCCATCCCAGGTGAGAAAAATGCATCCTGAATCAAGTCTGAGGGCTAAAACCTCTGTTTCGGGTTTTACCACATTGAGCCCAGAACGTAAGGTCGGGACCTGAAATTTGGAGCCTAAATTCAAATTTTCACTTTGGCTGAAATTGCATGAAATATGTGTCCCCCATGGAAGCCCATGCCATCCCAGGTGAGAAAAATGCATCCTGAATCAAGTCTGAGGGCTAAAACCTCTGTTTCGGGTTTTACCACATTGAGCCCAGAACGTAAGGTCGGGACCTGAAATTTGGAGCCAAAATTCAAATTTTCACTTTGGCTGAAATTGCATGAAATATGTGTCCCCCATGGAAGCCCATGCCATCCCAGGTGAGAAAAATGCATCCTGAATCAAGTCTGAGGGCTAAAACCTCTGTTTCGGGTTTTACCACATTGAGCCCAGAACGTAAGGTCGGGACCTGAAATTTGGAGCCAAAATTCAAATTTTCACTTTGGCTGAAATTGCATGAAATATGTGTCCCCCATGGAAGCCCATGCCATCCCAGGTGAGAAAAATGCATCCTGAATCAAGTCTGAGGGCTAAAACCTCTGTTTCGGGTTTTACCACATTGAGCCCAGAACGTAAGGTCGGGACCTGAAATTTGGAGCCAAAATTCAAATTTTCACTTTGGCTGAAATTGCATGAAATATGTGTCCCCCGTGGAAGCCCATGCCATCCCAGGTGAGAAAAATGCATCCTGAATCAAGTCTGAGGGCTAAAACCTCTGTTTCGGGTTTTACCACATTGAGCCCAGAACGTAAGGTCGGGACCTGAAATTTGGAGCCAAAATTCAAATTTTCACTTTGGCTGAAATTGCATGAAATATGTGTCCCCCGTGGAAGCCCATGCCATCCCAGGTGAGAAAAATGCATCCTGAATCAAGTCTGAGGGCTAAAACCTCTGTTTCGGGTTTTACCACATTGAGCCCAGAACGTAAGGTCGGGACCTGAAATTTGGAGCCAAAATTCAAATTTTCACTTTGGCTGAAATTGCATGAAATATGTGTCCCCCGTGGAAGCCCATGCCATCCCAGGTGAGAAAAATGCATCCTGAATCAAGTCTGAGGGCTAAAACCTCTGTTTCGGGTTTTACCACATTGAGCCCAGAACGTAAGGTCGGGACCTGAAATTTGGAGCCAAAATTCAAATTTTCACTTTGGCTGAAATTGCATGAAATATGTGTCCCCTGTGGAAGCCCATGCCATCCCAGGTGAGAAAAATGCATCCTGAATCAAGTCTGAGGGCTAAAACCTCTGTTTCGGGTTTTACCACATTGAGCCCAGAACGTAAGGTCGGGACCTGAAATTTGGAGCCAAAATTCAAATTTTCACTTTGGCTGAAATTGCATGAAATATGTGTCCCCTGTGGAAGCCCATGCCATCCCAGGTGAGAAAAATGCATCCTGAATCAAGTCTGAGGGCTAAAACCTCTGTTTCGGGTTTTACCACATTGAGCCCAGAACGTAAGGTCGGGACCTGAAATTTGGAGCCAAAATTCAAATTTTCACTTTGGCTGAAATTGCATGAAATATGTGTCCCCCGTGGAAGCCCATGCCATCCCAGGTGAGAAAAATGCATCCTGAATCCAGTCTGAGGGCTAAAACCTCTGTTTCGGGTTTTGCAACATTGAGCTCAGAACGTAAGGTCGGGACCTGAAACTTGGAGCCAAAATTCAAATTTTCACTTTGGCTGAAATTGCATGAAATATGTGTCCCCCGTGGAAGCCCATGCCATCCCAGGTGAGAAAAATGCATCCTGAATCAAGTCTGAGGGCTAAAACCTCTGTTTCGGGTTTTACCACATTGAGCCCAGAACGTAAGGTCGGGACCTGAAATTTGGAGCCAAAACTCAAATTTTCACTTTGGCTGAAATTGCATGAAATATGTGTCCCCCGTGGAAAACCATGCCATCCCAGGTGAGAAAAATGCATCCTGAATCAAGTCTGAGGGCTAAAACCTCTGTTTCGGGTTTTACCACATTGAGCCCAGAACGTAAGGTCGGGACCTGAAATTTGGAGCCAAAATTCAAATTTTCACTTTGGCTGAAATTGCATGAAATATGTGTCCCCCATGGAAGCCCATGCCATCCCAGGTGAGAAAAATGCATCCTGAATCAAGTCTGAGGGCTACAACCTCTGTTTCGGGTTTTACCACATTGAGCCCAGAACGTAAGGTCGGGACCTGAAATTTGGAGCCAAAATTCAAATTTTCACTTTGGCTGAAATTGCATGAAATATGTGTCCCCCGTGGAAGCCCATGCCATCCCAGGTGAGAAAAATGCATCCTGAATCAAGTCTGAGGGCTAAAACCTCTGTTTCGGGTTTTACCACATTGAGCCCAGAACATAAGGTCGGGACCTGAAATTTGGAGCCAAAATTCAAATTTTCACTTTGGCTGAAATTGCATGAAATATGTGTCCCCCGTGGAAGCCCATGCCATCCCAGGTGAGAAAAATGCATCCTGAATCAAGTCTGAGGGCTAAAACCTCTGTTTCGGGTTTTACCACATTGAGCCCAGAACGTAAGGTCGGGACCTGAAATTTGGAGCCAAAATTCAAATTTTCACTTTGGCTGAAATTGCATGAAATATGTGTCCCCCGTGGAAGCCCATGCCATCCAAGGTGAGAAAAATGCATCCTGAATCAAGTCTGAGGGCTAAAACCTCTGTTTCGGGTTTTACCACATTGAGCCCAGAACCTAAGGTCGGGACCTGAAATTTGGAGCCAAAACTCAAATTTTCACTTTGGCTGAAATTGCATGAAATATGTGTCCCCCGTGGAAGCCCATGCCATCCAAGGTGAGAAAAATGCATCCTGAATCAAGTCTGAGGGCTAAAACCTCTGTTTCGGGTTTTACCACATTGAGCCCAGAACGTAAGGTCGGGACCTGAAATTTGGAGCCTAAATTCAAATTTTCACTTTTGCTGAAATTGCATGTAATATGTGTCCCCCGTGGAAGCCCATGCCATCCCAGGTGAGAAAAATGCATCCTGAATCAAGTCTGAGGGCTAAAACCTCTGTTTCGGGTTTTACCACATTGAGCCCAGAACGTAAGGTCGGGACCTGAAATTTGGAGCCAAAATTCAAATTTTCACTTTGGCTGAAATTGCATGAAATATGTGTCCCCCGTGGAAGCCCATGCCATCCCAGGTGAGAAAAATGCATCCTGAATCAAGTCTGAGGGCTAAAACCTCTGTTTCGGGTTTTACCACATTGAGCCCAGAACGTAAGGTCGGGACCTGAAATTTGGAGCCAAAATTCAAATTTTCACCTTGACTGAAATTGCATGAAATATGTGTCCCCCTTGGAAGCCCATGCCATCCCAGGTGAGAAAAATGCATCCTGAATCAAGTCTGAGGGCTAAAACCTCTGTTTCGAGTTTTGCCACATTGAGCCCAGAACGTAAGGTCGGGACCTGAAATTTGGAGCCAAAATTCAAATTTTCACTTTGGCTGAAATTGCATGAAATATGTTTCCCCCGTGGAAGCCCATGCCATCCCAGGTGAGAAAAATGTATTCTGAATCCAGTCTGAGGGCTACAACCTCTGTTTCGGGTTTTACCACATTGAGCCCAGAACGTAAGGTCGGGACCTGAAATTTGGAGCCAAAATTCAAATTTTCACTTTGGCTGAAATTGCATGAAATATGTGTCCCCCGTGGAAGCCCATGCCATCCAAGGTGAGAAAAATGCATCCTGAATCAAGTCTGAGGGCTAAAACCTCTGTTTCGGGTTTTACCACATTGAGCCCAGAACGTAAGGTCGGGACCTGAAATTTGGAGCCAAAACTCAAATTTTCACTTTGGCTGAAATTGCATGAAATATGTGTCCCCCGTGGAAGCCCATGCCATCCCAGGTGAGAAAAATGCATCCTGAATCAAGTCTGAGGGCTAAAACCTCTGTTTCGGGTTTTACCACATTGAGCCCAGAACGTAAGGTCGGGACCTGAAATTTGGAGCCAAAATTCAAATTTTCACTTTGGCTGAAATTGCATGAAATATGTGTCCCCCATGGAAGCCCATGCCATCCCAGGTGAGAAAAATGCATCCTGAATCAAGTCTGAGGGCTAAAACCTCTGTTTCGGGTTTTACCACATTGAGCCCAGAACGTAAGGTCGGGACCTGAAATTTGGAGCCAAAATTCAAATTTTCACTTTGGCTGAAATTGCATGAAATATGTGTCCCCCATGGAAGCCCATGCCATCCCAGGTGAGAAAAATGCATCCTGAATCAAGTCTGAGGGCTAAAACCTCTGTTTCGGGTTTTACCACATTGAGCCCAGAACGTAAGGTCGGGACCTGAAATTTGGAGCCAAAATTCAAATTTTCACTTTGGCTGAAATTGCATGAAATATGTGTCCCCCGTGGAAGCCCATGCCATCCAAGGTGAGAAAAATGCATCCTGAATCAAGTCTGAGGGCTAAAACCTCTGTTTCGGGTTTTACCACATTGAGCCCAGAACGTAAGGTCGGGACCTGAAATTTGGAGCCAAAATTCAAATTTTCACTTTGGCTGAAATTGCATGAAATATGTGTCCCCCGTGGAAGCCCATGCCATCCCAGGTGAGAAAAATGCATCCTGAATCAAGTCTGAGGGCTAAAACCTCTGTTTCAGTTTTACCACATTGAGCCCAGAACGTAAGGTCAGGACCTGAAATTTGGAGCCAAAATTCAAATTTTCACCTTGGCTGAAATTGCATGAAATATGTGTCCCCCTTGGAAGCCCATGCCATCCCAGGTGAGAAAAATGCATCCTGAATCAAGTCTGAGGGCTAAAACCTCTGTTTCGGGTTTTACCACATTGAGCCCAGAACGTAAGGTCGGGACCTGAAATTTGGAGCCAAAATTCAAATTTTCACTTTGGCTGAAATTGCATGAAATATGTGTCCCCCGTGGAAGCCCATGCCATCCAAGGTGAGAAAAATGCATCCTGAATCAAGTCTGAGGGCTAAAACCTCTGTTTCGGGTTTTACCACATTGAGCCCAGAACGTAAGGTCGGGACCTGAAATTTGGAGCCAAAATTCAAATTTTCACTTTGGCTGAAATTGCATGAAATATGTGTCCCCCGTGGAAGCCCATGCCATCCCAGGTGAGAAAAATGCATCCTGAATCAAGTCTGAGGGCTAAAACCTCTGTTTCGGGTTTTACCACATTGAGCCCAGAACGTAAGGTCGGGACCTGAAATTTGGAGCCAAAATTCAAATTTTCACTTTGGCTGAAATTGCATGAAATATGTGTCCCCCATGGAAGCCCATGCCATCCCAGGTGAGAAAAATGCATCCTGAATCAAGTCTGAGGGCTAAAACCTCTGTTTCGGGTTTTACCACATTGAGCCCAGAACGTAAGGTCGGGACCTGAAATTTGGAGCCAAAATTCAAATTTTCACTTTGGCTGAAATTGCATGAAATATGTGTCCCCCGTGGAAGCCCATGCCATCCCAGGTGAGAAAAATGCATCCTGAATCAAGTCTGAGGGCTAAAACCTCTGTTTCGGGTTTTACCACATTGAGCCCAGAACGTAAGGTCGGGACCTGAAATTTGGAGCCAAAATTCAAATTTTCACTTTGGCTGAAATTGCATGAAATATGTGTCCCCCGTGGAAGCCCATGCCATCCCAGGTGAGAAAAATGCATCCTGAATCAAGTCTGAGGGCTAAAACCTCTGTTTCGGGTTTTACCACATTGAGCCCAGAACGTAAGGTCGGGACCTGAAATTTGGAGCCAAAATTCAAATTTTCACTTTGGCTGAAATTGCATGAAATATGTGTCCCCCATGGAAGCCCATGCCATCCCAGGTGAGAAAAATGCATCCTGAATCAAGTCTGAGGGCTAAAACCTCTGTTTCGGGTTTTACCACATTGAGCCCAGAACGTAAGGTCGGGACCTGAAATTTGGAGCCTAAATTCAAATTTTCACTTTGGCTGAAATTGCATGAAATATGTGTCCCCCATGGAAGCCCATGCCATCCCAGGTGAGAAAAATGCATCCTGAATCAAGTCTGAGGGCTAAAACCTCTGTTTCGGGTTTTACCACATTGAGCCCAGAACGTAAGGTCGGGACCTGAAATTTGGAGCCAAAATTCAAATTTTCACTTTGGCTGAAATTGCATGAAATATGTGTCCCCCGTGGAAGCCCATGCCATCCAAGGTGAGAAAAATGCATCCTGAATCAAGTCTGAGGGCTAAAACCTCTGTTTCGGGTTTTACCACATTGAGCCCAGAACGTAAGGTCGGGACCTGAAATTTGGAGCCAAAATTCAAATTTTCACTTTGGCTGAAATTGCATGAAATATGTGTCCCCCGTGGAAGCCCATGCCATCCCAGGTGAGAAAAATGCATCCTGAATCAAGTCTGAGGGCTAAAACCTCTGTTTCGGGTTTTACCACATTGAGCCCAGAACGTAAGGTCGGGACCTGAAATTTGGAGCCAAAATTCAAATTTTCACTTTGGCTGAAATTGCATGAAATATGTGTCCCCCATGGAAGCCCATGCCATCCCAGGTGAGAAAAATGCATCCTGAATCAAGTCTGAGGGCTAAAACCTCTGTTTCGGGTTTTACCACATTGAGCCCAGAACGTAAGGTCGGGACCTGAAATTTGGAGCCAAAATTCAAATTTTCACTTTGGCTGAAATTGCATGAAATATGTGTCCCCCGTGGAAGCCCATGCCATCCCAGGTGAGAAAAATGCATCCTGAATCAAGTCTGAGGGCTAAAACCTCTGTTTCGGGTTTTACCACATTGAGCCCAGAACGTAAGGTCGGGACCTGAAATTTGGAGCCAAAATTCAAATTTTCACTTTGGCTGAAATTGCATGAAATATGTGTCCCCCGTGGAAGCCCATGCCATCCCAGGTGAGAAAAATGCATCCTGAATCAAGTCTGAGGGCTAAAACCTCTGTTTCGGGTTTTACCACATTGAGCCCAGAACGTAAGGTCGGGACCTGAAATTTGGAGCCAAAATTCAAATTTTCACTTTGGCTGAAATTGCATGAAATATGTGTCCCCCGTGGAAGCCCATGCCATCCCAGGTGAGAAAAATGCATCCTGAATCAAGTCTGAGGGCTAAAACCTCTGTTTCGGGTTTTACCACATTGAGCCCAGAACGTAAGGTCGGGACCTGAAATTTGGAGCCAAAATTCAAATTTTCACTTTGGCTGAAATTGCATGAAATATGTGTCCCCCGTGGAAGCCCATGCCATCCCAGGTGAGAAAAATGCATCCTGAATCAAGTCTGAGGGCTAAAACCTCTGTTTCGGGTTTTACCACATTGAGCCCAGAACGTAAGGTCGGGACCTGAAATTTGGAGCCTAAATTCAAATTTTCACTTTGGCTGAAATTGCATGTAATATGTGTCCCCCGTGGAAGCCCATGCCATCCCAGGTGAGAAAAATGCATCCTGAATCAAGTCTGAGGGCTAAAACCTCTGTTTCGGGTTTTACCACATTGAGCCCAGAACGTAAGGTCGGGACCTGAAATTTGGAGCCAAAATTCAAATTTTCACTTTGGCTGAAATTGCATGAAATATGTGTCCCCCATGGAAGCCCATGCCATCCCAGGTGAGAAAAATGCATCCTGAATCAAGTCTGAGGGCTAAAACCTCTGTTTCGGGTTTTACCACATTGAGCCCAGAACGTAAGGTCGGGACCTGAAATTTGGAGCCAAAATTCAAATTTTCACTTTGGCTGAAATTGCATGAAATATGTGTCCCCCGTGGAAGCCCATGCCATCCCAGGTGAGAAAAATGCATCCTGAATCAAGTCTGAGGGCTAAAACCTCTGTTTCGGGTTTTACCACATTGAGCCCAGAACGTTAGGTCGGGACCTGAAATTTGGAGCCAAAATTCAAATTTTCACTTTGGCTGAAATTGCATGAAATATGTGTCCCCCATGGAAGCCCATGCCATCCCAGGTGAGAAAAATGCATCCTGAATCAAGTCTGAGGGCTAAAACCTCTGTTTAGGGTTTTACCACATTGAGCCCAGAACGTAAGGTCGGGACCTGAAATTTGGAGCCAAAATTCAAATTTTCACTTTGGCTGAAATTGCATGAAATATGTGTCCCCCGTGGAAGCCCATGCCATCCCAGGTGAGAAAAATGCATCCTGAATCAAGTCTGAGGGCTAAAACCTCTGTTTCGGGTTTTACCACATTGAGCCCAGAACGTAAGGTCGGGACCTGAAATTTGGAGCCAAAATTCAAATTTTCACTTTGGCTGAAATTGCATGAAATATGTGTCCCCCGTGGAAGCCCATGCCATCCCAGGTGAGAAAAATGCATCCTGAATCAAGTCTGAGGGCTAAAACCTCTGTTTCGGGTTTTACCACATTGAGCCCAGAATGTAAGGTCGGGACCTGAAATTTGGAGCCAAAATTCAAATTTTCACTTTGGCTGAAATTGCATGAAATATGTGTCCCCCGTGGAAGCCCATGCCATCCCAGGTGAGAAAAATGCATCCTGAATCAAGTCTGAGGGCTAAAACCTCTGTTTCGGGTTTTACCACATTGAGCCCAGAACGTTAGGTCGGGACCTGAAATTTGGAGCCAAAATTCAAATTTTCACTTTGGCTGAAATTGCATGAAATATGTGTCCCCCGTGGAAGCCCATGCCATCCCAGGTGAGAAAAATGCATCCTGAATCAAGTCTGAGGGCTAAAACCTCTGTTTCGGGTTTTACCACATTGAGCCCAGAACGTAATGTCGGGACCTGAAATTTGGAGCCAAAATTCAAATTTTCACTTTGGCTGAAATTGCATGAAATATGTGTCCCCCGTGGAAAACCATGCCATCCCAGGTGAGAAAAATGCATCCTGAATCAAGTCTGAGGGCTAAAACCTCTGTTTCGGGTTTTACCACATTGAGCCCAGAACGTAAGGTCGGGACCTGAAATTTGGAGCCAAAATTCAAATTTTCACTTTGGCTGAAATTGCATGAAATATGTGTCCCCCGTGGAAGCCCATGCCATCCCAGGTGAGAAAAATGCATCCTGAATCCAGTCTGAGGGCTAAAACCTCTGTTTCGGGTTTTGCAACATTGAGCTCAGAACGTAAGGTCGGGACCTGAAACTTGGAGCCAAAATTCAAATTTTCACTTTGGCTGAAATTGCATGAAATATGTGTCCCCCGTGGAAGCCCATGCCATCCCAGGTGAGAAAAATGCATCCTGAATCAAGTCTGAGGGCTAAAACCTCTGTTTCGGGTTTTACCACATTGAGCCCAGAACGTAAGGTCGGGACCTGAAATTTGGAGCCAAAATTCAAATTTTCACTTTGGCTGAAATTGCATGAAATATGTGTCCCCCGTGGAAGCCCATGCCATCCCAGGTGAGAAAAATGCATCCTGATTCAAGTCTGAGGGCTAAAACCTCTGTTTCGGGTTTTACCACATTGAGCCCAGAACGTAAGGTCGGGACCTGAAATTTGGAGCCAAAATTCAAATTTTCACTTTGGCTGAAATTGCATGAAATATGTGTCCCCCGTGGAAGCCCATGCCATCCCAGGTGAGAAAAATGCATCCTGAATCAAGTCTGAGGGCTAAAACCTCTGTTTCGGGTTTTACCACATTGAGCCCAGAACGTAAGGTCGGGACCTGAAATTTGGAGCCAAAATTCAAATTTTCACTTTGGCTGAAATTGCATGAAATATGTGTCCCCCGTGGAAAACCATGCCATCCCAGGTGAGAAAAATGCATCCTGAATCAAGTCTGAGGGCTAAAACCTCTGTTTCGGGTTTTACCACATTGAGCTCAGAACGTAAGGTCGGGACCTGAAATTTGGAGCCAAAATTCAAATTTTCACTTTGGCTGAAATTGCATGAAATATGTGTCCCCAATGGAAGCCCATGCCATCCCAGGTGAGAAAAATGCATCCTGAATCAAGTCTGAGGGCTAAAACCTCTGTTTCGGGTTTTACCACATTGAGCCCAGAACGTAAGGTCGGGACCTGAAATTTGGAGCCAAAATTCAAATTTTCACTTTGGCTGAAATTGCATGAAATATGTTTCCCCCGTGGAAGCCCATGCCATCCCAGGTGAGAAAAATGTATTCTGAATCCAGTCTGAGGGCTAAAACCTCTGTTTCGGGTTTTACCACATTGAGCCCAGAACGTAAGGTCGGGACCTGAAATTTGGAGCCAAAATTCAAATTTTCACTTTGGCTGAAATTGCATGAAATATGTGTCCCCCGTGGAAAACCATGCCATCCCAGGTGAGAAAAATGCATCCTGAATCAAGTCTGAGGGCTAAAACCTCTGTTTCGGGTTTTACCACATTGAGCCCAGAACGTAAGGTCGGGACCTGAAATTTGGAGCCAAAATTCAAATTTTCACTTTGGCTGAAATTGCATGAAATATGTGTCCCCCGTGGAAGCCCATGCCATCCCAGGTGAGAAAAATGCATCCTGAATCAAGTCTGAGGGCTAAAACCTCTGTTTCGGGTTTTACCACATTGAGCCCAGAACATAAGGTCGGGACCTGAAATTTGGAGCCAAAATTCAAATTTTCACTTTGGCTGAAATTGCATGAAATATGTGTCCCCCGTGGAAGCCCATGCCATCCCAGGTGAGAAAAATGCATCCTGAATCAAGTCTGAGGGCTAAAACCTCTGTTTCGGGTTTTACCACATTGAGCCCAGAACGTAAGGTCGGGACCTGAAATTTGGAGCCAAAATTCAAATTTTCACTTTGGCTGAAATTGCATGAAATATGTGTCCCCCGTGGAAGCCCATGCCATCCAAGGTGAGAAAAATGCATCCTGAATCAAGTCTGAGGGCTAAAACCTCTGTTTCGGGTTTTACCACATTGAGCCCAGAACGTAAGGTCGGGACCTGAAATTTGGAGCCAAAACTCAAATTTTCACTTTGGCTGAAATTGCATGAAATATGTGTCCCCCGTGGAAGCCCATGCCATCCAAGGTGAGAAAAATGCATCCTGAATCAAGTCTGAGGGCTAAAACCTCTGTTTCGGGTTTCACCACATTGAGCCCAGAACGTAAGGTCGGGACCTGAAATTTGGAGCCTAAATTCAAATTTTCACTTTTGCTGAAATTGCATGTAATATGTGTCCCCCGTGGAAGCCCATGCCATCCCAGGTGAGAAAAATGCATCCTGAATCAAGTCTGAGGGCTAAAACCTCTGTTTCGGGTTTTACCACATTGAGCCCAGAACGTAAGGTCGGGACCTGAAATTTGGAGCCAAAATTCAAATTTTCACTTTGGCTGAAATTGCATGAAATATGTGTCCCCCATGGAAGCCCATGCCATCCCAGGTGAGAAAAATGCATCCTGAATCAAGTCTGAGGGCTAAAACCTCTGTTTCGGGTTTTACCACATTGAGCCCAGAACGTAAGGTCGGGACCTGAAATTTGGAGCCAAAACTCAAATTTTCACTTTGGCTGAAATTGCATGAAATATGTGTCCCCCGTGGAAAACCATGCCATCCCAGGTGAGAAAAATGCATCCTGAATCAAGTCTGAGGGCTAAAACCTCTGTTTCGGGTTTTACCACATTGAGCCCAGAACGTAAGGTCGGGACCTGAAATTTGGAGCCAAAATTCAAATTTTCACTTTGGCTGAAATTGCATGAAATATGTGTCCCCCGTGGAAGCCCATGCCATCCAAGGTGAGAAAAATGCATCCTGAATCAAGTCTGAGGGCTAAAACCTCTGTTTCGGGTTTTACCACATTGAGCCCAGAACGTAAGGTCGGGACCTGAAATTTGGAGCCAAAATTCAAATTTTCACTTTGGCTGAAATTGCATGAAATATGTGTCCCCCGTGGAAGCCCATGCCATCCCAGGTGAGAAAAATGCATCCTGAATCAAGTCTGAGGGCTAAAACCTCTGTTTCGGGTTTTACCACATTGAGCCCAGAACGTAAGGTCGGGACCTGAAATTTGGAGCCAAAATTCAAATTTTCACTTTGGCTGAAATTGCATGAAATATGTGTCCCCCGTGGAAGCCCATGCCATCCCAGGTGAGAAAAATGCATCCTGAATCAAGTCTGAGGGCTAAAACCTCTGTTTCGGGTTTTACCACATTGAGCCCAGAACGTAAGGTCGGGACCTGAAATTTGGAGCCAAAATTCAAATTTTCACTTTGGCTGAAATTGCATGAAATATGTGTCCCCCGTGGAAGCCCATGCCATCCCAGGTGAGAAAAATGCATCCTGAATCAAGTCTGAGGGCTAAAACCTCTGTTTCGGGTTTTACCACATTGAGCCCAGAACGTAAGGTCGGGACCTGAAATTTGGAGCCTAAATTCAAATTTTCACTTTTGCTGAAATTGCATGTAATATGTGTCCCCCGTGGAAGCCCATGCCATCCCAGGTGAGAAAAATGCATCCTGAATCAAGTCTGAGGGCTAAAACCTCTGTTTCGGGTTTTACCACATTGAGCCCAGAACGTAAGGTCGGGACCTGAAATTTGGAGCCAAAATTCAAATTTTCACTTTGGCTGAAATTGCATGAAATATGTGTCCCCCATGGAAGCCCATGCCATCCCAGGTGAGAAAAATGCATCCTGAATCAAGTCTGAGGGCTAAAACCTCTGTTTCGGGTTTTACCACATTGAGCCCAGAACGTAAGGTCGGGACCTGAAATTTGGAGCCAAAACTCAAATTTTCACTTTGGCTGAAATTGCATGAAATATGTGTCCCCCGTGGAAAACCATGCCATCCCAGGTGAGAAAAATGCATCCTGAATCAAGTCTGAGGGCTAAAACCTCTGTTTCGGGTTTTACCACATTGAGCCCAGAACGTAAGGTCGGGACCTGAAATTTGGAGCCAAAATTCAAATTTTCACTTTGGCTGAAATTGCATGAAATATGTGTCCCCCGTGGAAGCCCATGCCATCCAAGGTGAGAAAAATGCATCCTGAATCAAGTCTGAGGGCTAAAACCTCTGTTTCGGGTTTTACCACATTGAGCCCAGAACGTAAGGTCGGGACCTGAAATTTGGAGCCAAAATTCAAATTTTCACTTTGGCTGAAATTGCATGAAATATGTGTCCCCCGTGGAAGCCCATGCCATCCCAGGTGAGAAAAATGCATCCTGAATCAAGTCTGAGGGCTAAAACCTCTGTTTCGGGTTTTACCACATTGAGCCCAGAACGTAAGGTCGGGACCTGAAATTTGGAGCCAAAATTCAAATTTTCACTTTGGCTGAAATTGCATGAAATATGTGTCCCCCGTGGAAGCCCATGCCATCCCAGGTGAGAAAAATGCATCCTGAATCAAGTCTGAGGGCTAAAACCTCTGTTTCGGGTTTTACCACATTGAGCCCAGAACGTAAGGTCGGGACCTGAAATTTGGAGCCAAAATTCAAATTTTCACTTTGGCTGAAATTGCATGAAATATGTGTCCCCCGTGGAAGCCCATGCCATCCCAGGTGAGAAAAATGCATCCTGAATCAAGTCTGAGGGCTAAAACCTCTGTTTCGGGTTTTACCACATTGAGCCCAGAACGTAAGGTCGGGACCTGAAATTTGGAGCCAAAATTCAAATTTTCACTTTGGCTGAAATTGCATGAAATATGTGTCCCCCGTGGAAGCCCATGCCATCCCAGGTGAGAAAAATGCATCCTGAATCAAGTCTGAGGGCTAAAACCTCTGTTTCGGGTTTTACCACATTGAGCCCAGAACGTAAGGTCGGGACCTGAAATTTGGAGCCAAAATTCAAATTTTCACTTTGGCTGAAATTGCATGAAATATGTGTCCCCCGTGGAAGCCCATGCCATCCCAGGTGAGAAAAATGCATCCTGAATCAAGTCTGAGGGCTAAAACCTCTGTTTCGGGTTTTACCACATTGAGCCCAGAACGTAAGGTCGGGACCTGAAATTTGGAGCCAAAATTCAAATTTTCACTTTGGCTGAAATTGCATGAAATATGTGTCCCCCATGGAAGCCCATGCCATCCCAGGTGAGAAAAATGCATCCTGAATCAAGTCTGAGGGCTAAAACCTCTGTTTCGGGTTTTACCACATTGAGCCCAGAACGTAAGGTCGGGACCTGAAATTTGGAGCCAAAACTCAAATTTTCACTTTGGCTGAAATTGCATGAAATATGTGTCCCCCGTGGAAAACCATGCCATCCCAGGTGAGAAAAATGCATCCTGAATCAAGTCTGAGGGCTAAAACCTCTGTTTCGGGTTTTACCACATTGAGCCCAGAACATAAGGTCGGGACCTGAAATTTGGAGCCAAAATTCAAATTTTCACTTTGGCTGAAATTGCATGAAATATGTGTCCCCCGTGGAAGCCCATGCCATCCAAGGTGAGAAAAATGCATCCTGAATCAAGTCTGAGGGCTAAAACCTCTGTTTCGGGTTTTACCACATTGAGCCCAGAACGTAAGGTCGGGACCTGAAATTTGGAGCCAAAATTCAAATTTTCACTTTGGCTGAAATTGCATGAAATATGTGTCCCCCGTGGAAGCCCATGCCATCCCAGGTGAGAAAAATGCATCCTGAATCAAGTCTGAGGGCTAAAACCTCTGTTTCGGGTTTTACCACATTGAGCCCAGAACGTAAGGTCGGGACCTGAAATTTGGAGCCAAAATTCAAATTTTCACTTTGGCTGAAATTGCATGAAATATGTGTCCCCCGTGGAAGCCCATGCCATCCCAGGTGAGAAAAATGCATCCTGAATCAAGTCTGAGGGCTAAAACCTCTGTTTCGGGTTTTACCACATTGAGCCCAGAACGTAAGGTCGGGACCTGAAATTTGGAGCCAAAATTCAAATTTTCACTTTGGCTGAAATTGCATGAAATATGTGTCCCCCGTGGAAGCCCATGCCATCCCAGGTGAGAAAAATGCATCCTGAATCAAGTCTGAGGGCTAAAACCTCTGTTTCGGGTTTTACCACATTGAGCCCAGAACGTAAGGTCGGGACCTGTAATTTGGAGCCAAAATTCAAATTTTCACTTTGGCTGAAATTGCATGAAATATGTGTCCCCCGTGGAAGCCCATGCCATCCCAGGTGAGAAAAATGCATCCTGAATCAAGTCTGAGGGCTAAAACCTCTGTTTCGGGTTTTACCACATTGAGCCCAGAACGTAAGGTCGGGACCTGAAATTTGGAGCCAAAATTCAAATTTTCACTTTGGCTGAAATTGCATGAAATATGTGTCCCCCATGGAAGCCCATGCCATCCCAGGTGAGAAAAATGCATCCTGAATCAAGTCTGAGGGCTAAAACCTCTGTTTCGGGTTTTACCACATTGAGCCCAGAACGTAAGGTCGGGACCTGAAATTTGGAGCCAAAATTCAAATTTTCACTTTGGCTGAAATTGCATGAAATATGTTTCCCCCGTGGAAGCCCATGCCATCCCAGGTGAGAAAAATGTATTCTGAATCCAGTCTGAGGGCTAAAACCTCTGTTTCGGGTTTTACCACATTGAGCCCAGAACGTAAGGTCGGGACCTGAAATTTGGAGCCAAAATTCAAATTTTCACTTTGGCTGAAATTGCATGAAATATGTGTCCCCCGTGGAAAACCATGCCATCCCAGGTGAGAAAAATGCATCCTGAATCAAGTCTGAGGGCTAAAACCTCTGTTTCGGGTTTTACCACATTGAGCCCAGAACGTAAGGTCGGGACCTGAAATTTGGAGCCAAAATTCAAATTTTCACTTTGGCTGAAATTGCATGAAATATGTGTCCCCCGTGGAAGCCCATGCCATCCCAGGTGAGAAAAATGCATCCTGAATCAAGTCTGAGGGCTAAAACCTCTGTTTCGGGTTTTACCACATTGAGCCCAGAACATAAGGTCGGGACCTGAAATTTGGAGCCAAAATTCAAATTTTCACTTTGGCTGAAATTGCATGAAATATGTGTCCCCCGTGGAAGCCCATGCCATCCCAGGTGAGAAAAATGCATCCTGAATCAAGTCTGAGGGCTAAAACCTCTGTTTCGGGTTTTACCACATTGAGCCCAGAACGTAAGGTCGGGACCTGAAATTTGGAGCCAAAATTCAAATTTTCACTTTGGCTGAAATTGCATGAAATATGTGTCCCCCGTGGAAGCCCATGCCATCCAAGGTGAGAAAAATGCATCCTGAATCAAGTCTGAGGGCTAAAACCTCTGTTTCGGGTTTTACCACATTGAGCCCAGAACGTAAGGTCGGGACCTGAAATTTGGAGCCAAAACTCAAATTTTCACTTTGGCTGAAATTGCATGAAATATGTGTCCCCCGTGGAAGCCCATGCCATCCAAGGTGAGAAAAATGCATCCTGAATCAAGTCTGAGGGCTAAAACCTCTGTTTCGGGTTTCACCACATTGAGCCCAGAACGTAAGGTCGGGACCTGAAATTTGGAGCCTAAATTCAAATTTTCACTTTTGCTGAAATTGCATGTAATATGTGTCCCCCGTGGAAGCCCATGCCATCCCAGGTGAGAAAAATGCATCCTGAATCAAGTCTGAGGGCTAAAACCTCTGTTTCGGGTTTTACCACATTGAGCCCAGAACGTAAGGTCGGGACCTGAAATTTGGAGCCAAAATTCAAATTTTCACTTTGGCTGAAATTGCATGAAATATGTGTCCCCCATGGAAGCCCATGCCATCCCAGGTGAGAAAAATGCATCCTGAATCAAGTCTGAGGGCTAAAACCTCTGTTTCGGGTTTTACCACATTGAGCCCAGAACGTAAGGTCGGGACCTGAAATTTGGAGCCAAAACTCAAATTTTCACTTTGGCTGAAATTGCATGAAATATGTGTCCCCCGTGGAAAACCATGCCATCCCAGGTGAGAAAAATGCATCCTGAATCAAGTCTGAGGGCTAAAACCTCTGTTTCGGGTTTTACCACATTGAGCCCAGAACGTAAGGTCGGGACCTGAAATTTGGAGCCAAAATTCAAATTTTCACTTTGGCTGAAATTGCATGAAATATGTGTCCCCCGTGGAAGCCCATGCCATCCAAGGTGAGAAAAATGCATCCTGAATCAAGTCTGAGGGCTAAAACCTCTGTTTCGGGTTTTACCACATTGAGCCCAGAACGTAAGGTCGGGACCTGAAATTTGGAGCCAAAATTCAAATTTTCACTTTGGCTGAAATTGCATGAAATATGTGTCCCCCGTGGAAGCCCATGCCATCCCAGGTGAGAAAAATGCATCCTGAATCAAGTCTGAGGGCTAAAACCTCTGTTTCGGGTTTTACCACATTGAGCCCAGAACGTAAGGTCGGGACCTGAAATTTGGAGCCAAAATTCAAATTTTCACTTTGGCTGAAATTGCATGAAATATGTGTCCCCCGTGGAAGCCCATGCCATCCCAGGTGAGAAAAATGCATCCTGAATCAAGTCTGAGGGCTAAAACCTCTGTTTCGGGTTTTACCACATTGAGCCCAGAACGTAAGGTCGGGACCTGAAATTTGGAGCCAAAATTCAAATTTTCACTTTGGCTGAAATTGCATGAAATATGTGTCCCCCGTGGAAGCCCATGCCATCCCAGGTGAGAAAAATGCATCCTGAATCAAGTCTGAGGGCTAAAACCTCTGTTTCGGGTTTTACCACATTGAGCCCAGAACGTAAGGTCGGGACCTGAAATTTGGAGCCAAAATTCAAATTTTCACTTTGGCTGAAATTGCATGAAATATGTGTCCCCCGTGGAAGCCCATGCCATCCCAGGTGAGAAAAATGCATCCTGAATCAAGTCTGAGGGCTAAAACCTCTGTTTCGGGTTTTACCACATTGAGCCCAGAACGTAAGGTCGGGACCTGAAATTTGGAGCCAAAATTCAAATTTTCACTTTGGCTGAAATTGCATGAAATATGTGTCCCCCGTGGAAGCCCATGCCATCCCAGGTGAGAAAAATGCATCCTGAATCAAGTCTGAGGGCTAAAACCTCTGTTTCGGGTTTTACCACATTGAGCCCAGAACGTAAGGTCGGGACCTGTAATTTGGAGCCAAAATTCAAATTTTCACTTTGGCTGAAATTGCATGAAATATGTGTCCCCCGTGGAAGCCCATGCCATCCCAGGTGAGAAAAATGCATCCTGAATCAAGTCTGAGGGCTAAAACCTCTGTTTCGGGTT
Organism: Halichoeres trimaculatus; assembly: GCF_033239565.1. Lineage (NCBI taxonomy): Eukaryota > Metazoa > Chordata > Actinopteri > Labriformes > Labridae > Halichoeres > Halichoeres trimaculatus. The sequence continues at coordinate 227,441 of NW_027437229.1, read as the reverse complement.
TTACCACATTGAGCCCAGAACGTAAGGTCGGGACCTGAAATTTGGAGCCAAAATTCAAATTTTCACTTTGGCTGAAATTGCATGAAATATGTGTCCCCCATGGAAGCCCATGCCATCCCAGGTGAGAAAAATGCATCCTGAATCAAGTCTGAGGGCTAAAACCTCTGTTTCGGGTTTTACCACATTGAGCCCAGAACGTAAGGTCGGGACCTGAAATTTGGAGCCAAAATTCAAATTTTCACTTTGGCTGAAATTGCATGAAATATGTGTCCCCCGTGGAAGCCCATGCCATCCAAGGTGAGAAAAATGCATCCTGAATCAAGTCTGAGGGCTAAAACCTCTGTTTCGGGTTTTACCACATTGAGCCCAGAACGTAAGGTCGGGACCTGAAATTTGGAGCCAAAATTCAAATTTTCACTTTGGCTGAAATTGCATGAAATATGTGTCCCCCGTGGAAAACCATGCCATCCCAGGTGAGAAAAATGCATCCTGAATCAAGTCTGAGGGCTAAAACCTCTGTTTCGGGTTTTACCACATTGAGCCCAGAACGTAAGGTCGGGACCTGAAATTTGGAGCCAAAATTCAAATTTTCACTTTGGCTGAAATTGCATGAAATATGTGTCCCCCGTGGAAGCCCATGCCATCCCAGGTGAGAAAAATGCATCCTGAATCAAGTCTGAGGGCTAAAACCTCTGTTTCGGGTTTTACCACATTGAGCCCAGAACGTAAGGTCGGGACCTGAAATTTGGAGCCAAAATTCAAATTTTCACTTTGGCTGAAATTGCATGAAATATGTGTCCCCCGTGGAAGCCCATGCCATCCCAGGTGAGAAAAATGCATCCTGAATCAAGTCTGAGGGCTAAAACCTCTGTTTCGGGTTTTACCACATTGAGCCCAGAACGTAAGGTCGGGACCTGAAATTTGGAGCCAAAATTCAAATTTTCACTTTGGCTGAAATTGCATGAAATATGTGTCCCCCGTGGAAGCCCATGCCATCCCAGGTGAGAAAAATGCATCCTGAATCAAGTCTGAGGGCTAAAACCTCTGTTTGGGGTTTTACCACATTCACCTCAGAACGTAAGGTCGGGACCTGAAATTTGGAGCCAAAATTCAAATTTTCACTTTGGCTGAAATTGCATGAAATATGTGTCCCCCGTGGAAGCCCATGCCATCCCAGGTGAGAAAAATGCATCCTGAATCAAGTCTGAGGGCTAAAACCTCTGTCTCGGGTTTTACCACATTGAGCCCAGAACGTAAGGTCGGGACCTGAAATTTGGAGCCAAAATTCAAATTTTCACTTTGGCTGAAATTGCATGAAATATGTGTCCCCCGTGGAAGCCCATGCCATCCCAGGTGAGAAAAATGCATCCTGAATCAAGTCTGAGGGCTAAAACCTCTGTTTCGGGTTTTACCACATTGAGCCCAGAACGTAAGGTCGGGACCTGAAATTTGGAGCCAAAATTCAAATTTTCACTTTGGCTGAAATTGCATGAAATATGTGTCCCCCGTGGAAGCCCATGCCATCCCAGGTGAGAAAAATGCATCCTGAATCAAGTCTGAGGGCTAAAACCTCTGTTTCGGGTTTTACCACATTGAGCCCAGAACGTAAGGTCGGGACCTGAAATTTGGAGCCAAAATTCAAATTTTCACTTTGGCTGAAATTGCATGAAATATGTGTCCCCCATGGAAGCCCATGCCATCCCAGGTGAGAAAAATGCATCCTGAATCAAGTCTGAGGGCTAAAACCTCTGTTTCGGGTTTTACCACATTGAGCCCAGAACGTAAGGTCGGGACCTGAAATTTGGAGCCAAAATTCAAATTTTCACTTTGGCTGAAATTGCATGAAATATGTGTCCCCCATGGAAGCCCATGCCATCCCAGGTGAGAAAAATGCATCCTGAATCAAGTCTGAGGGCTAAAACCTCTGTTTCGGGTTTTACCACATTGAGCCCAGAACGTAAGGTCGGGACCTGAAATTTGGAGCCAAAATTCAAATTTTCACTTTGGCTGAAATTGCATGAAATATGTGTCCCCCGTGGAAAACCATGCCATCCCAGGTGAGAAAAATGCATCCTGAATCAAGTCTGAGGGCTAAAACCTCTGTTTCGGGTTTTACCACATTGAGCCCAGAATGTAAGGTCGGGACCTGAAATTTGGAGCCAAAATTCAAATTTTCACTTTGGCTGAAATTGCATGAAATATGTGTCCCCTGTGGAAGCCCATGCCATCCCAGGTGAGAAAAATGCATCCTGATTCAAGTCTGAGGGCTAAAACCTCTGTTTCGGGTTTTACCACATTGAGCCCAGAACGTAAGGTCGGGACCTGAAATTTGGAGCCAAAATTCAAATTTTCACTTTGGCTGAAATTGCATGAAATATGTGTCCCCCGTGGAAGCCCATGCCATCCCAGGTGAGAAAAATGCATCCTGAATCAAGTCTGAGGGCTAAAACCTCTGTTTCGGGTTTTACCACATTGAGCCCAGAACGTAAGGTCGGGACCTGAAATTTGGAGCCAAAATTCAAATTTTCACTTTGGCTGAAATTGCATGAAATATGTGTCCCCAATGGAAGCCCATGCCATCCCAGGTGAGAAAAATGCATCCTGAATCAAGTCTGAGGGCTAAAACCTCTGTTTCGGTTTTACCACATTGAGCCCAGAACGTAAGGTCGGGACCTGAAATTTGGAGCCAAAATTCAAATTTTCACTTTGGCTGAAATTGCATGAAATATGTGTCCCCCTTGGAAGCCCATGCCATCCCAGGTGAGAAAAATGCATCCTGAATCAAGTCTGAGGGCTAAAACCTCTGTTTCGGGTTTTGCCACATTGAGCCCAGATCGAAGGTCGGGACCTGAAATTTGGAGCCAAAATTCAAATTTTCACTTTGGCTGAAATTGCATGAAATATGTGTCCCCTGTGGAAGCCCATGCCATCCCAGGTGAGAAAAATGCATCCTGATTCAAGTCTGAGGGCTAAAACCTCTGTTTCGGGTTTTACCACATTGAGCCCAGAACGTAAGGTCGGGACCTGAAATTTGGAGCCAAAATTCAAATTTTCACTTTGGCTGAAATTGCATGAAATATGTGTCCCCCGTGGAAGCCCATGCCATCCAAGGTGAGAAAAATGCATCCTGAATCAAGTCTGAGGGCTAAAACCTCTGTTTCGGGTTTTACCACATTGAGCCCAGAACGTAAGGTCGGGACCTGAAATTTGGAGCCAAAATTCAAATTTTCACTTTGGCTGAAATTGCATGAAATATGTGTCCCCCGTGGAAGCCCATGCCATCCCAGGTGAGAAAAATGCATCCTGAATCAAGTCTGAGGGCTAAAACCTCTGTTTCGGGTTTTACCACATTGAGCCCAGAACGTAAGGTCGGGACCTGAAATTTGGAGCCAAAATTCAAATTTTCACTTTGGCTGAAATTGCATGAAATATGTGTCCCCCGTGGAAGCCCATGCCATCCAAGGTGAGAAAAATGCATCCTGAATCAAGTCTGAGGGCTAAAACCTCTGTCTCGGGTTTTACCACATTGAGCCCAGAACGTAAGGTCGGGACCTGAAATTTGGAGCCAAAACTCAAATTTTCACTTTGGCTGAAATTGCATGAAATATGTGTCCCCCGTGGAAGCCCATGCCATCCCAGGTGAGAAAAATGCATCCTGAATCAAGTCTGAGGGCTAAAACCTCTGTTTCGGGTTTTACCACATTGAGCCCAGAACGTAAGGTCGGGACCTGAAATTTGGAGCCAAAATTCAAATTTTCACTTTGGCTGAAATTGCATGAAATATGTGTCCCCCATGGAAGCCCATGCCATCCCAGGTGAGAAAAATGCATCCTGAATCAAGTCTGAGGGCTAAAACCTCTGTTTCGGGTTTTACCACATTGAGCCCAGAACGTAAGGTCGGGACCTGAAATTTGGAGCCAAAATTCAAATTTTCACTTTGGCTGAAATTGCATGAAATATGTGTCCCCCATGGAAGCCCATGCCATCCCAGGTGAGAAAAATGCATCCTGAATCAAGTCTGAGGGCTAAAACCTCTGTTTCGGGTTTTACCACATTGAGCCCAGAACGTAAGGTCGGGACCTGAAATTTGGAGCCAAAATTCAAATTTTCACTTTGGCTGAAATTGCATGAAATATGTGTCCCCCGTGGAAAACCATGCCATCCCAGGTGAGAAAAATGCATCCTGAATCAAGTCTGAGGGCTAAAACCTCTGTTTCGGGTTTTACCACATTGAGCCCAGAATGTAAGGTCGGGACCTGAAATTTGGAGCCAAAATTCAAATTTTCACTTTGGCTGAAATTGCATGAAATATGTGTCCCCTGTGGAAGCCCATGCCATCCCAGGTGAGAAAAATGCATCCTGATTCAAGTCTGAGGGCTAAAACCTCTGTTTCGGGTTTTACCACATTGAGCCCAGAACGTAAGGTCGGGACCTGAAATTTGGAGCCAAAATTCAAATTTTCACTTTGGCTGAAATTGCATGAAATATGTGTCCCCCGTGGAAGCCCATGCCATCCCAGGTGAGAAAAATGCATCCTGAATCAAGTCTGAGGGCTAAAACCTCTGTTTCGGGTTTTACCACATTGAGCCCAGAACGTAAGGTCGGGACCTGAAATTTGGAGCCAAAATTCAAATTTTCACTTTGGCTGAAATTGCATGAAATATGTGTCCCCCATGGAAGCCCATGCCATCCCAGGTGAGAAAAATGCATCCTGAATCAAGTCTGAGGGCTAAAACCTCTGTTTCGGTTTTACCACATTGAGCCCAGAACGTAAGGTCGGGACCTGAAATTTGGAGCCAAAATTCAAATTTTCACCTTGGCTGAAATTGCATGAAATATGTGTCCCCCTTGGAAGCCCATGCCATCCCAGGTGAGAAAAATGCATCCTGAATCAAGTCTGAGGGCTAAAACCTCTGTTTCGGGTTTTGCCACATTGAGCCCAGAACGTAAGGTCGGGACCTGAAATTTGGAGCCAAAATTCAAATTTTCACTTTGGCTGAAATTGCATGAAATATGTGTCCCCCGTGGAAGCCCATGCCATCCCAGGTGAGAAAAATGCATCCTGAATCAAGTCTGAGGGCTAAAACCTCTGTTTCGGGTTTTACCACATTGAGCCCAGAACGTAAGGTCGGGACCTGAAATTTGGAGCCAAAATTCAAATTTTCACTTTGGCTGAAATTGCATGAAATATGTGTCCCCCGTGGAAGCCCATGCCATCCAAGGTGAGAAAAATGCATCCTGAATCAAGTCTGAGGGCTAAAACCTCTGTTTCGGGTTTTACCACATTGAGCCCAGAACGTAAGGTCGGGACCTGAAATTTGGAGCCAAAATTCAAATTTTCACTTTGGCTGAAATTGCATGAAATATGTGTCCCCCGTGGAAGCCCATGCCATCCCAGGTGAGAAAAATGCATCCTGAATCAAGTCTGAGGGCTAAAACCTCTGTCTCGGGTTTTACCACATTGAGCCCAGAACGTAAGGTCGGGACCTGAAATTTGGAGCCAAAACTCAAATTTTCACTTTGGCTGAAATTGCATGAAATATGTGTCCCCCGTGGAAGCCCATGCCATCCCAGGTGAGAAAAATGCATCCTGAATCAAGTCTGAGGGCTAAAACCTCTGTTTCGGGTTTTACCACATTGAGCCCAGAACGTAAGGTCGGGACCTGAAATTTGGAGCCAAAATTCAAATTTTCACTTTGGCTGAAATTGCATGAAATATGTGTCCCCCATGGAAGCCCATGCCATCCCAGGTGAGAAAAATGCATCCTGAATCAAGTCTGAGGGCTAAAACCTCTGTTTCGGGTTTTACCACATTGAGCCCAGAACGTAAGGTCGGGACCTGAAATTTGGAGCCAAAATTCAAATTTTCACTTTGGCTGAAATTGCATGAAATATGTGTCCCCCATGGAAGCCCATGCCATCCCAGGTGAGAAAAATGCATCCTGAATCAAGTCTGAGGGCTAAAACCTCTGTTTCGGGTTTTACCACATTGAGCCCAGAACGTAAGGTCGGGACCTGAAATTTGGAGCCAAAATTCAAATTTTCACTTTGGCTGAAATTGCATGAAATATGTGTCCCCCGTGGAAAACCATGCCATCCCAGGTGAGAAAAATGCATCCTGAATCAAGTCTGAGGGCTAAAACCTCTGTTTCGGGTTTTACCACATTGAGCCCAGAATGTAAGGTCGGGACCTGAAATTTGGAGCCAAAATTCAAATTTTCACTTTGGCTGAAATTGCATGAAATATGTGTCCCCTGTGGAAGCCCATGCCATCCCAGGTGAGAAAAATGCATCCTGAATCAAGTCTGAGGGCTAAAACCTCTGTTTCGGGTTTTACCACATTGAGCCCAGAACGTAAGGTCGGGACCTGAAATTTGGAGCCAAAATTCAAATTTTCACTTTGGCTGAAATTGCATGAAATATGTGTCCCCCGTGGAAGCCCATGCCATCCCAGGTGAGAAAAATGCATCCTGAATCAAGTCTGAGGGCTAAAACCTCTGTTTCGGGTTTTACCACATTGAGCCCAGAACGTAAGGTCGGGACCTGAAATTTGGAGCCAAAATTCAAATTTTCACTTTGGCTGAAATTGCATGAAATATGTGTCCCCCGTGGAAGCCCATGCCATCCCAGGTGAGAAAAATGCATCCTGAATCAAGTCTGAGGGCTAAAACCTCTGTTTCGGGTTTTACCACATTGAGCCCAGAACGTAAGGTCGGGACCTGTAATTTGGAGCCAAAATTCAAATTTTCACTTTGGCTGAAATTGCATGAAATATGTGTCCCCCGTGGAAGCCCATGCCATCCCAGGTGAGAAAAATGCATCCCGAATCAAGTCTGAGGGCTAAAACCTCTGTTTCGGGTTTTACCACATTGAGCCCAGAACGTAAGGTCGGGACCTGAAATTTGGAGCCAAAATTCAAATTTTCACTTTGGCTGAAATTGCATGAAATATGTGTCCCCCGTGGAAGCCCATGCCATCCCAGGTGAGAAAAATGCATCCCGAATCAAGTCTGAGGGCTAAAACCTCTGTTTCGGGTTTTACCACATTGAGCCCAGAACGTAAGGTCGGGACCTGAAATTTGGAGCCAAAATTCAAATTTTCACTTTGGCTGAAATTGCATGAAATATGTGTCCCCCGTGGAAGCCCATGCCATCCCAGGTGAGAAAAATGCATCCTGAATCAAGTCTGAGGGCTAAAACCTCTGTTTCGGGTTTTACCACATTGAGCCCAGAACGTAAGGTCGGGACCTGAAATTTGGAGCCAAAATTCAAATTTTCACTTTGGCTGAAATTGCATGAAATATGTGTCCCCCATGGAAGCCCATGCCATCCCAGGTGAGAAAAATGCATCCTGAATCAAGTCTGAGGGCTAAAACCTCTGTTTCGGGTTTTACCACATTGAGCCCAGAACGTAAGGTCGGGACCTGAAATTTGGAGCCAAAATTCAAATTTTCACTTTGGCTGAAATTGCATGAAATATGTGTCCCCCGTGGAAGCCCATGCCATCCAAGGTGAGAAAAATGCATCCTGAATCAAGTCTGAGGGCTAAAACCTCTGTTTCAGGTTTTACCACATTGAGCCCAGAACGTAAGGTCGGGACCTGAAATTTGGAGCCAAAATTCAAATTTTCACTTTGGCTGAAATTGCATGAAATATGTGTCCCCCGTGGAAGCCCATGCCATCCCAGGTGAGAAAAATGCATCCTGAATCAAGTCTGAGGGCTAAAACCTCTGTTTCGGGTTTTACCACATTGAGCCCAGAACGTAAGGTCGGGACCTGAAATTTGGAGCCAAAATTCAAATTTTCACTTTGGCTGAAATTGCATGAAATATGTGTCCCCCGTGGAAGCCCATGCCATCCCAGGTGAGAAAAATGCATCCTGAATCAAGTCTGAGGGCTAAAACCTCTGTTTCGGGTTTTACCACATTGAGCCCAGAACGTAAGGTCGGGACCTGAAATTTGGAGCCTAAATTCAAATTTTCACTTTGGCTGAAATTGCATGTAATATGTGTCCCCCGTGGAAGCCCATGCCATCCCAGGTGAGAAAAATGCATCCTGAATCAAGTCTGAGGGCTAAAACCTCTGTTTCGGGTTTTACCACATTGAGCCCAGAACGTAAGGTCGGGACCTGAAATTTGGAGCCAAAATTCAAATTTTCACTTTGGCTGAAATTGCATGAAATATGTGTCCCCCGTGGAAGCCCATGCCATCCCAGGTGAGAAAAATGCATCCTGAATCAAGTCTGAGGGCTAAAACCTCTGTTTCGGGTTTTACCACATTGAGCCCAGAACGTAAGGTCGGGACCTGAAATTTGGAGCCAAAATTCAAATTTTCACTTTGGCTGAAATTGCATGAAATATGTGTCCCCCGTGGAAGCCCATGCCATCCCAGGTGAGAAAAATGCATCCTGAATCAAGTCTGAGGGCTAAAACCTCTGTTTCGGGTTTTACCACATTGAGCCCAGAACGTAAGGTCGGGACCTGAAATTTGGAGCCTAAATTCAAATTTTCACTTTGGCTGAAATTGCATGAAATATGTGTCCCCCGTGGAAGCCCATGCCATCCCAGGTGAGAAAAATGCATCCTGAATCAAGTCTGAGGGCTAAAACCTCTGTTTCGGGTTTTACCACATTGAGCCCAGAACGTAAGGTCGGGACCTGAAATTTGGAGCCTAAATTCAAATTTTCACTTTGGCTGAAATTGCATGTAATATGTGTCCCCCGTGGAAGCCCATGTCATCCCAGGTGAGAAAAATGCATCCTGAATCAAGTCTGAGGGCTAAAACCTCTGTTTCGGGTTTTACCACATTGAGCCCAGAACGTAAGGTCGGGACCTGAAATTTGGAGCCAAAATTCAAATTTTCACTTTGGCTGAAATTGCATGAAATATGTGTCCCCCGTGGAAGCCCATGCCATCCAAGGTGAGAAAAATGCATCCTGAATCAAGTCTGAGGGCTAAAACCTCTGTTTCGGGTTTTACCACATTGAGCCCAGAACGTAAGGTCGGGACCTGAAATTTGGAGCCAAAATTCAAATTTTCACTTTGGCTGAAATTGCATGAAATATGTGTCCCCCGTGGAAGCCCATGCCATCCCAGGTGAGAAAAATGCATCCTGAATCAAGTCTGAGGGCTAAAACCTCTGTTTCGGGTTTTACCACATTGAGCCCAGAACGTAAGGTCGGGACCTGAAATTTGGAGCCAAAATTCAAATTTTCACTTTGGCTGAAATTGCATGAAATATGTGTCCCCCGTGGAAGCCCATGCCATCCCAGGTGAGAAAAATGCATCCTGAATCAAGTCTGAGGGCTAAAACCTCTGTTTCGGGTTTTACCACATTGAGCCCAGAACGTAAGGTCGGGACCTGAAATTTGGAGCCAAAATTCAAATTTTCACTTTGGCTGAAATTGCATGAAATATGTGTCCCCCGTGGAAGCCCATGCCATCCCAGGTGAGAAAAATGCATCCTGAATCAAGTCTGAGGGCTAAAACCTCTGTTTCGGGTTTTACCACATTGAGCCCAGAACGTAAGGTCGGGACCTGAAATTTGGAGCCAAAATTCAAATTTTCACTTTGGCTGAAATTGCATGAAATATGTGTCCCCCGTGGAAGCCCATGCCATCCCAGGTGAGAAAAATGCATCCTGAATCAAGTCTGAGGGCTAAAACCTCTGTTTCGGGTTTTACCACATTGAGCCCAGAACGTAAGGTCGGGACCTGAAATTTGGAGCCAAAATTCAAATTTTCAATTTGGCTGAAATTGCATGAAATATGTGTCCCCCGTGGAAAACCATGCCATCCCAGGTGAGAAAAATGCATCCTGAATCAAGTCTGAGGGCTAAAACCTCTGTTTCGGGTTTTACCACATTGAGCCCAGAACGTAAGGTCGGGACCTGAAATTTGGAGCCAAAATTCAAATTTTCACTTTGGCTGAAATTGCATGAAATATGTGTCCCCAGTGGAAGCCCATGCCATCCCAGGTGAGAAAAATGCATCCTGAATCAAGTCTGAGGGCTAAAACCTCTGTTTCGGGTGTTACCACATTGAGCCCAGAACGTAAGGTCGGGACCTGAAATTTGGAGCCAAAATTCAAATTTTCACTTTGGCTGAAATTGCATGAAATATGTGTCCCCCGTGGAAGCCCATGCCATCCCAGGTGGGAAAAATGCATCCTGAATCAAGTCTGAGGGCTAAAACCTCTGTTTCGGGTTTTACCACATTGAGCCCAGAACGTAAGGTCGGGACCTGAAATTTGGAGCCAAAATTCAAATTTTCACTTTGGCTGAAATTGCATGAAATATGTGTCCCCCGTGGAAGCCCATGCCATCCCAGGTGAGAAAAATGCATCCTGAATCAAGTCTGAGGGCTAAAACCTATGTTTCGGGTTTTACCACATTGAGCCCAGAACGTAAGGTCGGGACCTGAAATTTGGAGCCAAAATTCAAATTTGCACTTTGGCTGAAATTGCATGAAATATGTGTCCCCCGTGGAAGCCCATGCCATCCCAGGTGAGAAAAATGCATCCTGAATCAAGTCTGAGGGCTAAAACCTCTGTTTCGGGTTTTACCACATTGAGCCCAGAACGTAAGGTCGGGACCTGTAATTTGGAGCCAAAATTCAAATTTTCACTTTTGCTGAAATTGCATGAAATATGTGTCCCCCGTGGAAGCCCATGCCATCCAAGGTGAGAAAAATGCATCCTGAATCAAGTCTGAGGGCTAAAACCTCTGTTTCGGGTTTTACCACATTGAGCCCAGAACGTAAGGTCGGGACCTGAAATTTGGAGCCAAAATTTAAATTTTCACTTTGGCTGAAATTGCATGAAATATGTGTCCCCAGTGGAAGCCCATGCCATCCCAGGTGGGAAAAATGCATCCTGAATCAAGTCTGAGGGCTAAAACCTCTGTTTCGGGTTTTACCACATTGAGCCCAGAACGTAAGGTCGGGACCTGAAATTTGGAGCCAAAATTCAAATTTTCACTTTGGCTGAAATTGCATGAAATATGTGTCCCCCGTGGAAGCCCATGCCATCCCAGGTGAGAAAAATGCATCCTGAATCAAGTCTGAGGGCTAAAACCTCTGTTTCGGGTTTTACCACATTGAGCCCAGAACGTAAGGTCGGGACCTGAAATTTGGAGCCACAATTCAAATTTTCACTTTGGCTGAAATTGCATGAAATATGTGTCCCCCATGGAAGCCCATGCCATCCAAGGTGAGAAAAATGCATCCTGAATCAAGTCTGAGGGCTAAAACCTCTGTTTCGGGTTTTACCACATTGAGCCCAGAACGTAAGGTCGGGACCTGAAATTTGGAGCCAAAATTCAAATTTGCACTTTGGCTGAAATTGCATGAAATATGTGTCCCCCGTGGAAGCCCATGCCATCCCAGGTGAGAAAAATGCATCCTGAATCAAGTCTGAGGGCTAAAACCTCTGTTTCGGGTTTTACCACATTGAGCCCAGAACGTAAGGTCGGGACCTGAAATTTGGAGCCAAAATTCAAATTTTCACTTTGGCTGAAATTGCATGAAATATGTGTCCCCCGTGGAAGCCCATGCCATCCCAGGTGAGAAAAATGCATCCTGAATCAAGTCTGAGGGCTAAAACCTATGTTTCGGGTTTTACCACATTGAGCCCAGAACGTAAGGTCGGGACCTGAAATTTGGAGCCAAAATTCAAATTTGCACTTTGGCTGAAATTGCATGAAATATGTGTCCCCCGTGGAAGCCCATGCCATCCCAGGTGAGAAAAATGCATCCTGAATCAAGTCTGAGGGCTAAAACCTCTGTTTCGGGTTTTACCACATTGAGCCCAGAACGTAAGGTCGGGACCTGTAATTTGGAGCCAAAATTCAAATTTTCACTTTTGCTGAAATTGCATGAAATATGTGTCCCCCGTGGAAGCCCATGCCATCCAAGGTGAGAAAAATGCATCCTGAATCAAGTCTGAGGGCTAAAACCTCTGTTTCGGGTTTTACCACATTGAGCCCAGAACGTAAGGTCGGGACCTGAAATTTGGAGCCAAAATTTAAATTTTCACTTTGGCTGAAATTGCATGAAATATGTGTCCCCAGTGGAAGCCCATGCCATCCCAGGTGGGAAAAATGCATCCTGAATCAAGTCTGAGGGCTAAAACCTCTGTTTCGGGTTTTACCACATTGAGCCCAGAACGTAAGGTCGGGACCTGAAATTTGGAGCCAAAATTCAAATTTTCACTTTGGCTGAAATTGCATGAAATATGTGTCCCCCGTGGAAGCCCATGCCATCCCAGGTGAGAAAAATGCATCCTGAATCAAGTCTGAGGGCTAAAACCTCTGTTTCGGGTTTTACCACATTGAGCCCAGAACGTAAGGTCGGGACCTGAAATTTGGAGCCACAATTCAAATTTTCACTTTGGCTGAAATTGCATGAAATATGTGTCCCCCATGGAAGCCCATGCCATCCAAGGTGAGAAAAATGCATCCTGAATCAAGTCTGAGGGCTAAAACCTCTGTTTCGGGTTTTACCACATTGAGCCCAGAACGTAAGGTCGGGACCTGAAATTTGGAGCCAAAATTCAAATTTTCACTTTGGCTGAAATTGCATGAAATATGTGTCCCCCGTGGAAGCCCCTGCCATCCCAGGTGAGAAAAATGCATCCTGAATCAAGTCAGAGGGCTAAAACCTCTGTTTCGGGTTTTACCACATTGAGCCCAGAACGTAAGGTCGGGACCTGAAATTTGGAGCCAAAATTCAAATTTTCACTTTGGCTGAAATTGCATGAAATATGTGTCCCCCGTGGAAGCCCATGCCATCCCAGGTGAGAAAAATGCATCCTGAATCAAGTCTGAGGGCTAAAACCTCTGTTTCGGGTTTTACCACATTGAGCCCAGAACGTAAGGTCGGGACCTGAAATTTGGAGCCAAAATTCAAATTTTCACTTTGGCTGAAATTGCATGAAATATGTGTCCCCCCTGGAAGCCCATGCCATCCAAGGTGAGAAAAATGCACCCTGAATCAAGTATGAGGGCTAAAACCTCTGTTTCAGGTTTTACCACATTGAGCCCAGAACGTAAGGTCGGGACCTGAAATTTGGAGCCAAAATTCAAATTTTCACCTTGGCTGAAATTGCATGAAATATGTGTCCCCCGTGGAAGCCCATGCCATCCCAGGTGAGAAAAATGCATCCTGAATCAAGTCTGAGGGCTAAAACCTCTGTTTCGGGTTTTACCACATTGAGCCCAGAACGTAAGGTCGGGACCTGAAATTTGGAGCCAAAATTCAAATTTGCACTTTGGCTGAAATTGCATGAAATATGTGTCCCCCGTGGAAGCCCATGCCATCCCAGGTGAGAAAAATGCATCCTGAATCAAGTCTGAGGGCTAAAACCTCTGTTTCGGGTTTTACCACATTGAGCCCAGAACGTAAGGTCGGGACCTGAAATTTGGAGCCAAAATTCAAATTTTCACTTTGGCTGAAATTGCATGAAATATGTGTCCCCCGTGGAAGCCCATGCCATCCCAGGTGAGAAAAATGCATCCTGAATCAAGTCTGAGGGCTAAAACCTCTGTTTCGGGTTTTACCACATTGAGCCCAGAACGTAAGGTTGGGACCTGTAATTTGGAGCCAAAATTCAAATTTTCACTTTGGCTGAAATTGCATGAAATATGTGTCCCCCATGGAAGCCCATGCCATCCAAGGTGAGAAAAATGCATCCTGAATCAAGTCTGAGGGCTAAAACCTCTGTTTCGGGTTTTGCCACATTGAGCCCAGAACGTAAGGTCGGGACCTGAAATTTGGAGCCAAAATTCAAATTTTCACTTTGGCTGAAATTGCATGAAATATGTGTCCCCCGTGGAAGCCCATGCCATCCCAGGTGAGAAAAATGCATCCTGAATCAAGTCTGAGGGCTAAAACCTCTGTTTCGGGTTTTACCACATTGAGCCCAGAACGTAAGGTCGGGACCTGAAATTTGGAGCCAAAATTCAAATTTTCACTTTGGCTGAAATTGCATGAAATATGTGTCCCCCGTGGAAGCCCATGCCATCCAAGGTGAGAAAAATGCATCCTGAATCAAGTCTGAGGGCTAAAACCTCTGTTTCGGGTTTTACCACATTGAGCCCAGAACGTAAGGTCGGGACCTGAAATTTGGAGCCAAAATTTAAATTTGCACTTTGGCTGAAATTGCATGAAATATGTGTCCCCCGTGGAAGCCCATGCCATCCCAGGTGAGAAAAATGCATCCTGAATCAAGTCTGAGGGCTAAAACCTCTGTTTCGGGTTTTACCACATTGAGCCCAGAACGTAAGGTCGGGACCTGAAATTTGGAGCCAAAATTCAAATTTTCACTTTGGCTGAAATTGCATGAAATATGTGTCCCCCGTGGAAGCCCATGCCATCCAAGGTGAGAAAAATGCATCCTGAATCAAGTCTGAGGGCTAAAACCTCTGTCTCGGGTTTTACCACATTGAGCCCAGAACGTAAGGTCGGGACCTGAAATTTGGAGCCAAAACTCAAATTTTCACTTTGGCTGAAATTGCATGAAATATGTGTCCCCCGTGGAAGCCCATGCCATCCCAGGTGAGAAAAATGCATCCTGAATCAAGTCTGAGGGCTAAAACCTCTGTTTCGGGTTTTACCACATTGAGCCCAGAACGTAAGGTCGGGACCTGAAATTTGGAGCCAAAATTCAAATTTTCACTTTGGCTGAAATTGCATGAAATATGTGTCCCCCATGGAAGCCCATGCCATCCCAGGTGAGAAAAATGCATCCTGAATCAAGTCTGAGGGCTAAAACCTCTGTTTCGGGTTTTACCACATTGAGCCCAGAACGTAAGGTCGGGACCTGAAATTTGGAGCCAAAATTCAAATTTTCACTTTGGCTGAAATTGCATGAAATATGTGTCCCCCATGGAAGCCCATGCCATCCCAGGTGAGAAAAATGCATCCTGAATCAAGTCTGAGGGCTAAAACCTCTGTTTCGGGTTTTACCACATTGAGCCCAGAACGTAAGGTCGGGACCTGAAATTTGGAGCCAAAATTCAAATTTTCACTTTGGCTGAAATTGCATGAAATATGTGTCCCCCGTGGAAAACCATGCCATCCCAGGTGAGAAAAATGCATCCTGAATCAAGTCTGAGGGCTAAAACCTCTGTTTCGGGTTTTACCACATTGAGCCCAGAATGTAAGGTCGGGACCTGAAATTTGGAGCCAAAATTCAAATTTTCACTTTGGCTGAAATTGCATGAAATATGTGTCCCCTGTGGAAGCCCATGCCATCCCAGGTGAGAAAAATGCATCCTGATTCAAGTCTGAGGGCTAAAACCTCTGTTTCGGGTTTTACCACATTGAGCCCAGAACGTAAGGTCGGACCCTGAAATTTGGAGCCAAAATTCAAATTTTCACTTTGGCTGAAATTGCATGAAATATGTGTCCCCCGTGGAAGCCCATGCCATCCCAGGTGAGAAAAATGCATCCTGAATCAAGTCTGAGGGCTAAAACCTCTGTTTCGGGTTTTACCACATTGAGCCCAGAACGTAAGGTCGGGACCTGAAATTTGGAGCCAAAATTCAAATTTTCACTTTGGCTGAAATTGCATGAAATATGTGTCCCCAATGGAAGCCCATGCCATCCCAGGTGAGAAAAATGCATCCTGAATCAAGTCTGAGGGCTAAAACCTCTGTTTCGGTTTTACCACATTGAGCCCAGAACGTAAGGTCGGGACCTGAAATTTGGAGCCAAAATTCAAATTTTCACCTTGGCTGAAATTGCATGAAATATGTGTCCCCCTTGGAAGCCCATGCCATCCCAGGTGAGAAAAATGCATCCTGAATCAAGTCTGAGGGCTAAAACCTCTGTTTCGGGTTTTGCCACATTGAGCCCAGAACGTAAGGTCGGGACCTGAAATTTGGAGCCAAAATTCAAATTTTCACTTTGGCTGAAATTGCATGAAATATGTGTCCCCCGTGGAAGCCCATGCCATCCCAGGTGAGAAAAATGCATCCTGAATCAAGTCTGAGGGCTAAAACCTCTGTTTCGGGTTTTACCACATTGAGCCCAGAACGTAAGGTCGGGACCTGAAATTTGGAGCCAAAATTTAAATTTTCACTTTGGCTGAAATTGCATGAAATATGTGTCCCCCGTGGAAGCCCATGCCATCCAAGGTGAGAAAAATGCATCCTGAATCAAGTCTGAGGGCTAAAACCTCTGTTTCGGGTTTTACCACATTGAGCCCAGAACGTAAGGTCGGGACCTGAAATTTGGAGCCAAAATTCAAATTTTCACTTTGGCTGAAATTGCATGAAATATGTGTCCCCCGTGGAAGCCCATGCCATCCCAGGTGAGAAAAATGCATCCTGAATCAAGTCTGAGGGCTAAAACCTCTGTCTCGGGTTTTACCACATTGAGCCCAGAACGTAAGGTCGGGACCTGAAATTTGGAGCCAAAACTCAAATTTTCACTTTGGCTGAAATTGCATGAAATATGTGTCCCCCGTGGAAGCCCATGCCATCCCAGGTGAGAAAAATGCATCCTGAATCAAGTCTGAGGGCTAAAACCTCTGTTTCGGGTTTTACCACATTGAGCCCAGAACGTAAGGTCGGGACCTGAAATTTGGAGCCAAAATTCAAATTTTCACTTTGGCTGAAATTGCATGAAATATGTGTCCCCCATGGAAGCCCATGCCATCCCAGGTGAGAAAAATGCATCCTGAATCAAGTCTGAGGGCTAAAACCTCTGTTTCGGGTTTTACCACATTGAGCCCAGAACGTAAGGTCGGGACCTGTAATTTGGAGCCAAAATTCAAATTTTCACTTTGGCTGAAATTGCATGAAATATGTGTCCCCCGTGGAAGCCCATGCCATCCCAGGTGAGAAAAATGCATCCTGAATCAAGTCTGAGGGCTAAAACCTCTGTTTCGGGTTTTACCACATTGAGCCCAGAACGTAAGGTCGGGACCTGAAATTTGGAGCCAAAATTCAAATTTTCACTTTGGCTGAAATTGCATGAAATATGTGTCCCCCGTGGAAGCCCATGCCATCCAAGGTGAGAAAAATGCATCCTGAATCAAGTCTGAGGGCTAAAACCTCTGTTTCGGGTTTTACCACATTGAGCCCAGAACGTAAGGTCGGGACCTGAAATTTGGAGCCAAAATTCAAATTTTCACTTTGGCTGAAATTGCATGAAATATGTGTCCCCCGTGGAAGCCCATGCCATCCCAGGTGAGAAAAATGCATCCTGAATCAAGTCTGAGGGCTAAAACCTCTGTTTCGGGTTTTACCACATTGAGCCCAGAACGTAAGGTCGGGACCTGAAATTTGGAGCCAAAATTCAAATTTTCACTTTGGCTGAAATTGCATGAAATATGTGTCCCCCGTGGAAGCCCATGCCATCCCAGGTGAGAAAAATGCATCCTGAATCAAGTCTGAGGGCTAAAACCTCTGTTTCGGGTTTTACCACATTGAGCCCAGAACGTAAGGTCGGGACCTGAAATTTGGAGCCTAAATTCAAATTTTCACTTTGGCTGAAATTGCATGTAATATGTGTCCCCCGTGGAAGCCCATGCCATCCCAGGTGAGAAAAATGCATCCTGAATCAAGTCTGAGGGCTAAAACCTCTGTTTCGGGTTTTACCACATTGAGCCCAGAACGTAAGGTCGGGACCTGAAATTTGGAGCCAAAATTCAAATTTTCACTTTGGCTGAAATTGCATGAAATATGTGTCCCCCATGGAAGCCCATGCCATCCCAGGTGAGAAAAATGCATCCTGAATCAAGTCTGAGGGCTAAAACCTCTGTTTCGGGTTTTACCACATTGAGCCCAGAACGTAAGGTCGGGACCTGAAATTTGGAGCCAAAATTCAAATTTTCACTTTGGCTGAAATTGCATGAAATATGTGTCCCCCGTGGAAGCCCATGCCATCCCAGGTGAGAAAAATGCATCCCGAATCAAGTCTGAGGGCTAAAACCTCTGTTTCGGGTTTTACCACATTGAGCCCAGAACGTAAGGTCGGGACCTGAAATTTGGAGCCAAAATTCAAATTTTCACTTTGGCTGAAATTGCATGAAATATGTGTCCCCCGTGGAAGCCCATGCCATCCCAGGTGAGAAAAATGCATCCTGAATCAAGTCTGAGGGCTAAAACCTCTGTTTCGGGTTTTACCACATTGAGCCCAGAACGTAAGGTCGGGACCTGAAATTTGGAGCCAAAATTCAAATTTTCACTTTGGCTGAAATTGCATGAAATATGTGTCCCCCGTGGAAGCCCATGCCATCCAAGGTGAGAAAAATGCATCCTGAATCAAGTCTGAGGGCTAAAACCTCTGTTTCGGGTTTTACCACATTGAGCCCAGAACGTAAGGTCGGGACCTGAAATTTGGAGCCAAAATTCAAATTTTCACTTTGGCTGAAATTGCATGAAATATGTGTCCCCCGTGGAAGCCCATGCCATCCCAGGTGAGAAAAATGCATCCTGAATCAAGTCTGAGGGCTAAAACCTCTGTTTCGGGTTTTACCACATTGAGCCCAGAACGTAAGGTCGGGACCTGAAATTTGGAGCCAAAATTCAAATTTTCACTTTGGCTGAAATTGCATGAAATATGTGTCCCCCGTGGAAGCCCATGCCATCCCAGGTGAGAAAAATGCATCCTGAATCAAGTCTGAGGGCTAAAACCTCTGTTTCGGGTTTTACCACATTGAGCCCAGAACGTAAGGTCGGGACCTGAAATTTGGAGCCTAAATTCAAATTTTCACTTTGGCTGAAATTGCATGTAATATGTGTCCCCCGTGGAAGCCCATGCCATCCCAGGTGAGAAAAATGCATCCTGAATCAAGTCTGAGGGCTAAAACCTCTGTTTCGGGTTTTACCACATTGAGCCCAGAACGTAAGGTCGGGACCTGAAATTTGGAGCCAAAATTCAAATTTGCACTTTGGCTGAAATTGCATGAAATATGTGTCCCCCGTGGAAGCCCATGCCATCCCAGGTGAGAAAAAAGCATCCTGAATCAAGTCTGAGGGCTAAAACCTCTGTTTCGGGTTTTACCACATTGAGCCCAGAACGTAAGGTCGGGACCTGAAATTTGGAGCCAAAATTCAAATTTTCACTTTGGCTGAAATTGCATGTAATATGTGTCCCCCGTGGAAGCCCATGTCATCCCAGGTGAGAAAAATGCATCCTGAATCAAGTCTGAGGGCTAAAACCTCTGTTTCGGGTTTTACCACATTGAGCCCAGAACGTAAGGTCGGGACCTGAAATTTGGAGCCAAAATTCAAATTTTCACTTTGGCTGAAATTGCATGAAATATGTGTCCCCCGTGGAAGCCCATGCCATCCCAGGTGAGAAAAATGCATCCTGAATCAAGTCTGAGGGCTAAAACCTCTGTTTCGGGTTTGACCACATTGAGCCCAGAACGTAAGGTCGGGACCTGAAATTTGGAGCCAAAATTCAAATTTTCACTTTGGCTGAAATTGCATGAAATATGTGTCCCCCGTGGAAGCCCATGCCATCACAGGTGAGAAAAATGCATCCTGAATCAAGTCTGAGGGCTAAAACCTCTGTTTCGGGTTTTACCACATTGAGCCCAGAACGTAAGGTCGGGACCTGAAATTTGGAGCCTAAATTCAAATTTTCACTTTGGCTGAAATTGCATTTAATATGTGTCCCCCGTGGAAGCCCATGCCATCCCAGGTGAGAAAAATGCATCCTGAATCAAGTCTGAGGGCTAAAACCTCTGTTTCGGGTTTTACCACATTGAGCCCAGAACGTAAGGTCGGGACCTGAAATTTGGAGCCAAAATTCAAATTTTCACTTTGGCTGAAATTGCATGAAATATGTGTCCCCAGTGGAAGCCCATGCCATCCCAGGTGAGAAAAATGCATCCTGAATCAAGTCTGAGGGCTAAAACCTCTGTTTCGGGTTTTACCACATTGAGCCCAAAACGTAAGGTCGGGACCTGAAATTTGGAGCTAAAATTCAAATTTTCACTTTGGCTGAAATTGCATGAAATATGTGTCCCCCGTGGAAGCCCATGCCATCCCAGGTGAGAAAAATGCATCCTGAATCAAGTCTGAGGGCTAAAACCTCTGTTTCGGGTTTTACCACATTGAGCCCAGAACGTAAGGTCGGGACCTGAAATTTGGAGCCAAAATTCAAATTTTCACTTTGGCTAAAATTGCATGAAATATGTGTCCCCCGTGGAAGCCCATGCCATCCCAGGTGAGAAAAATGCATCCTGAATCAAGTCTGAGGGCTAAAACCTCTGTTTCGGGTTTTACCACATTGAGCCCAGAACGTAAGGTCGGGACCTGAAATTTGGAGCCAAAATTCAAATTTTCACTTTGGCTGAAATTGCATGAAATATGTGTCCCCCATGGAAGCCCATGCCATCCCAGGTGAGAAAAATGCATCCTGAATCAAGTCTGAGGGCTAAAACCTCTGTTTCGGGTTTTACCACATTGAGCCCAGAACGTAAGGTCGGGACCTGAAATTTGGAGCCAAAATTCAAATTTTCACTTTGGCTGAAATTGCATGAAATATGTGTCCCCCGTGGAAGCCCATGCCATCCCAGGTGAGAAAAATGCATCCTGAATCAAGTCTGAGGGCTAAAACCTCTGTTTCGGGTTTTACCACATTGAGCCCAGAACGTAAGGTCGGGACCTGAAATTTGGAGCCAAAATTCAAATTTTCACTTTGGCTGAAATTGCATGAAATATGTGTCCCCCGTGGAAGCCCATGCCATCCCAGGTGAGAAAAATGCATCCTGAATCAAGTCTGAGGGCTAAAACCTCTGTTTCGGGTTTTACCACATTGAGCCCAGAACGTAAGGTCGGGACCTTAAATTTGGAGCCAAAATTCAAATTTTCACTTTGGCTGAAATTGCATGAAATATGTGTCCCCCATGGAAGCCCATGCCATCCCAGGTGAGAAAAATGCATCCTGAATCAAGTCTGAGGGCTAAAACCTCTGTTTCGGGTTTTGCCACATTGAGCTCAGAATGTAAGGTCGGGACCTGAAATTTGGAGCCAAAATTCAAAAATTCACTTTGGCTGAAATTGCATGAAATATGTTTCCCCCGTGGAAGCCCATGGCATCCCAGGTGAGAAAAATGTATTCTGAATCCAGTCTGAGGGCTAAAACCTCTGTTTCGGGTTTTGCAACATTGAGCTCAGAACGTAAGGTCGGGACCTGAAATTTGGAGCCAAAATTCAAATTTTCACTTTGGCTGAAACTGCATGAAATATGTGTCCCCCATGGAAGCCCATGCCATCCCAGGTGAGAAAAATGCATCCTGAATCAAGTCTGAGGGCTAAAACCTCTGTTTCGGGTTTTACCACATTGAGCCCAGAACGTAAGGTCGGGACCTGAAATTTGGAGCCAAAATTCAAATTTTCACTTTGGCTGAAACTGCATGAAATATGTGTCCCCCATGGAAGCCCATGCCATCCCAGGTGAGAAAAATGCATCCTGAATCAAGTCTGAGGGCTAAAACCTCTGTTTCGGGTTTTACCACATTGAGCCCAGAACGTAAGGTCGGGACCTGAAATTTGGAGCCAAAATTCAAATTTTCACTTTGGCTGAAATTGCATGAAATATGTGTCCCCCATGGAAGCCCATGCCATCCCAGGTGAGAAAAATGCATCCTGAATCAAGTCTGAGGGCTAAAACCTCTGTTTCGGGTTTTACCACATTGAGCCCAGAACGTAAGGTCGGGACCTGAAATTTGGAGCCAAAATTCAAATTTTCACTTTGGCAGAAATTGCATGAAATATGTGTCCCCCGTGGAAGCCCATGCCATCCCAGGTGAGAAAAATGCATCCTGAATCAAGTCTGAGGGCTAAAACCTCTGTTTCGGGTTTTACCACATTGAGCCCAGAACGTAAGATCGGGACCTGAAATTTGGAGCCAAAATTCAAATTTTCACTTTGGCTGAAATTGCATGAAATATGTGTCCCCCGTGGAAGCCCATGCCATCCCAGGTGAGAAAAATGCATCCTGAATCAAGTCTGAGGGCTAAAACCTCTGTTTCGGGTTTTACCACATTGAGCCCAGAACGTAAGGTCGGGACCTGAAATTTGGAGCCAAAATTCAAATTTTCACTTTGGCTGAAATTGCATGAAATATGTGTCCCCCGTGGAAGCCCATGCCATCCCAGGTGAGAAAAATGCATCCTGAATCAAGTCTGAGGGCTAAAACCTCTGTTTCGGGTTTTACCACATTGAGCCCAGAACGTAAGGTCGGGACCTGAAATTTGGAGCCAAAATTCAAATTTTCACTTTGGCTGAAATTGCATGAAATATGTGTCCCCCGTGGAAGCCCATGCCATCCCAGGTGAGAAAAATGCATCCTGAATCAAGTCTGAGGGCTAAAACCTCTGTTTCGGGTTTTACCACATTGAGCCCAGAACGTAAGGTCGGGACCTGAAATTTGGAGCCAAAATTCAAATTTTCACTTTGGCTGAAATTGCATGAAATATGTGTCCCCCGTGGAAGCCCATGCCATCCCAGGTGAGAAAAATGCATCCTGAATCAAGTCTGAGGGCTAAAACCTCTGTTTCGGGTTTTACCACATTGAGCCCAGAACGTAAGGTCGGGACCTGAAATTTGGAGCCAAAATTTAAATTTTCACTTTGGCTGAAATTGCATGAAATATGTGTCCCCAGTGGAAGCCCATGCCATCCCAGGTGAGAAAAATGCATCCTGAATCAAGTCTGAGGGCTAAAACCTCTGTTTCGGGTTTTACCACATTGAGCCCAGAACGTAAGGTCGGGACCTGAAATTTGGAGCCAAAATTTAAATTTTCACTTTGGCTGAAATTGCATGAAATATGTGTCCCCCGTGGAAAACCATGCCATCCCAGGTGAGAAAAATGCATCCTGAATCAAGTCTGAGGGCTAAAACCTCTGTTTCGGGTTTTACCACATTGAGCCCAGAACGTAAGGTCGGGACCTGAAATTTGGAGCCAAAATTCAAATTTTCACTTTGGCTGAAATTGCATGAAATATGTGTCCCCCGTGGAAGCCCATGCCATCCCAGGTGAGAAAAATGCATCCTGAATCAAGTCTGAGGGCTAAAACCTCTGTTTCGGGTTTTACCACATTGAGCCCAGAACGTAAGGTCGGGACCTGAAATTTGGAGCCAAAATTTAAATTTTCACTTTGGCTGAAATTGCATGAAATATGTGTCCCCCGTGGAAGCCCATGCCATCCCAGGTGAGAAAAATGCATCCTGAATCAAGTCTGAGGGCTAAAACCTCTGTTTCGGCTTTTACCACATTCACCTCAGAACGTAAGGTCGGGACCTGAAATTTGGAGCCAAAATTCAAATTTTCACTTTGGCTGAAATTGCATGAAATATGTGTCCCCCGTGGAAGCCCATGCCATCCCAGGTGAGAAAAATGCATCCTGAATCAAGTCTGAGGGCTAAAACCTCTGTTTCGGCTTTTACCACATTCACCTCAGAACGTAAGGTCGGGACCTGTAATTTGGAGCCAAAATTCAAATTTTCACTTTGGCTGAAATTGCATGAAATATGTGTCCCCCGTGGAAGCCCATGCCATCCAAGGTGAGAAAAATGCATCCTGAATCAAGTCTGAGGGCTAAAACCTCTGTTTCGGGTTTTACCACATTGAGCCCAGAACGTAAGGTCGGGACCTGAAATTTGGAGCCAAAATTTAAATTTTCACTTTGGCTGAAATTGCATGAAATATGTGTCCCCAGTGGAAGCCCATGCCATCCCAGGTGAGAAAAATGCATCCTGAATCAAGTCTGAGAGCTAAAACCTCTGTTTCGGGTTTTACCACATTGAGCCCAGAACGTAAGGTCGGGACCTGAAACTTGGAGCCAAAATTCAAATTTTCACTTTGGCTGAAATTGCATGAAATATGTGTCCCCCGTGGAAGCCCATGCCATCCCAGGTGAGAAAAATGCATCCTGAATCAAGTCTGAGGGCTAAAACCTCTGTTTCGGGTTTTACCACATTGAGCCCAGAACGTAAGGTCGGGACCTGAAATTTGGAGCCAAAATTCAAATTTTCACTTTGGCTGAAATTGCATGAAATATGTGTCCCCCGTGGAAGCCCATGCCATCCCAGGTGAGAAAAATGCATCCTGAATCAAGTCTGAGGGCTAAAACCTCTGTTTCGGGTTTTACCACATTGAGCCCAGAACGTAAGGTCGGGACCTGAAATTTGGAGCCAAAATTCAAATTTTCACTTTGGCTGAAATTGCATGAAATATGTGTCCCCCGTGGAAGCCCATGCCATCCAAGGTGAGAAAAATGCATCCTGAATCAAGTCTGAGGGCTAAAACCTCTGTTTCGGGTTTTACCACATTGAGCCCAGAACGTAAGGTCGGGACCTGAAATTTGGAGCCAAAATTCAAATTTTCACTTTGGCTGAAATCGCATGAAATATGTGTCCCCCGTGGAAGCCCATGCCATCCCAGGTGAGAAAAATGCATCCTGAATCAAGTCTGAGGGCTAAAACCTCTGTTTCGGGTTTTACCACATTGAGCCCAGAACGTAAGGTCGGGACCTGAAATTTGGAGCCAAAATTCAAATTTTCACTTTGGCTGAAATCGCATGAAATATGTGTCCCCCGTGGAAGCCCATGCCATCCCAGGTGAGAAAAATGCATCCTGAATCAAGTCTGAGAGCTAAAACCTCTGTTTCGGCTTTTACCACATTGAGCCCAGAACGTAAGGTCGGGACCTGTAATTTGGAGCCAAAATTCAAATTTTCACTTTGGCTGAAATTGCATGAAATATGTGTCCCCCGTGGAAGCCCATGCCATCCCAGGTGAGAAAAATGCATCCTGAATCAAGTCTGAGGGCTAAAACCTCTGTTTCGGGTTTTACCACATTGAGCCCAGAACGTAAGGTCGGGACCTGAAATTTGGAGCCAAAATTCAAATTTGCACTTTGGCTGAAATTGCATGAAATATGTGTCCCCCGTGGAAGCCCATGCCATCCCAGGTGAGAAAAATGCATCCTGAA
Organism: Halichoeres trimaculatus; assembly: GCF_033239565.1. Classification (NCBI taxonomy): domain Eukaryota; kingdom Metazoa; phylum Chordata; class Actinopteri; order Labriformes; family Labridae; genus Halichoeres; species Halichoeres trimaculatus. The sequence continues at coordinate 202,487 of NW_027437229.1, read as the reverse complement.
TCAAGTCTGAGGGCTAAAACCTCTGTTTCGGGTTTTACCACATTGAGCCCAGAACGTAAGGTCGGGACCTGTAATTTGGAGCCAAAATTCAAATTTTCACTTTGGCTGAAATTGCATGAAATATGTGTCCCCCGTGGAAGCCCATGCCATCCAAGGTGAGAAAAATGCATCCTGAATCAAGTCTGAGGGCTAAAACCTCTGTTTCGGGTTTTACCACATTGAGCCCAGAACGTAAGGTCGGGACCTGAAATTTGGAGCCAAAATTTAAATTTTCACTTTGGCTGAAATTGCATGAAATATGTGTCCCCAGTGGAAGCCCATGCCATCCCAGGTGAGAAAAATGCATCCTGAATCAAGTCTGAGGGCTAAAACCTCTGTTTCGGGTTTTACCACATTGAGCCCAGAACGTAAGGTCGGGACCTGAAATTTGGAGCCAAAATTCAAATTTTCACTTTGGCTGAAATTGCATTAAATATGTGTCCCCCGTGGAAGCCCATGCCATCCCAGGTGAGAAAAATGCATCCTGAATCAAGTCTGAGGGCTAAAACCTCTGTTTCGGGTTTTACCACATTGAGCCCAGAACGTAAGGTCGGGACCTGAAATTTGGAGCCAAAATTCAAATTTTCACTTTGGCTGAAATTGCATGAAATATGTGTCCCCCATGGAAGCCCATGCCATCCAAGGTGAGAAAAATGCATCCTGAATCAAATCTGAGGGCTAAAACCTCTGTTTCGGGTTTTACCACATTGAGCCCAGAACGTAAGGTCGGGACCTGAAATTTGGAGCCAAAATTCAAATTTTCACTTTGGCTGAAATTGCATGAAATATGTGTCCCCCGTGGAAGCCCATGCCATCCCAGGTGAGAAAAATGCATCCTGAATCAAGTCTGAGGGCTAAAACCTCTGTTTCGGGTTTTACCACATTGAGCCCAGAACGTAAGGTCGGGACCTGAAATTTGGAGCCAAAATTCAAATTTTCACTTTGGCTGAAATTGCATGAAATATGTGTCCCCCGTGGAAGCCCATGCCATCCCAGGTGAGAAAAATGCATCCTGAATCAAGTCTGAGGGCTAAAACCTCTGTTTCGGGTTTTACCACATTGAGCCCAGAACGTAAGGTCGGGACCTGAAATTTGGAGCCAAAATTCAAATTTTCACTTTGGCTGAAATTGCATGAAATATGTGTCCCCTGTGGAAGCCCATGCCATCCCAGGTGAGAAAAATGCATCCTGAATAAAGTCTGAGGGCTAAAACCTCTGTTTCAGGTTTTACCACATTGAGCCCAGAACCTAAGGTCGGGACCTGAAATTTGGAGCCAAAATTCAAATTTTCACTTTGGCTGAAATTGCATGAAATATGTGTCCCCCGTGGAAGCCCATGCCATCCCAGGTGAGAAAAATGCATCCTGAATCAAGTCTGAGGGCTAAAACCTCTGTTTCGGGTTTTACCACATTGAGCCCAGAACGTAAGGTCGGGACCTGAAATTTGGAGCCAAAATTCAAATTTTCACTTTGGCTGAAATTGCATGAAATATGTGTCTCCCGTGGAAGCCCATGCCATCCCAGGTGAGAAAAATGCATCCTGAATCAAGTCTGAGGGCTAAAACCTCTGTTTCGGGTTTTACCACATTGAGCCCAGAACGTAAGGTCGGGACCTGAAATTTGGAGCCAAAATTCAAATTTTCACTTTGGCTGAAATTGCATGAAATATGTGTCCCCAGTGGAAGCCCATGCCATCCCAGGTGAGAAAAATGCATCCTGAATCAAGTCTGAGGGCTAAAACCTCTGTTTCGGGTTTTACCACATTGAGCCCAGAACGTAAGGTCGGGACCTGAAATTTGGAGCCAAAATTCAAATTTTCACTTTGGCTGAAATTGCATGAAATATGTGTCCCCCGTGGAAGCCCATGCCATCCCAGGTGGGAAAAATGCATCCTGAATCAAGTCTGAGGGCTAAAACCTCTGTTTCGGGTTTTACCACATTGAGCCCAGAACGTAAGGTCGGGACCTGAAATTTGGAGCCAAAATTCAAATTTTCACTTTGGCTGAAATTGCATGAAATATGTGTCCCCCGTGGAAGCCCATGCCATCCCAGGTGAGAAAAATGCATCCTGAATCAAGTCTGAGGGCTAAAACCTCTGTTTCGGGTTTTACCACATTGAGCCCAGAACGTAAGGTCGGGACCTGAAATTTGGAGCCAAAATTCAAATTTGCACTTTGGCTGAAATTGCATGAAATATGTGTCCCCCGTGGAAGCCCATGCCATCCCAGGTGAGAAAAATGCATCCTGAATCAAGTCTGAGGGCTAAAACCTCTGTTTCGGGTTTTACCACATTGAGCCCAGAACGTAAGGTCGGGACCTGTAATTTGGAGCCAAAATTCAAATTTTCACTTTGGCTGAAATTGCATGAAATATGTGTCCCCCGTGGAAGCCCATGCCATCCAAGGTGAGAAAAATGCATCCTGAATCAAGTCTGAGGGCTAAAACCTCTGTTTCGGGTTTTACCACATTGAGCCCAGAACGTAAGGTCGGGACCTGAAATTTGGAGCCAAAATTTAAATTTTCACTTTGGCTGAAATTGCATGAAATATGTGTCCCCAGTGGAAGCCCATGCCATCCCAGGTGGGAAAAATGCATCCTGAATCAAGTCTGAGGGCTAAAACCTCTGTTTCGGGTTTTACCACATTGAGCCCAGAACGTAAGGTCGGGACCTGAAATTTGGAGCCAAAATTCAAATTTTCACTTTGGCTGAAATTGCATGAAATATGTGTCCCCCGTGGAAGCCCATGCCATCCCAGGTGAGAAAAATGCATCCTGAATCAAGTCTGAGGGCTAAAACCTCTGTTTCGGGTTTTACCACATTGAGCCCAGAACGTAAGGTCGGGACCTGAAATTTGGAGCCACAATTCAAATTTTCACTTTGGCTGAAATTGCATGAAATATGTGTCCCCCATGGAAGCCCATGCCATCCAAGGTGAGAAAAATGCATCCTGAATCAAGTCTGAGGGCTAAAACCTCTGTTTCGGGTTTTACCACATTGAGCCCAGAACGTAAGGTCGGGACCTGAAATTTGGAGCCAAAATTCAAATTTTCACTTTGGCTGAAATTGCATGAAATATGTGTCCCCCGTGGAAGCCCCTGCCATCCCAGGTGAGAAAAATGCATCCTGAATCAAGTCTGAGGGCTAAAACCTCTGTTTCGGGTTTTACCACATTGAGCCCAGAACGTAAGGTCGGGACCTGAAATTTGGAGCCAAAATTCAAATTTTCACTTTGGCTGAAATTGCATGAAATATGTGTCCCCCATGGAAGCCCATGCCATCCCAGGTGAGAAAAATGCATCCTGAATCAAGTCTGAGGGCTAAAACCTCTGTTTCGGGTTTTACCACATTGAGCCCAGAACGTAAGGTCGGGACCTGAAATTTGGAGCCAAAATTCAAATTTTCACTTTGGCTGAAATTGCATGAAATATGTGTCCCCCGTGGAAGCCCATGCCATCCAAGGTGAGAAAAATGCACCCTGAATCAAGTATGAGGGCTAAAACCTCTGTTTCAGGTTTTACCACATTGAGCCCAGAACGTAAGGTCGGGACCTGAAATTTGGAGCCAAAATTCAAATTTTCACCTTGGCTGAAATTGCATGAAATATGTGTCCCCCGTGGAAGCCCATGCCATCCCAGGTGAGAAAAATGCATCCTGAATCAAGTCTGAGGGCTAAAACCTCTGTTTCGGGTTTTACCACATTGAGCCCAGAACGTAAGGTCGGGACCTGAAATTTGGAGCCAAAATTCAAATTTTCACTTTGGCTGAAATTGCATGAAATATGTGTCCCCCGTGGAAGCCCCTGCCATCCCAGGTGAGAAAAATGCATCCTGAATCAAGTCTGAGGGCTAAAACCTCTGTTTCGGGTTTTACCACATTGAGCCCAGAACGTAAGGTCGGGACCTGAAATTTGGAGCCAAAATTCAAATTTTCACTTTGGCTGAAATTGCATGAAATATGTGTCCCCCATGGAAGCCCATGCCATCCCAGGTGAGAAAAATGCATCCTGAATCAAGTCTGAGGGCTAAAACCTCTGTTTCGGGTTTTACCACATTGAGCCCAGAACGTAAGGTCGGGACCTGAAATTTGGAGCCAAAATTCAAATTTTCACTTTGGCTGAAATTGCATGAAATATGTGTCCCCCGTGGAAGCCCATGCCATCCAAGGTGAGAAAAATGCACCCTGAATCAAGTATGAGGGCTAAAACCTCTGTTTCAGGTTTTACCACATTGAGCCCAGAACGTAAGGTCGGGACCTGAAATTTGGAGCCAAAATTCAAATTTTCACCTTGGCTGAAATTGCATGAAATATGTGTCCCCCGTGGAAGCCCATGCCATCCCAGGTGAGAAAAATGCATCCTGAATCAAGTCTGAGGGCTAAAACCTCTGTTTCGGGTTTTACCACATTGAGCCCAGAACGTAAGGTCGGGACCTGAAATTTGGAGCCAAAATTCAAATTTGCACTTTGGCTGAAATTGCATGAAATATGTGTCCCCCGTGGAAGCCCATGCCATCCCAGGTGAGAAAAATGCATCCTGAATCAAGTCTGAGGGCTAAAACCTCTGTTTCGGGTTTTACCACATTGAGCCCAGAACGTAAGGTCGGGACCTGAAATTTGGAGCCAAAATTCAAATTTTCACTTTGGCTGAAATTGCATGAAATATGTGTCCCCCGTGGAAGCCCATGCCATCCCAGGTGAGAAAAATGCATCCTGAATCAAGTCTGAGGGCTAAAACCTCTGTTTCGGGTTTTACCACATTGAGCCCAGAACGTAAGGTCGGGACCTGTAATTTGGAGCCAAAATTCAAATTTTCACTTTGGCTGAAATTGCATGAAATATGTGTCCCCCATGGAAGCCCATGCCATCCAAGGTGAGAAAAATGCATCCTGAATCAAGTCTGAGGGCTAAAACCTCTGTTTCGGGTTTTACCACATTGAGCCCAGAACGTAAGGTCGGGACCTGAAATTTGGAGCCAAAATTCAAATTTTCACTTTGGCTGAAATTGCATGAAATATGTTTCCCCCGTGGAAGCCCATGCCATCCAAGGTGAGAAAAATGCATCCTGAATCAAGTCTGAGGGCTAAAACCTCTGTTTCGGGTTTTACCACATTGAGCCCAGAACGTAAGGTCGGGACCTGAAATTTGGAGCCAAAATTCAAATTTTCACTTTGGCTGAAATTGCATGAAATATGTGTCCCCCATGGAAGCCCATGCCATCCCAGGTGAGAAAAATGCATCCTGAATCAAGTCTGAGGGCTAAAACCTCTGTTTCGGGTTTTACCACATTGAGCCCAGAACGTAAGGTCGGGACCTGAAATTTGGAGCCAAAATTCAAATTTTCACTTTGGCTGAAATTACATGAAATATGTGTCCCCCGTGGAAGCCCATGCCATCCCAGGTGAGAAAAATGCATCCTGAATCAAGTCTGAGGGCTAAAACCTCTGTTTCGGGTTTTACCACATTGAGCCCAGAACGTAAGGTCGGGACCTGAAATTTGGAGCCAAAATTCAAATTTTCACTTTGGCTGAAATTGCATAAAATATGTGTCCCCCGTGGAAGCCCATGCCATCCCAGGTGAGAAAAATGCATCCTGAATCAAGTCTGAGGGCTAAAACCTCTGTTTCGGGTTTTACCACATTGAGCCCAGAACGTAAGGTCGGGACCTGAAATTTGGAGCCAAAATTCAAATTTTCACTTTGGCTGAAATTGCATGAAATATGTGTCCCCCGTGGAAGCCCATGCCATCCCAGGTGAGAAAAATGCATCCTGAATCAAGTCTGAGGGCTAAAACCTCTGTTTCAGGTTTTACCACATTGAGCCCAGAACGTAAGGTCGGGACCTGAAATTTGGAGCCAAAATTCAAATTTTCACTTTGGCTGAAATTGCATGAAATATGTGTCCCCCGTGGAAGCCCATGCCATCCCAGGTGAGAAAAATGCATCCTGAATCAAGTCTGAGGGCTAAAACCTCTGTTTCGGGTTTTACCACATTGAGCCCAGAACGTAAGGTCAGGACCTGAAATTTGGAGCCAAAATTCAAATTTTCACTTTGGCTGAAATTGCATGAAATATGTGTCCCCCGTGGAAGCCCATGCCATCCCAGGTGAGAAAAATGCATCCTGAATCAAGTCTGAGGGCTAAAACCTCTGTTTCGGGTTTTACCACATTGAGCCCAGAACGTAAGGTCGGGACCTGAAATTTGGAGCCAAAATTCAAATTTTCACTTTGGCTGAAATTGCATGAAATATGTGTCCCCCGTGGAAGCCCATGCCATCCCAGGTGAGAAAAATGCATCCTGAATCCAGTCTGAGGGCTAAAACTTCTGTTTCGGGTTTTGCAACATTGAGCTCAGAACGTAAGGTCGGGACCTGAAATTTGGAGCCAAAATTCAAATTTTCACCTTGGCTGAAATTGCATGAAATATGTGTCCCCCGTGGAAGCCCATGCCATCCCAGGTGAGAAAAATGCATCCTGAATCAAGTCTGAGGGCTAAAACCTCTGTTTCGGGTTTTACCACATTGAGCCCAGAACGTAAGGTCGGGACCTGAAATTTGGAGCCTAAATTCAAATTTTCACTTTGGCTGAAATTGCATGAAATATGTGTCCCCCGTGGAAGCCCATGCCATCCCAGGTGAGAAAAATGCATCCTGAATCAAGTCTGAGGGCTAAAACCTCTGTTTCGGGTTTTACCACATTGAGCCCAGAACGTAAGGTCGGGACCTGTAATTTGGAGCCAAAATTCAAATTTTCACTTTGGCTGAAATTGCATGAAATATGTGTCCCCCATGGAAGCCCATGCCATCCAAGGTGAGAAAAATGCATCCTGAATCAAGTCTGAGGGCTAAAACCTCTGTTTCGGGTTTTACCACATTGAGCCCAGAACGTAAGGTCGGGACCTGAAATTTGGAGCCAAAATTCAAATTTTCACTTTGGCTGAAATTGCATGAAATATGTGTCCCCCGTGGAAGCCCATGCCATCCAAGGTGAGAAAAATGCATCCTGAATCAAGACTGAGGGCTAAAACCTCTGTTTCGGGTTTTACCACATTGAGCCCAGAACGTAAGGTCGGGACCTGAAATTTGGAGCCAAAATTCAAATTTTCACTTTGGCTGAAATTGCATGAAATATGTGTCCCCCATGGAAGCCCATGCCATCCCAGGTGAGAAAAATGCATCCTGAATCAAGTCTGAGGGCTAAAACCTCTGTTTCGGGTTTTACCACATTGAGCCCAGAACGTAAGGTCGGGACCTGAAATTTGGAGCCAAAATTCAAATTTTCACTTTGGCTGAAATTGCATGAAATATGTGTCCCCCGTGGAAGCCCATGCCATCCCAGGTGAGAAAAATGCATCCTGAATCAAGTCTGAGGGCTAAAACCTCTGTTTCGGGTTTTACCACATTGAGCCCAGAACGTAAGGTCAGGACCTGAAATTTGGAGCCAAAATTCAAATTTTCACTTTGGCTGAAATTGCATGAAATATGTGTCCCCCGTGGAAGCCCATGCCATCCCAGGTGAGAAAAATGCATCCTGAATCAAGTCTGAGGGCTAAAACCTCTGTTTTGGGTTTTACCACATTGAGCCCAGAACGTAAGGTCGGGACCTGTAATTTGGAGCCAAAATTCAAATTTTCACTTTGGCTGAAATTGCATGAAATATGTGTCCCCCATGGAAGCCCATGCCATCCAAGGTGAGAAAAATGCATCCTGAATCAAGTCTGAGGGCTAAAACCTCTGTTTCGGGTTTTACCACATTGAGCCCAGAACGTAAGGTCGGGACCTGAAATTTGGAGCCAAAATTCAAATTTTCACTTTGGCTGAAATTGCATGAAATATGTGTCCCCCATGGAAGCCCATGCCATCCAAGGTGAGAAAAATGCATCCTGAATCAAGTCTGAGGGCTAAAACCTCTGTTTCGGGTTTTACCACATTGAGCCCAGAACGTAAGGTCGGGACCTGAAATTTGGAGCCAAAATTCAAATTTTCACTTTGGCTGAAATTGCATGAAATATGTGTCCCCCGTGGAAGCCCATGCCATCCAAGGTGAGAAAAATGCATCCTGAATCAAGTCTGAGGGCTAAAACCTCTGTTTCGGGTTTTACCACATTGAGCCCAGAACGTAAGGTCGGGACCTGAAATTTGGAGCCAAAATTCAAATTTTCACTTTGGCTGAAATTGCATGAAATATGTGTCCCCCATGGAAGCCCATGCCATCCCAGGTGAGAAAAATGCATCCTGAATCAAGTCTGAGGGCTAAAACCTCTGTTTCGGGTTTTACCACATTGAGCCCAGAACGTAAGGTCGGGACCTGAAATTTGGAGCCAAAATTCAAATTTTCACTTTGGCTGAAATTGCATGAAATATGTGTCCCCCGTGGAAGCCCATGCCATCCCAGGTGAGAAAAATGCATCCTGAATCAAGTCTGAGGGCTAAAACCTCTGTTTCGGGTTTTACCACATTGAGCCCAGAACGTAAGGTCAGGACCTGAAATTTGGAGCCAAAATTCAAATTTTCACTTTGGCTGAAATTGCATGAAATATGTGTCCCCCGTGGAAGCCCATGCCATCCCAGGTGAGAAAAATGCATCCTGAATCAAGTCTGAGGGCTAAAACCTCTGTTTCGGGTTTTACCACATTGAGCCCAGAACGTAAGGTCGGGACCTGAAATTTGGAGCCAAAATTCAAATTTTCACTTTGGCTGAAATTGCATGAAATATGTGTCCCCCGTGGAAGCCCATGCCATCCCAGGTGAGAAAAATGCATCCTGAATCAAGTCTGAGGGCTAAAACCTCTGTTTCGGGTTTTACCACATTGAGCCCAGAACGTAAGGTCGGGACCTGAAATTTGGAGCCAAAATTCAAATTTTCACTTTGGCTGAAATTGCATGAAATATGTGTCCCCCGTGGAAGCCCATGCCATCCCAGGTGAGAAAAATGCATCCTGAATCAAGTATGAGGGCTAAAACCTCTGTTTCGGGTTTTACCACATTGAGCCCAGAACGTAAGGTCGGGACCTGTAATTTGGAGCCAAAATTCAAATTTTCACTTTGGCTGAAATTGCATGAAATATGTGTCCCCCGTGGAAGCCCATGCCATCCAAGGTGAGAAAAATGCATCCTGAATCAAGTCTGAGGGCTAAAACCTCTGTTTCGGGTTTTACCACATTGAGCCCAGAACGTAAGGTCGGGACCTGAAATTTGGAGCCAAAATTCAAATTTTCACTTTGGCTGAAATTGCATGAAATATGTGTCCCCTGTGGAAGCCCATGCCATCCCAGGTGAGAAAAATGCATCCTGAATCAAGTCTGAGGGCTAAAACCTCTGTTTCGGGTTTTACCACATTGAGCCCAGAACGTAAGGTCGGGACCTGAAATTTGGAGCCAAAATTCAAATTTTCACTTTGGCTGAAATTCCATGAAATATGTGTCCCCCGTGGAAGCCCATGCCATCCCAGGTGAGAAAATGCATCCTGAATCAATTCTGAGGGCTAAAACCTCTGTTTCGGGTTTTACCACATTGAGCCCAGAACGTAAGGTCAGGACCTGAAATTTGGAGCCAAAATTCAAATTTTCACTTTGGCTGAAATTGCATGAAATATGTGTCCCCCGTGGAAGCCCATGCCATCCCAGGTGAGAAAAATGCATCCTGAATCAAGTCTGAGGGCTAAAACCTCTGTTTCGGGTTTTACCACATTGAGCCCAGAACGTAAGGTCGGGACCTGAAATTTGGAGCCAAAATTCAAATTTTCACTTTGGCTGAAATTGCATGAAATGTGTGTCCCCCGTGGAAGCCCATGCCATCCCAGGTGAGAAAAATGCATCCTGAATCCAGTCTGAGGGCTAAAACTTCTGTTTCGGGTTTTGCAACATTGAGCTCAGAACGTAAGGTCGGGACCTGAAATTGGAGCCAAAATTCAAATTTTCACTTTGGCTGAAATTGCATGAAATATGTGTGCCCCGTGGAAGCCCATGCCATCCCAGGTGAGAAAAATGCATCCTGAATCAAGTCTGAGGGCTAAAACCTCTGTTTCGGGTTTTACCACATTGAGCCCAGAACGTAAGGTCGGGACCTGAAATTTGGAGCCAAAATTCAAATTTTCACTTTGGCTGATATTGCATGAAATACGTGTCCCCCGTGGATGCCCATGCCATCCCAGGTGAGAAAAATGCATCCTGAATCAAGTCTGAGGGCTAAAACCTCTGTTTCGGGTTTTACCACATTGAGCCCAGAACGTAAGGTCGGGACCTGAAATTTGCAGCAAAATTCAAATTTTCACTTTGGCTGATATTGCATGAAATATGTGTGCCCCGTGGAGCCCATGCCATCCCAGGTGAGAAAAATGCATCCTGAATCAAGTCTGAGGGCTAAAACCTCTGTTTCAGGTTTTACCACATTGAGCTCAGAACATAAGGTCGGGACCTGAAATTTGGAGCCAAAATTCAAATTTTCACTTTGGCTGAAATTACATGAAATATGTGTCCCCCGTGGAAGCCCATGCCATCCCAGGTGAGAAAAATGCATCCTGAATCAAGTCTGAGGGCTAAAACCTCTGTTTCGGGTTTTACCACATTGAGCCCAGAACCTAAGGTCGGGACCTGAAATTTGGAGCCAAAATTCAAATTTTCACTTTGGCTGAAATTGCATGAAAAATGTGTCCCCCGTGGAAGCCCATGCCATCCCAGGTGAGAAAAATGCATCCTGAATCAAGTCTGAGGGCTAAAACCTCTGTTTCGGGTTTTACCACATTGAGCCCAGAACGTAAGGTCGGGACCTGTAATTTGGAGCCAAAATTCAAATTTTCACTTTGGCTGATATTGCATGAAATACGTGTCCCCCGTGGATGCCCATGCCATCCCAGGTGAGAAAAATGCATCCTGAATCAAGTCTGAGGGCTAAAACCTCTGTTTCGGGTTTTACCACATTGAGCCCAGAACGTAAGGTCGGGACCTGAAATTTGCAGCAAAATTCAAATTTTCACTTTGGCTGAAATTGCATGAAATATGTGTGCCCCGTGGAGCCCATGCCATCCCAGGTGAGAAAAATGCATCCTGAATCAAGTCTGAGGGCTAAAACCTCTGTTTCAGGTTTTACCACATTGAGCTCAGAACATAAGGTCGGGACCTGAAATTTGGAGCCAAAATTCAAATTTTCACTTTGGCTGAAATTACATGAAATATGTGTCCCCCGTGGAAGCCCATGCCATCCTGGGTGAGAAAAATGTATCCTGAATCAAGTCTGAGGGCTAAAACCTCTGTTTCGGGTTTTACCACATTGAGCCCAGAACGTTAGGTCGGGACCTGAAATTTGGAGCCAAAATTCAAATTTTCACTTTGGCTGAAATTGCATGAAATATGTGTCCCCCGTGGAAGCCCATGCCATCCCAGGTGAGAAAAATGCATCCTGAATCAAGTCTGAGGGCTAAAACCTCTGTTTCGGGTTTTACCACATTGAGCCCAGAACGTAAGGTCAGGACCTGAAATTTGGAGCCAAAATTCAAATTTTCACTTTGGCTGAAATTGCATGAAATATGTGTCCCCCGTGGAAGCCCATGCCATCCCAGGTGAGAAAAATGCATCCTGAATCAAGTCTGAGGGCTAAAACCTCTGTTTCGGGTTTTACCACATTGAGCCCAGAACGTAAGGTCGGGACCTGAAATTTGGAGCCAAAATTCAAATTTTCACTTTGGCTGAAATTGCATGAAATATGTGTCCCCCGTGGAAGCCCATGCCATCCCAGGTGAGAAAAATGCATCCTGAATCCAGTCTGAGGGCTAAAACTTCTGTTTCGGGTTTTGCAACATTGAGCTCAGAACGTAAGGTCGGGACCTGAAATTTGGAGCCAAAATTCAAATTTTCACTTTGGCTGAAATTGCATGAAATATGTGTCCCCCGTGGAAGCCCATGCCATCCCAGGTGAGAAAAATGCATCCTGAATCAAGTCTGAGGGCTAAAACCTCTGTTTTGGGTTTTACCACATTCACCTCAGAACGTTAGGTCGGGACCTGTAATTTGGAGCCAAAATTCAAATTTTTACTTTGGCTGAAATTGCATGAAATATGTGTCCCCCGTGGAAGCCCATGCCATCCTGGGTGAGAAAAATGCATCCTGAATCAAGTCTGAGGGCTAAAACCTCTGTTTCAGGTTTTACCACATTGAGCCCAGAACGTAAGGTCGGGACCTGAAATTTGGAGCCAAAATTCAAATTTTCACTTTGGCTGAAATTGCATGAAATATGTGTCCCCCGTGGAAGCCCATGCCATCCCAGGTGAGAAAAATGCATCCTGAATCAAGTCTGAGGGCTAAAACCTCTGTTTCGGGTTTTACCACATTGAGCCCAGAACGTAAGGTCGGGACCTGAAATTTGGAGCCAAAATTCAAATTTTCACTTTGGCTGAAATTGCATGAAATATGTGTCCCCAGTGGAAGCCCATGCCATCCCAGGTGAGAAAAATGCATCCTGAATCAAGTCTGAGGGCTAAAACCTCTGTTTCGGGTTTTACCACATTGAGCCCAGAACGTAAGGTCGGGACCTGAAATTTGGAGCCAAAATTCAAATTTTCACTTTGGCTGAAATTGCATGAAATATGTGTCCCCCGTGGAAGCCCATGCCATCCCAGGTGGGAAAAATGCATCCTGAATCAAGTCTGAGGGCTAAAACCTCTGTTTCGGGTTTTACCACATTGAGCCCAGAACGTAAGGTCGGGACCTGAAATTTGGAGCCAAAATTCAAATTTTCACTTTGGCTGAAATTGCATGAAATATGTGTCCCCCGTGGAAGCCCATGCCATCCCAGGTGAGAAAAATGCATCCTGAATCAAGTCTGAGGGCTAAAACCTCTGTTTCGGGTTTTACCACATTGAGCCCAGAACGTAAGGTCGGGACCTGAAATTTGGAGCCAAAATTCAAATTTGCACTTTGGCTGAAATTGCATGAAATATGTGTCCCCCGTGGAAGCCCATGCCATCCCAGGTGAGAAAAATGCATCCTGAATCAAGTCTGAGGGCTAAAACCTCTGTTTCGGGTTTTACCACATTGAGCCCAGAACGTAAGGTCGGGACCTGAAATTTGGAGCCAAAATTCAAATTTTCACTTTGGCTGAAATTGCATGAAATATGTGTCCCCCGTGGAAGCCCATGCCATCCCAGGTGAGAAAAATGCATCCTGAATCAAGTCTGAGGGCTAAAACCTCTGTTTCGGGTTTTACCACATTGAGCCCAGAACGTAAGGTCGGGACCTGAAATTTGGAGCCAAAATTCAAATTTTCACTTTGGCTGAAATTGCATGAAATATGTGTCCCCCATGGAAGCCCATGCCATCCCAGGTGAGAAAAATGCATCCTGAATCAAGTCTGAGGGCTAAAACCTCTGTTTCGGGTTTTACCACATTGAGCCCAGAACGTAAGGTCGGGACCTGTAATTCGGAGCCAAAATTCAAATTTTCACTTTGGCTGAAATTGCATGAAATATGTGTCCCCTGTGGAAGCCCATGCCATCCCAGGTGAGAAAAATGCATCCTGAATAAAGTCTGAGGGCTAAAACCTCTGTTTCAGGTTTTACCACATTGAGCCCAGAACGTAAGGTCGGGACCTGAAATTTGGAGCCAAAATTCAAATTTTCACTTTGGCTGAAATTGCATGAAATATGTGTCCCCCGTGGAAGCCCATGCCATCCAAGGTGAGAAAAATGCACCCTGAATCAAGTATGAGGGCTAAAACCTCTGTTTCGGGTTTTACCACATTGAGCCCAGAACGTAAGGTCGGGACCTGAAATTTGGAGCCAAAATTCAAATTTTCACCTTGGCTGAAATTGCATGAAATATGTGTCCCCCGTGGAAGCCCATGCCATCCCAGGTGAGAAAAATGCATCCTGAATCAAGTCTGAGGGCTAAAACCTCTGTTTCGGGTTTTACCACATTGAGCCCAGAACGTAAGGTCGGGACCTGAAATTTGGAGCCTAAATTCAAATTTTCACTTTGGCTGAAATTGCATGAAATATGTGTCCCCCGTGGAAGCCCATGCCATCCCAGGTGAGAAAAATGCATCCTGAATCAAGTCTGAGGGCTAAAACCTCTGTTTCGGGTTTTACCACATTGAGCCCAGAACGTAAGGTCGGGACCTGTAATTTGGAGCCAAAATTCAAATTTTCACTTTGGCTGAAATTGCATGAAATATGTGTCCCCCTTGGAAGCCCATGCCATCCAAGGTGAGAAAAATGCATCCTGAATCAAGTCTGAGGGCTAAAACCTCTGTTTCGGGTTTTACCACATTGAGCCCAGAACGTAAGGTCGGGACCTGAAATTTGGAGCCAAAATTCAAATTTTCACTTTGGCTGAAATTGCATGAAATATGTGTCCCCCGTGGAAGCCCATGCCATCCAAGGTGAGAAAAATGCATCCTGAATCAAGACTGAGGGCTAAAACCTCTGTTTCGGGTTTTACCACATTGAGCCCAGAACGTAAGGTCGGGACCTGAAATTTGGAGCCAAAATTCAAATTTTCACTTTGGCTGAAATTGCATGAAATATGTGTCCCCCATGGAAGCCCATGCCATCCCAGGTGAGAAAAATGCATCCTGAATCAAGTCTGAGGGCTAAAACCTCTGTTTCGGGTTTTACCACATTGAGCCCAGAACGTAAGGTCGGGACCTGAAATTTGGAGCCAAAATTCAAATTTTCACTTTGGCTGAAATTGCATGAAATATGTGTCCCCCGTGGAAGCCCATGCCATCCCAGGTGAGAAAAATGCATCCTGAATCAAGTCTGAGGGCTAAAACCTCTGTTTCGGGTTTTACCACATTGAGCCCAGAACGTAAGGTCAGGACCTGAAATTTGGAGCCAAAATTCAAATTTTCACTTTGGCTGAAATTGCATGAAATATGTGTCCCCCGTGGAAGCCCATGCCATCCCAGGTGAGAAAAATGCATCCTGAATCAAGTCTGAGGGCTAAAACCTCTGTTTCGGGTTTTACCACATTGAGCCCAGAACGTAAGGTCGGGACCTGAAATTTGGAGCCAAAATTCAAATTTTCACTTTGGCTGAAATTGCATGAAATATGTGTCCCCCGTGGAAGCCCATGCCATCCCAGGTGAGAAAAATGCATCCTGAATCAAGTCTGAGGGCTAAAACCTCTGTTTCGGGTTTTACCACATTGAGCCCAGAACGTAAGGTCGGGACCTGAAATTTGGAGCCAAAATTCAAATTTTCACTTTGGCTGAAATTGCATGAAATATGTGTCCCCCGTGGAAGCCCATGCCATCCCAGGTGAGAAAAATGCATCCTGAATCAAGTCTGAGGGCTAAAACCTCTGTTTCGGGTTTTACCACATTGAGCCCAGAACGTAAGGTCGGGACCTGTAATTTGGAGCCAAAATTCAAATTTTCACTTTGGCTGAAATTGCATGAAATATGTGTCCCCCGTGGAAGCCCATGCCATCCAAGGTGAGAAAAATGCATCCTGAATCAAGTCTGAGGGCTAAAACCTCTGTTTCGGGTTTTACCACATTGAGCCCAGAACGTAAGGTCGGGACCTGAAATTTGGAGCCAAAATTCAAATTTTCACTTTGGCTGAAATTGCATGAAATGTGTGTCCCCCGTGGAAGCCCATGCCATCCCAGGTGAGAAAAATGCATCCTGAATCCAGTCTGAGGGCTAAAACTTCTGTTTCGGGTTTTGCAACATTGAGCTCAGAACGTAAGGTCGGGACCTGAAATTGGAGCCAAAATTCAAATTTGCACTTTGGCTGAAATTGCATGAAATATGTGTCCCCCGTGGAAGCCCATGCCATCCCAGGTGAGAAAAATGCATCCTGAATCAAGTCTGAGGGCTAAAACCTCTGTTTCGGGTTTTACCACATTGAGCCCAGAACGTAAGGTCGGGACCTGAAATTTGGAGCCAAAATTCAAATTTACACTTTGGCTGAAATTGCATGAAATATGTGTCCCCCGTGGAAGCCCATGCCATCCCAGGTGAGAAAAATGCATCCTGAATCAAGTATGAGGGCTAAAACCTCTGTTTCGGGTTTTACCACATTGAGCCCAGAACGTAAGGTCGGGACCTGAAATTTGGAGCCAAAATTCAAATTTTCACTTTGGCTGAATTTGCATGAAATGTGTGTCCCCCGTGGAAGCCCATGCCATCCCAGGTGAGAAAAATGCATCCTGAATCCAGTCTGAGGGCTAAAACTTCTGTTTCGGGTTTTGCAACATTGAGCTCAGAACGTAAGGTCGGGACCTGAAATTGGAGGCAAAATTCAAATTTTCACTTTGGCTGAAATTGCATGAAATATGTGTGCCCCGTGGAAGCCCATGCCATCCCAGGTGAGAAAAATGCATCCTGAATCAAGTCTGAGGGCTAAAACCTCTGTTTCGGGTTTTACCACATTGAGCCCAGAACGTAAGGTCGGGACCTGAAATTTGGAGCCAAAATTCAAATTTACACTTTGGCTGAAATTGCATGAAATATGTGTGCCCCGTGGAGCCCATGCCATCCCAGGTGAGAAAAATGCATCCTGAATCAAGTCTGAGGGCTAAAACCTCTGTTTCAGGTTTTACCACATTGAGCTCAGAACATAAGGTCGGGACCTGAAATTTGGAGCCAAAATTCAAATTTTCACTTTGGCTGAAATTACATGAAATATGTGTCCCTCGTGGAAGCCCATGCCATCCCAGGTGAGAAAAATGCATCCTGAATCAAGTCTGAGGGCTAAAAACTCTGTTTCGGGTTTTACCACATTGAGCTCAGAACGTTAGGTCGGGACCTGAAATTTGGAGCCAAAATTCAAATTTTCACTTTGGCTGAAATTGCATGAAATATGTGTCCCCCGTGGGAGCCCATGCCATCCCAGGTGAGAAAAATGCATCCTGAATCAAGTCTAAGGGCTAAAACCTCTGTTTCGGGTTTTACCACATTGAGCCCAGAACGTAAGGTCGGGACCTGAAATTTGGAGCCAAAATTCAAATTTTCACTTTGGCTGAAATTGCATGAAATACGTGTCCCCCGTGGATGCCCATGCCATCCCAGGTGAGAAAAATGCATCCTGAATAAAGTCTGAGGGCTAAAACCTCTGTTTCGGGTTTTACCACATTGAGCTCAGAACGTAAGGTCGGGACCGGAAATTTGGAGCCAAAATTCAAATTTTCACTTTGGCTGAAATTGCATGAAATATGTGTCCCCTGTGGAAGCCCATGCCATCCCAGGTGAGAAAAATGCATCCTGAATCAAGTCTGAGGGCTAAAACCTCTGTTTCGGGTTTTACCACATTGAGCCCAGAACGTAAGGTCGGGACCTGAAATTTGGAGCCAAAATTCAAATTTACACTTTGGCTGAAATTGCATGAAATATGTGTGCCCCGTGGAAGCCCATGCCATCCCAGGTGAGAAAAATGCATCCTGAATCAAGTCTGAGGGCTAAAACCTCTGTTTCGGGTTTTACCACATTGAGCCCAGAACGTAAGGTCGGGACCTGAAATTTGGAGCCAAAATTCAAATTTACACTTTGGCTGAAATTGCATGAAATATGTGTGCCCCGTGGAGCCCATGCCATCCCAGGTGAGAAAAATGCATCCTGAATCAAGTCTGAGGGCTAAAACCTCTGTTTCAGGTTTTACCACATTGAGCTCAGAACATAAGGTCGGGACCTGAAATTTGGAGCCAAAATTCAAATTTTCACTTTGGCTGAAATTACATGAAATATGTGTCCCCCGTGGAAGCCCATGCCATCCCAGGTGAGAAAAATGCATCCTGAATCAAGTCTGAGGGCTAAAAACTCTGTTTCGGGTTTTACCACATTGAGCTCAGAACGTTAGGTCGGGACCTGAAATTTGGAGCCAAAATTCAAATTTTCACTTTGGCTGAAATTGCATGAAATATGTGTCCCCCGTGGGAGCCCATGCCATCCCAGGTGAGAAAAATGCATCCTGAATCAAGTCTAAGGGCTAAAACCTCTGTTTCGGGTTTTACCACATTGAGCCCAGAACGTAAGGTCGGGACCTGAAATTTGGAGCCAAAATTCAAATTTTCACTTTGGCTGAAATTGCATGAAATACGTGTCCCCCGTGGATGCCCATGCCATCCCAGGTGAGAAAAATGCATCCTGAATAAAGTCTGAGGGCTAAAACCTCTGTTTCGGGTTTTACCACATTGAGCTCAGAACGTAAGGTCGGGACCGGAAATTTGGAGCCAAAATTCAAATTTTCACTTTGGCTGAAATTGCATGAAATATGTGTCCCCTGTGGAAGCCCATGCCATCCCAGGTGAGAAAAATGCATCCTGAATCAAGTCTGAGGGCTAAAACCTCTGTTTCGGGTTTTACCACATTGAGCCCAGAACGTAAGGTCGGGACCTGAAATTTGGAGCCAAAATTCAAATTTTCACTTTGGCTGAAATTGCATGAAATATGTGTCCCCTGTGGAAGCCCATGCCATCCCAGGTGAGAAAAATGCATCCTGAATCAAGTCTGAGGGCTAAAACCTCTGTTTCGGGTTTTACCACATTGAGCCCAGAACGTAAGGTCGGGACCTGTAATTTGGAGCCAAAATTAGAATTTTCACTTTGGCTGAAATTGCATGAAATATGTGTCCCCCGTGGAAGCCCATGCCATCCAAGGTGAGAAAAATGCATCCTGAATCAAGTCTGAGGGGTAAAACCACTGTTTTGGGTTTTACCACATTGAGCCCAGAACGTAAGGTCAGGACCTGAAATTTGGAGCCAAAATTCAAATTTTCACTTTGGCTGAAATTGCATGAAATATGTGTCCCCCGTGGAAGCCCATGCCATCCCAGGTGAGAAAAATGCATCCTGAATCAAGTCTGAGGGCTAAAACCTCTGTTTCGGGTTTTACCACATTGAGCCCAGAACGTAAGGTCGGGACCTGAAATTTGGAGCCAAAATTCAAATTTTCACTTTGGCTGAAATTGCATGAAATATGTGTCCCCAGTGGAAGCCCATGCCATCCCAGGTGAGAAAAATGCATCCTGAATCAAGTCTGAGGGCTAAAACCTCTGTTTCGGGTTTTACCACATTGAGCCCAGAACGTAAGGTCGGGACCTGAAATTTGGAGCCAAAATTCAAATTTTCACTTTGGCTGAAATTGCATGAAATATGTGTCCCCCGTGGAAGCCCATGCCATCCCAGGTGGGAAAAATGCATCCTGAATCAAGTCTGAGGGCTAAAACCTCTGTTTCGGGTTTTACCACATTGAGCCCAGAACGTAAGGTCGGGACCTGAAATTTGGAGCCAAAATTCAAATTTGCACTTTGGCTGAAATTGCATGAAATATGTGTCCCCCGTGGAAGCCCATGCCATCCCAGGTGAGAAAAATGCATCCTGAATCAAGTCTGAGGGCTAAAACCTCTGTTTCGGGTTTTACCACATTGAGCCCAGAACGTAAGGTCGGGACCTGTAATTTGGAGCCAAAATTCAAATTTTCACTTTGGCTGAAATTGCATGAAATATGTGTCCCCCGTGGAAGCCCATGCCATCCAAGGTGAGAAAAATGCATCCTGAATCAAGTCTGAGGGCTAAAACCTCTGTTTCGGGTTTTACCACATTGAGCCCAGAACGTAAGGTCGGGACCTGAAATTTCGAGCCAAAATTTAAATTTTCACTTTGGCTGAAATTGCATGAAATATGTGTCCCCAGTGGAAGCCCATGCCATCCCAGGTGGGAAAAATGCATCCTGAATCAAGTATGAGGGCTAAAACCTCTGTTTCGGGTTTTACCACATTGAGCCCAGAACGTAAGGTCGGGACCTGAAATTTGGAGCCAAAATTCAAATTTTCACTTTGGCTGAAATTGCATGAAATATGTGTCCCCCGTGGAAGCCCATGCCATCCCAGGTGAGAAAAATGCATCCTGAATCAAGTCTGAGGGCTAAAACCTCTGTTTCGGGTTTTACCACATTGAGCCCAGAACGTAAGGTCGGGACCTGAAATTTGGAGCCAAAATTCAAATTTTCACTTTGGCTGAAATTGCATGAAATATGTGTCCCCCGTGGAAGCCCATGCCATCCCAGGTGAGAAAAATGCATCCTGAATCAAGTCTGAGGGCTAAAACCTCTGTTTCGGGTTTTGCAACATTGAGCTCAGAACGTAAGGTCGGGACCTGAAATTTGGAGCCAAAATTCAAATTTTCACTTTGGCTGAAACTGCATGAAATATGTGTCCCCCATGGAAGCCCATGCCATCCCAGGTGAGAAAAATGCATCCTGAATCAAGTCTGAGGGCTAAAACCTCTGTTTCGGGTTTTACCACATTGAGCCCAGAACGTAAGGTCGGGACCTGAAATTTGGAGCCAAAATTCAAATTTTCACTTTGGCTGAAATTGCATGAAATATGTGTCCCCCATGGAAGCCCATGCCATCCCAGGTGAGAAAAATGCATCCTGAATCAAGTCTGAGGGCTAAAACCTCTGTTTCGGGTTTTACCACATTGAGCCCAGAACGTAAGGTCGGGACCTGAAATTTGGAGCCAAAATTCAAATTTTCACTTTGGCAGAAATTGCATGAAATATGTGTCCCCCGTGGAAGCCCATGCCATCCCAGGTGAGAAAAATGCATCCTGAATCAAGTCTGAGGGCTAAAACCTCTGTTTCGGGTTTTACCACATTGAGCCCAGAACGTAAGATCGGGACCTGAAATTTGGAGCCAAAATTCAAATTTTCACTTTGGCTGAAATTGCATGAAATATGTGTCCCCCGTGGAAGCCCATGCCATCCCAGGTGAGAAAAATGCATCCTGAATCAAGTCTGAGGGCTAAAACCTCTGTTTCGGGTTTTATCACATTGAGCCCAGAACGTAAGGTCGGGACCTGAAATTTGGAGCCAAAATTCAAATTTTCACTTTGGCTGAAATTGCATGAAATATGTGTCCCCCGTGGAAGCCCATGCCATCCCAGGTGAGAAAAATGCATCCTGAATCAAGTCTGAGGGCTAAAACCTCTGTTTCGGCTTTTACCACATTCACCTCAGAACGTAAGGTCGGGACCTGAAATTTGGAGCCAAAATTCAAATTTTCACTTTGGCTGAAATTGCATGAAATATGTGTCCCCCGTGGAAGCCCATGCCATCCCAGGTGAGAAAAATGCATCCTGAATCAAGTCTGAGGGCTAAAACCTCTGTTTCGGGTTTTACCACATTGAGCCCAGAACGTAAGGTCGGGACCTGAAATTTGGAGCCTAAATTCAAATTTTCACTTTGGCTGAAATTGCATGAAATATGTGTCCCCCGTGGAAGCCCATGCCATCCCAGGTGAGAAAAATGCATCCTGAATCAAGTCTGAGGGCTAAAACCTCTGTTTCGGGTTTTACCACATTGAGCCCAGAACGTAAGGTCGGGACCTGAAATTTGGAGCCAAAATTCAAATTTCACTTTGGCTGAAATTGCATGAAATATGTGTCCCCCGTGGAAGCCCATGCCATCCCAGGTGAGAAAAATGCATCCTGAATCAAGTCTGAGGGCTAAAACCTCTGTTTCGGGTTTTACCACATTGAGCCCAGAACGTAAGGTCGGGACCTGAAATTTGGAGCCAAAATTTAAATTTTCACTTTGGCTGAAATTGCATAAAATATGTGTCCCCAGTGGAAGCCCATGCCATCCCAGGTGAGAAAAATGCATCCTGAATCAAGTCTGAGGGCTAAAACCTCTGTTTCGGGTTTTACCACATTGAGCCCAGAACGTAAGGTCGGGACCTGAAATTTGGAGCCAAAATTCAAATTTTCAATTTGGCTGAAATTGCATGAAATATGTGTCCCCCGTGGAAAACCATGCCATCCCAGGTGAGAAAAATGCATCCTGAATCAAGTCTGAGGGCTAAAACCTCTGTTTCGGGTTTTACCACATTGAGCCCAGAACGTAAGGTCGGGACCTGAAATTTGGAGCCAAAATTCAAATTTTCAATTTGGCTGAAATTGCATGAAATATGTGTCCCCCGTGGAAGCCCATGCCATCCCAGGTGAGAAAAATGCATCCTGAATCAAGTCTGAGGGCTAAAACCTCTGTTTCGGGTTTTACCACATTGAGCCCAGAACGTAAGGTCGGGACCTGAAATTTGGAGCCAAAATTCAAATTTTCACTTTGGCTGAAATTGCATGAAATATGTGTCCCCCATGGAAGCCCATGCCATCCCAGGTGAGAAAAATGCATCCTGAATCAAGTCTGAGGGCTAAAACCTCTGTTTCGGGTTTTACCACATTGAGCCCAGAACGTAAGGTCGGGACCTGAAATTTGGAGCCAAAATTCAAATTTTCACTTTGGCTGAAATTGCATGAAATATGTGTCCCCTGTGGAAGCCCATGCCATCCCAGGTGAGAAAAATGCATCCTGAATAAAGTCTGAGGGCTAAAACCTCTGTTTCAGGTTTTACCACATTGAGCCCAGAACGTAAGGTCGGGACCTGAAATTTGGAGCCAAAATTCAAATTTTCACTTTGGCTGAAATTGCATGAAATATGTGTCCCCCGTGGAAGCCCATGCCATCCAAGGTGAGAAAAATGCACCCTGAATCAAGTATGAGGGCTAAAACCTCTGTTTCGGGTTTTACCACATTGAGCCCAGAACGTAAGGTCGGGACCTGAAATTTGGAGCCAAAATTCAAATTTTCACCTTGGCTGAAATTGCATGAAATATGTGTCCCCCGTGGAAGCCCATGCCATCCCAGGTGAGAAAAATGCATCCTGAATCAAGTCTGAGGGCTAAAACCTCTGTTTCGGGTTTTACCACATTGAGCCCAGAACGTAAGGTCGGGACCTGAAATTTGGAGCCTAAATTCAAATTTTCACTTTGGCTGAAATTGCATGAAATATGTGTCCCCCGTGGAAGCCCATGCCATCCCAGGTGAGAAAAATGCATCCTGAATCAAGTCTGAGGGCTAAAACCTCTGTTTCGGGTTTTACCACATTGAGCCCAGAACGTAAGGTCGGGACCTGAAATTTGGAGCCAAAATTCAAATTTTCACTTTGGCTGAAATTGCATGAAATATGTGTCCCCCGTGGAAGCCCATGCCATCCCAGGTGAGAAAAATGCATCCTGAATCAAGTCTGAGGGCTAAAACCTCTGTTTTGGGTTTTACCACATTGAGCCCAGAACGTAAGGTCGGGACCTGTAATTTGGAGCCAAAATTCAAATTTTCACTTTGGCTGAAATTGCATGAAATATGTGTCCCCCATGGAAGCCCATGCCATCCAAGGTGAGAAAAATGCATCCTGAATCAAGTCTGAGGGCTAAAACCTCTGTTTCGGGTTTTACCACATTGAGCCCAGAACGTAAGGTCGGGACCTGAAATTTGGAGCCAAAATTCAAATTTTCACTTTGGCTGAAATTGCATGAAATATGTGTCCCCCGTGGAAGCCCATGCCATCCAAGGTGAGAAAAATGCATCCTGAATCAAGTCTGAGGGCTAAAACCTCTGTTTCGGGTTTTACCACATTGAGCCCAGAACGTAAGGTCGGGACCTGAAATTTGGAGCTAAAATTCAAATTTTCACTTTGGCTGAAATTGCATGAAATATGTGTCCCCCGTGGAAGCCCATGCCATCCCAGGTGAGAAAAATGCATCCTGAATCATGTCTGAGGGCTAAAACCTCTGTTTCGGGTTTTACCACATTGAGCCCAGAACGTAAGGTCAGGACCTGAAATTTGGAGCTAAAATTCAAATTTTCACTTTGGCTGAAATTGCATGAAATATGTGTCCCCAGTGGAAGCCCATGCCATCCCAGGTGAGAAAAATGCATCCTGAATCAAGTCTGAGGGCTAAAACCTCTGTTTCGGGTTTTACCACATTGAGCCCAGAACGTAAGGTCGGGACCTGAAATTTGGAGCCAAAATTCAAATTTTCACTTTGGCTGAAATTGCATGAAATATGTGTCCCCCGTGGAAGCCCATGCCATCCCAGGTGGGAAAAATGCATCCTGAATCAAGTCTGAGGGCTAAAACCTCTGTTTCGGGTTTTACCACATTGAGCCCAGAACGTAAGGTCGGGACCTGAAATTTGGAGCCAAAATTCAAATTTTCACTTTGGCTGAAATTGCATGAAATATGTGTCCCCCGTGGAAGCCCATGCCATCCCAGGTGAGAAAAATGCATCCTGAATCAAGTCTGAGGGCTAAAACCTCTGTTTCGGGTTTTGCAACATTGAGCTCAGAACGTAAGGTCGGGACCTGAAATTTGGAGCCAAAATTCAAATTTTCACTTTGGCTGAAACTGCATGAAATATGTGTCCCCCATGGAAGCCCATGCCATCCCAGGTGAGAAAAATGCATCCTGAATCAAGTCTGAGGGCTAAAACCTCTGTTTCGGGTTTTACCACATTGAGCCCAGAACGTAAGGTCGGGACCTGAAATTTGGAGCCAAAATTCAAATTTTCACTTTGGCTGAAATTGCATGAAATATGTGTCCCCCATGGAAGCCCATGCCATCCCAGGTGAGAAAAATGCATCCTGAATCAAGTCTGAGGGCTAAAACCTCTGTTTCGGGTTTTACCACATTGAGCCCAGAACGTAAGGTCGGGACCTGAAATTTGGAGCCAAAATTCAAATTTTCACTTTGGCAGAAATTGCATGAAATATGTGTCCCCCGTGGAAGCCCATGCCATCCCAGGTGAGAAAAATGCATCCTGAATCAAGTCTGAGGGCTAAAACCTCTGTTTCGGGTTTTACCACATTGAGCCCAGAACGTAAGATCGGGACCTGAAATTTGGAGCCAAAATTCAAATTTTCACTTTGGCTGAAATTGCATGAAATATGTGTCCCCCGTGGAAGCCCATGCCATCCCAGGTGAGAAAAATGCATCCTGAATCAAGTCTGAGGGCTAAAACCTCTGTTTCGGCTTTTACCACATTCACCTCAGAACGTAAGGTCGGGACCTGAAATTTGGAGCCAAAATTCAAATTTTCACTTTGGCTGAAATTGCATGAAATATGTGTCCCCCGTGGAAGCCCATGCCATCCCAGGTGAGAAAAATGCATCCTGAATCAAGTCTGAGGGCTAAAACCTCTGTTTCGGGTTTTACCACATTGAGCCCAGAACGTAAGGTCGGGACCTGAAATTTGGAGCCTAAATTCAAATTTTCACTTTGGCTGAAATTGCATGAAATATGTGTCCCCCGTGGAAGCCCATGCCATCCCAGGTGAGAAAAATGCATCCTGAATCAAGTCTGAGGGCTAAAACCTCTGTTTCGGGTTTTACCACATTGAGCCCAGAACGTAAGGTCGGGACCTGAAATTTGGAGCCAAAATTCAAATTTCACTTTGGCTGAAATTGCATGAAATATGTGTCCCCCGTGGAAGCCCATGCCATCCCAGGTGAGAAAAATGCATCCTGAATCAAGTCTGAGGGCTAAAACCTCTGTTTCGGGTTTTACCACATTGAGCCCAGAACGTAAGGTCGGGACCTGAAATTTGGAGCCAAAATTTAAATTTTCACTTTGGCTGAAATTGCATGAAATATGTGTCCCCAGTGGAAGCCCATGCCATCCCAGGTGAGAAAAATGCATCCTGAATCAAGTCTGAGGGCTAAAACCTCTGTTTCGGGTTTTACCACATTGAGCCCAGAACGTAAGGTCGGGACCTGAAATTTGGAGCCAAAATTCAAATTTTCAATTTGGCTGAAATTGCATGAAATATGTGTCCCCCGTGGAAAACCATGCCATCCCAGGTGAGAAAAATGCATCCTGAATCAAGTCTGAGGGCTTAAACCTCTGTTTCGGGTTTTACCACATTGAGCCCAGAACGTAAGGTCGGGACCTGAAATTTGGAGCCAAAATTCAAATTTTCAATTTGGCTGAAATTGCATGAAATATGTGTCCCCCGTGGAAGCCCATGCCATCCCAGGTGAGAAAAATGCATCCTGAATCAAGTCTGAGGGCTAAAACCTCTGTTTCGGGTTTTACCACATTGAGCCCAGAACGTAAGGTCGGGACCTGAAATTTGGAGCCAAAATTCAAATTTTCACTTTGGCTGAAATTGCATGAAATATGTGTCCCCCGTGGAAGCCCATGCCATCCCAGGTGAGAAAAATGCATCCTGAATCAAGTCTGAGGGCTAAAACCTCTGTTTCGGCTTTTACCACATTCACCTCAGAACGTAAGGTCGGGACCTGAAATTTGGAGCCAAAATTCAAATTTTCACTTTGGCTGAAATTGCATGAAATATGTGTCCCCCGTGGAAGCCCATGCCATCCCAGGTGAGAAAAATGCATCCTGAATCAAGTCTGAGGGCTAAAACCTCTGTTTCGGCTTTTACCACATTCACCTCAGAACGTAAGGTCGGGACCTGTAATTTGGAGCCAAAATTCAAATTTTCACTTTGGCTGAAATTGCATGAAATATGTGTCCCCCGTGGAAGCCCATGCCATCCAAGGTGAGAAAAATGCATCCTGAATCAAGTCTGAGGGCTAAAACCTCTGTTTCGGGTTTTACCACATTGAGCCCAGAACGTAAGGTCGGGACCTGAAATTTGGAGCCAAAATTTAAATTTTCACTTTGGCTGAAATTGCATGAAATATGTGTCCCCAGTGGAAGCCCATGCCATCCCAGGTGAGAAAAATGCATCCTGAATCAAGTCTGAGAGCTAAAACCTCTGTTTCGGGTTTTACCACATTGAGCCCAGAACGTAAGGTCGGGACCTGAAACTTGGAGCCAAAATTCAAATTTTCACTTTGGCTGAAATTGCATGAAATATGTGTCCCCCGTGGAAGCCCATGCCATCCCAGGTGAGAAAAATGCATCCTGAATCAAGTCTGAGGGCTAAAACCTCTGTTTCGGGTTTTACCACATTGAGCCCAGAACGTAAGGTCGGGACCTGAAATTTGGAGCCAAAATTCAAATTTTCACTTTGGCTGAAATTGCATGAAATATGTGTCCCCCGTGGAAGCCCATGCCATCCCAGGTGAGAAAAATGCATCCTGAATCAAGTCTGAGGGCTAAAACCTCTGTTTCGGGTTTTACCACATTGAGCCCAGAACGTAAGGTCGGGACCTGAAATTTGGAGCCAAAATTTAAATTTTCACTTTGGCTGAAATTGCATGAAATATGTGTCCCCCGTGGAAGCCCATGCCATCCAAGGTGAGAAAAATGCATCCTGAATCAAGTCTGAGGGCTAAAACCTCTGTTTCGGGTTTTACCACATTGAGCCCAGAACGTAAGGTCGGGACCTGAAATTTGGAGCCAAAATTCAAATTTTCACTTTGGCTGAAATTGCATGAAATATGTGTCCCCCGTGGAAGCCCATGCCATCCCAGGTGAGAAAAATGCATCCTGAATCAAGTCTGAGGGCTAAAACCTCTGTTTCGGGTTTTACCACATTGAGCCCAGAACGTAAGGTCGGGACCTGAAATTTGGAGCCAAAATTCAAATTTTCACTTTGGCTGAAATCGCATGAAATATGTGTCCCCCGTGGAAGCCCATGCCATCCCAGGTGAGAAAAATGCATCCTGAATCAAGTCTGAGAGCTAAAACCTCTGTTTCGGCTTTTACCACATTGAGCCCAGAACGTAAGGTCGGGACCTGTAATTTGGAGCCAAAATTCAAATTTTCACTTTGGCTGAAATTGCATGAAATATGTGTCCCCCGTGGAAGCCCATGCCATCCCAGGTGAGAAAAATGCATCCTGAATCAAGTCTGAGGGCTAAAACCTCTGTTTCGGGTTTTACCACATTGAGCCCAGAACGTAAGGTCGGGACCTGAAATTTGGAGCCAAAATTCAAATTTGCACTTTGGCTGAAATTGCATGAAATATGTGTCCCCCGTGGAAGCCCATGCCATCCCAGGTGAGAAAAATGCATCCTGAATCAAGTCTGAGGGCTAAAACCTCTGTTTCGGGTTTTACCACATTGAGCCCAGAACGTAAGGTCGGGACCTGTAATTTGGAGCCAAAATTCAAATTTTCACTTTGGCTGAAATTGCATGAAATATGTGTCCCCCGTGGAAGCCCATGCCATCCAAGGTGAGAAAAATGCATCCTGAATCAAGTCTGAGGGCTAAAACCTCTGTTTCGGGTTTTACCACATTGAGCCCAGAACGTAAGGTCGGGACCTGAAATTTGGAGCCAAAATTTAAATTTTCACTTTGGCTGAAATTGCATGAAATATGTGTCCCCAGTGGAAGCCCATGCCATCCCAGGTGAGAAAAATGCATCCTGAATCAAGTCTGAGGGCTAAAACCTCTGTTTCGGGTTTTACCACATTGAGCCCAGAACGTAAGGTCGGGACCTGAAATTTGGAGCCAAAATTCAAATTTTCACTTTGGCTGAAATTGCATTAAATATGTGTCCCCCGTGGAAGCCCATGCCATCCCAGGTGAGAAAAATGCATCCTGAATCAAGTCTGAGGGCTAAAACCTCTGTTTCGGGTTTTACCACATTGAGCCCAGAACGTAAGGTCGGGACCTGAAATTTGGAGCCAAAATTCAAATTTTCACTTTGGCTGAAATTGCATGAAATATGTGTCCCCCATGGAAGCCCATGCCATCCAAGGTGAGAAAAATGCATCCTGAATCAAGTCTGAGGGCTAAAACCTCTGTTTCGGGTTTTACCACATTGAGCCCAGAACGTAAGGTCGGGACCTGAAATTTGGAGCCAAAATTCAAATTTTCACTTTGGCTGAAATTGCATGAAATATGTGTCCCCCGTGGAAGCCCATGCCATCCCAGGTGAGAAAAATGCATCCTGAATCAAGTCTGAGGGCTAAAACCTCTGTTTCGGGTTTTACCACATTGAGCCCAGAACGTAAGGTCGGGACCTGAAATTTGGAGCCAAAATTCAACTTTTCACTTTGGCTGAAATTGCATGAAATATGTGTCCCCAGTGGAAGCCCATGCCATCCCAGGTGAGAAAAATGCATCCTGAATCAAGTCTGAGGGCTAAAACCTCTGTTTCGGGTTTTACCACATTGAGCCCAGAACGTAAGGTCGGGACCTGAAATTTGGAGCCAAAATTCAAATTTTCACTTTGGCTGAAATTGCATGAAATATGTGTCCCCTGTGGAAGCCCATGCCATCCCAGGTGAGAAAAATGCATCCTGAATAAAGTCTGAGGGCTAAAACCTCTGTTTCAGGTTTTACCACATTGAGCCCAGAACCTAAGGTCGGGACCTGAAATTTGGAGCCAAAATTCAAATTTTCACTTTGGCTGAAATTGCATGAAATATGTGTCCCCCGTGGAAGCCCATGCCATCCCAGGTGAGAAAAATGCATCCTGAATCAAGTCTGAGGGCTAAAACCTCTGTTTCGGGTTTTACCACATTGAGCCCAGAACGTAAGGTCGGGACCTGAAATTTGGAGCCAAAATTCAAATTTTCACTTTGGCTGAAATTGCATGAAATATGTGTCTCCCGTGGAAGCCCATGCCATCCCAGGTGAGAAAAATGCATCCTGAATCAAGTCTGAGGGCTAAAACCTCTGTTTCGGGTTTTACCACATTGAGCCCAGAACGTAAGGTCGGGACCTGAAATTTGGAGCCAAAATTCAAATTTTCACTTTGGCTGAAATTGCATGAAATATGTGTCCCCAGTGGAAGCCCATGCCATCCCAGGTGAGAAAAATGCATCCTGAATCAAGTCTGAGGGCTAAAAACTCTGTTTCGGGTTTTACCACATTGAGCCCAGAACGTAAGGTCGGGACCTGAAATTTGGAGCCAAAATTCAAATTTTCACTTTGGCTGAAATTGCATGAAATATGTGTCCCCCGTGGAAGCCCATGCCATCCCAGGTGGGAAAAATGCATCCTGAATCAAGTCTGAGGGCTAAAACCTCTGTTTCGGGTTTTACCACATTGAGCCCAGAACGTAAGGTCGGGACCTGAAATTTGGAGCCAAAATTCAAATTTTCACTTTGGCTGAAATTGCATGAAATATGTGTCCCCCGTGGAAGCCCATGCCATCCCAGGTGAGAAAAATGCATCCTGAATCAAGTCTGAGGGCTAAAACCTCTGTTTCGGGTTTTACCACATTGAGCCCAGAACGTAAGGTCGGGACCTGAAATTTGGAGCCAAAATTCAAATTTGCACTTTGGCTGAAATTGCATGAAATATGTGTCCCCCGTGGAAGCCCATGCCATCCCAGGTGAGAAAAATGCATCCTGAATCAAGTCTGAGGGCTAAAACCTCTGTTTCGGGTTTTACCACATTGAGCCCAGAACGTAAGGTCGGGACCTGTAATTTGGAGCCAAAATTCAAATTTTCACTTTGGCTGAAATTGCATGAAATATGTGTCCCCCGTGGAAGCCCATGCCATCCAAGGTGAGAAAAATGCATCCTGAATCAAGTCTGAGGGCTAAAACCTCTGTTTCGGGTTTTACCACATTGAGCCCAGAACGTAAGGTCGGGACCTGAAATTTGGAGCCAAAATTTAAATTTTCACTTTGGCTGAAATTGCATGAAATATGTGTCCCCAGTGGAAGCCCATGCCATCCCAGGTGGGAAAAATGCATCCTGAATCAAGTCTGAGGGCTAAAACCTCTGTTTCGGGTTTTACCACATTGAGCCCAGAACGTAAGGTCGGGACCTGAAATTTGGAGCCAAAATTCAAATTTTCACTTTGGCTGAAATTGCATGAAATATGTGTCCCCCGTGGAAGCCCATGCCATCCCAGGTGAGAAAAATGCATCCTGAATCAAGTCTGAGGGCTAAAACCTCTGTTTCGGGTTTTACCACATTGAGCCCAGAACGTAAGGTCGGGACCTGAAATTTGGAGCCACAATTCAAATTTTCACTTTGGCTGAAATTGCATGAAATATGTGTCCCCCATGGAAGCCCATGCCATCCAAGGTGAGAAAAATGCATCCTGAATCAAGTCTGAGGGCTAAAACCTCTGTTTCGGGTTTTACCACATTGAGCCCAGAACGTAAGGTCGGGACCTGAAATTTGGAGCCAAAATTCAAATTTTCACTTTGGCTGAAATTGCATGAAATATGTGTCCCCCGTGGAAGCCCCTGCCATCCCAGGTGAGAAAAATGCATCCTGAATCAAGTCTGAGGGCTAAAACCTCTGTTTCGGGTTTTACCACATTGAGCCCAGAACGTAAGGTCGGGACCTGAAATTTGGAGCCAAAATTCAAATTTTCACTTTGGCTGAAATTGCATGAAATATGTGTCCCCCATGGAAGCCCATGCCATCCCAGGTGAGAAAAATGCATCCTGAATCAAGTCTGAGGGCTAAAACCTCTGTTTCGGGTTTTACCACATTGAGCCCAGAACGTAAGGTCGGGACCTGAAATTTGGAGCCAAAATTCAAATTTTCACTTTGGCTGAAATTGCATGAAATATGTGTCCCCCGTGGAAGCCCATGCCATCCAAGGTGAGAAAAATGCACCCTGAATCAAGTATGAGGGCTAAAACCTCTGTTTCAGGTTTTACCACATTGAGCCCAGAACGTAAGGTCGGGACCTGAAATTTGGAGCCAAAATTCAAATTTTCACCTTGGCTGAAATTGCATGAAATATGTGTCCCCCGTGGAAGCCCATGCCAACCCAGGTGAGAAAAATGCATCCTGAATCAAGTCTGAGGGCTAAAACCTCTGTTTCGGGTTTTACCACATTGAGCCCAGAACGTAAGGTCGGGACCTGAAATTTGGAGCCAAAATTCAAATTTGCACTTTGGCTGAAATTGCATGAAATATGTGTCCCCCGTGGAAGCCCATGCCATCCCAGGTGAGAAAAATGCATCCTGAATCAAGTCTGAGGGCTAAAACCTCTGTTTCGGGTTTTACCACATTGAGCCCAGAACGTAAGGTCGGGACCTGAAATTTGGAGCCAAAATTCAAATTTTCACTTTGGCTGAAATTGCATGAAATATGTGTCCCCCGTGGAAGCCCATGCCATCCCAGGTGAGAAAAATGCATCCTGAATCAAGTCTGAGGGCTAAAACCTCTGTTTCGGGTTTTACCACATTGAGCCCAGAACGTAGGGTCGGGACCTGTAATTTGGAGCCAAAATTCAAATTTTCACTTTGGCTGAAATTGCATGAAATATGTGTCCCCCATGGAAGCCCATGCCATCCAAGGTGAGAAAAATGCATCCTGAATCAAGTCTGAGGGCTAAAACCTCTGTTTCGGGTTTTACCACATTGAGCCCAGAACGTAAGGTCGGGACCTGAAATTTGGAGCCAAAATTCAAATTTTCACTTTGGCTGAAATTGCATGAAATATGTGTCCCCCGTGGAAGCCCATGCCATCCAAGGTGAGAAAAATGCATCCTGAATCAAGTCTGAGGGCTAAAACCTCTGTTTCGGGTTTTACCACATTGAGCCCAGAACGTAAGGTCGGGACCTGAAATTTGGAGCCACAATTCAAATTTTCACTTTGGCTGAAATTGCATGAAATATGTGTCCCCCATGGAAGCCCATGCCATCCAAGGTGAGAAAAATGCATCCTGAATCAAGTCTGAGGGCTAAAACCTCTGTTTCGGGTTTTACCACATTGAGCCCAGAACGTAAGGTCGGGACCTGAAATTTGGAGCCAAAATTCAAATTTTCACTTTGGCTGAAATTGCATGAAATATGTGTCCCCCGTGGAAGCCCATGCCATCCCAGGTGAGAAAAATGCATCCTGAATCAAGTCTGAGGGCTAAAACCTCTGTTTCGGGTTTTACCACATTGAGCCCAGAACGTAAGGTCGGGACCTGAAATTTGGAGCCAAAATTCAAATTTTCACTTTGGCTGAAATTGCATGAAATATGTGTCCCCCATGGAAGCCCATGCCATCCCAGGTGAGAAAAATGCATCCTGAATCAAGTCTGAGGGCTAAAACCTCTGTTTCGGGTTTTACCACATTGAGCCCAGAACGTAAGGTCGGGACCTGAAATTTGGAGCCAAAATTCAAATTTTCACTTTGGCTGAAATTGCATGAAATATGTGTCCCCTGTGGAAGCCCATGCCATCCCAGGTGAGAAAAATGCATCCTGAATAAAGTCTGAGGGCTAAAACCTCTGTTTCAGGTTTTACCACATTGAGCCCAGAACGTAAGGTCGGGACCTGAAATTTGGAGCCAAAATTCAAATTTTCACTTTGGCTGAAATTGCATGAAATATGTGTCCCCCGTGGAAGCCCATGCCATCCAAGGTGAGAAAAATGCACCCTGAATCAAGTATGAGGGCTAAAACCTCTGTTTCGGGTTTTACCACATTGAGCCCAGAACGTAAGGTCGGGACCTGAAATTTGGAGCCAAAATTCAAATTTTCACCTTGGCTGAAATTGCATGAAATATGTGTCCCCCGTGGAAGCCCATGCCATCCCAGGTGAGAAAAATGCATCCTGAATCAAGTCTGAGGGCTAAAACCTCTGTTTCGGGTTTTACCACATTGAGCCCAGAACGTAAGGTCGGGACCTGAAATTTGGAGCCTAAATTCAAATTTTCACTTTGGCTGAAATTGCATGAAATATGTGTCCCCCGTGGAAGCCCATGCCATCCCAGGTGAGAAAAATGCATCCTGAATCAAGTCTGAGGGCTAAAACCTCTGTTTCGGGTTTTACCACATTGAGCCCAGAACGTAAGGTCGGGACCTGAAATTTGGAGCCAAAATTCAAATTTTCACTTTGGCTGAAATTGCATGAAATATGTGTCCCCCGTGGAAGCCCATGCCATCCCAGGTGAGAAAAATGCATCCTGAATCAAGTCTGAGGGCTAAAACCTCTGTTTTGGGTTTTACCACATTGAGCCCAGAACGTAAGGTCGGGACCTGTAATTTGGAGCCAAAATTCAAATTTTCACTTTGGCTGAAATTGCATGAAATATGTGTCCCCCATGGAAGCCCATGCCATCCAAGGTGAGAAAAATGCATCCTGAATCAAGTCTGAGGGCTAAAACCTCTGTTTCGGGTTTTACCACATTGAGCCCAGAACGTAAGGTCGGGACCTGAAATTTGGAGCCAAAATTCAAATTTTCACTTTGGCTGAAATTGCATGAAATATGTGTCCCCCGTGGAAGCCCATGCCATCCAAGGTGAGAAAAATGCATCCTGAATCAAGTCTGAGGGCTAAAACCTCTGTTTCGGGTTTTACCACATTGAGCCCAGAACGTAAGGTCGGGACCTGAAATTTGGAGCCAAAATTCAAATTTTCACTTTGGCTGAAATTGCTTGAAATATGTGTCCCCCATGGAAGCCCATGCCATCCCAGGTGAGAAAAATGCATCCTGAATCAAGTCTGAGGGCTAAAACCTCTGTTTCGGGTTTTACCACATTGAGCCCAGAACGTAAGGTCGGGACCTGAAATTTGGAGCCAAAATTCAAATTTTCACTTTGGCTGAAATTGCATGAAATATGTGTCCCCCGTGGAAGCCCATGCCATCCCAGGTGAGAAAAATGCATCCTGAATCAAGTCTGAGGGCTAAAACCTCTGTTTCGGGTTTTACCACATTGAGCCCAGAACGTAAGGTCAGGACCTGAAATTTGGAGCCAAAATTCAAATTTTCACTTTGGCTGAAATTGCATGAAATATGTGTCCCCCGTGGAAGCCCATGCCATCCCAGGTGAGAAAAATGCATCCTGAATCAAGTCTGAGGGCTAAAACCTCTGTTTCGGGTTTTACCACATTGAGCCCAGAACGTAAGGTCGGGACCTGAAATTTGGAGCCAAAATTCAAATTTTCACTTTGGCTGAAATTGCATGAAATATGTGTCCCCCGTGGAAGCCCATGCCATCCCAGGTGAGAAAAATGCATCCTGAATCAAGTCTGAGGGCTAAAACCTCTGTTTCGGGTTTTACCACATTGAGCCCAGAACGTAAGGTCGGGACCTGAAATTTGGAGCCAAAATTCAAATTTTCACTTTGGCTGAAATTGCATGAAATATGTGTCCCCCGTGGAAGCCCATGCCATCCCAGGTGAGAAAAATGCATCCTGAATCAAGTCTGAGGGCTAAAACCTCTGTTTCGGGTTTTACCACATTGAGCCCAGAACGTAAGGTCGGGACCTGTAATTTGGAGCCAAAATTCAAATTTTCACTTTGGCTGAAATTGCATGAAATATGTGTCCCCCGTGGAAGCCCATGCCATCCAAGGTGAGAAAAATGCATCCTGAATCAAGTCTGAGGGCTAAAACCTCTGTTTCGGGTTTTACCACATTGAGCCCAGAACGTAAGGTCGGGACCTGAAATTTGGAGCCAAAATTCAAATTTTCACTTTGGCTGAAATTGCATGAAATATGTGTCCCCTGTGGAAGCCCATGCCATCCCAGGTGAGAAAAATGCATCCTGAATCAAGTCTGAGGGCTAAAACCTCTGTTTCGGGTTTTACCACATTGAGCCCAGAACGTAAGGTCGGGACCTGAAATTTGGAGCCAAAATTCAAATTTTCACTTTGGCTGAAATTGCATGAAATATGTGTCCCCCGTGGAAGCCCATGCCATCCCAGGTGAGAAAAATGCATCCTGAATCAAGTCTGAGGGCTAAAACCTCTGTTTCGGGTTTTACCACATTGAGCCCAGAACGTAAGGTCAGGACCTGAAATTTGGAGCCAAAATTCAAATTTTCACTTTGGCTGAAATTGCATGAAATATGTGTCCCCCGTGGAAGCCCATGCCATCCCAGGTGAGAAAAATGCATCCTGAATCAAGTCTGAGGGCTAAAACCTCTGTTTCGGGTTTTACCACATTGAGCCCAGAACGTAAGGTCGGGACCTGAAATTTGGAGCCAAAATTCAAATTTTCACTTTGGCTGAAATTGCATGAAATGTGTGTCCCCCGTGGAAGCCCATGCCATCCCAGGTGAGAAAAATGCATCCTGAATCCAGTCTGAGGGCTAAAACTTCTGTTTCGGGTTTTGCAACATTGAGCTCAGAAC
This sequence comes from Halichoeres trimaculatus, assembly GCF_033239565.1. Lineage (NCBI taxonomy): Eukaryota > Metazoa > Chordata > Actinopteri > Labriformes > Labridae > Halichoeres > Halichoeres trimaculatus. The sequence goes on along the minus strand of NW_027437229.1, from coordinate 166,716 downwards.
GTAAGGTCGGGACCTGAAATTGGAGCCAAAATTCAAATTTTCACTTTGGCTGAAATTGCATGAAATATGTGTGCCCCGTGGAAGCCCATGCCATCCCAGGTGAGAAAAATGCATCCTGAATCAAGTCTGAGGGCTAAAACCTCTGTTTCGGGTTTTACCACATTGAGCCCAGAACGTAAGGTCGGGACCTGAAATTTGGAGCCAAAATTCAAATTTACACTTTGGCTGAAATTGCATGAAATATGTGTCCCCCGTGGAAGCCCATGCCATCCCAGGTGAGAAAAATGCATCCTGAATCAAGTATGAGGGCTAAAACCTCTGTTTCGGGTTTTACCACATTGAGCCCAGAACGTAAGGTCGGGACCTGAAATTTGGAGCCAAAATTCAAATTTTCACTTTGGCTGAAATTGCATGAAATATGTGTCCCCCGTGGAAGCCCATGCCATCCCAGGTGAGAAAAATGCATCCTGAATCAAGTATGAGGGCTAAAACCTCTGTTTCGGGTTTTACCACATTGAGCCCAGAACGTAAGGTCGGGACCTGAAATTTGGAGCCAAAATTCAAATTTTCACTTTGGCTGAAATTGCATGAAATACGTGTCCCCCGTGGAAGCCCATGCCATCCCAGGTGAGAAAAATGCATCCTGAATCAAGTCTGAGGGCTAAAACCTCTGTTTCGGGTTTTACCACATTGAGCCCAGAACGTAAGGTCGGGACCTGTAATTTGGAGCCAAAATTCAAATTTTCACTTTGGCTGAAATTGCATGAAATATGTGTCCCCCATGGAAGCCCATGCCATCCAAGGTGAGAAAAATGCATCCTGAATCAAGTCTGAGGGCTAAAACCTCTGTTTCGGGTTTTACCACATTGAGCCCAGAACGTAAGGTCGGGACCTGAAATTTGGAGCCAAAATGCAAATTTTCACTTTGGCTGAAATTGCATGAAATATGTGTCCCCCGTGGAAGCCCATGCCATCCAAGGTGAGAAAAATGCATCCTGAATCAAGACTGAGGGCTAAAACCTCTGTTTCGGGTTTTACCACATTGAGCCCAGAACGTAAGGTCGGGACCTGAAATTTGGAGCCAAAATTCAAATTTTCACTTTGGCTGAAATTGCATGAAATATGTGTCCCCCATGGAAGCCCATGCCATCCCAGGTGAGAAAAATGCATCCTGAATCAAGTCTGAGGGCTAAAACCTCTGTTTCGGGTTTTACCACATTGAGCCCAGAACGTAAGGTCGGGACCTGAAATTTGGAGCCAAAATTCAAATTTTCACTTTGGCTGAAATTGCATGAAATATGTGTCCCCCGTGGAAGCCCATGCCATCCCAGGTGAGAAAAATGCATCCTGAATCAAGTCTGAGGGCTAAAACCTCTGTTTCGGGTTTTACCACATTGAGCCCAGAACGTAAGGTCAGGACCTGAAATTTGGAGCCAAAATTCAAATTTGCACTTTGGCTGAAATTGCATGAAATATGTGTCCCCCGTGGAAGCCCATGCCATCCCAGGTGAGAAAAATGCATCCTGAATCAAGTCTGAGGGCTAAAACCTCCGTTTCGGGTTTTACCACATTGAGCCCAGAACGTAAGGTCGGGACCGGAAATTTGGAGCCAAAATTCAAATTTTCACTTTGGCTGAAATTGCATGAAATATGTGTCCCCCGTGGAAGCCCATGCCATCCCAGGTGAGAAAAATGCATCCTGAATCAAGTCTGAGGGCTAAAACCTCTGTTTCGGGTTTTACCACATTGAGCCCAGAACGTAAGGTCGGGACCTGAAATTTGGAGCCAAAATTCAAATTTTCACTTTGGCTGAAATTGCATGAAATATGTGTCCCCCGTGGAAGCCCATGCCATCCCAGGTGAGAAAAATGCATCCTGAATCAAGTCTGAGGGCTAAAACCTCTGTTTCGGGTTTTACCACATTGAGCCCAGAACGTAAGGTCGGGACCTGTAATTTGGAGCCAAAATTCAAATTTTCACTTTGGCTGAAATTGCATGAAATATGTGTCCCCCGTGGAAGCCCATGCCATCCAAGGTGAGAAAAATGCATCCTGAATCAAGTCTGAGGGCTAAAACCTCTGTTTCGGGTTTTACCACATTGAGCCCAGAACGTAAGGTCGGGACCTGAAATTTGGAGCCAAAATTCAAATTTTCACTTTGGCTGAAATTGCATGAAATGTGTGTCCCCCGTGGAAGCCCATGCCATCCCAGGTGAGAAAAATGCATCCTGAATCCAGTCTGAGGGCTAAAACTTCTGTTTCGGGTTTTGCAACATTGAGCTCAGAACGTAAGGTCGGGACCTGAAATTGGAGCCAAAATTCAAATTTGCACTTTGGCTGAAATTGCATGAAATATGTGTCCCCCGTGGAAGCCCATGCCATCCCAGGTGAGAAAAATGCATCCTGAATCAAGTCTGAGGGCTAAAACCTCTGTTTCGGGTTTTACCACATTGAGCCCAGAACGTAAGGTCGGGACCTGAAATTTGGAGCCAAAATTCAAATTTACACTTTGGCTGAAATTGCATGAAATATGTGTCCCCCGTGGAAGCCCATGCCATCCCAGGTGAGAAAAATGCATCCTGAATCAAGTATGAGGGCTAAAACATCTGTTTCGGGTTTTACCACATTGAGCCCAGAACGTAAGGTCGGGACCTGAAATTTGGAGCCAAAATTCAAATTTTCACTTTGGCTGAATTTGCATGAAATGTGTGTCCCCCGTGGAAGCCCATGCCATCCCAGGTGAGAAAAATGCATCCTGAATCCAGTCTGAGGGCTAAAACTTCTGTTTCGGGTTTTGCAACATTGAGCTCAGAACGTAAGGTCGGGACCTGAAATTGGAGGCAAAATTCAAATTTTCACTTTGGCTGAAATTGCATGAAATATGTGTGCCCCGTGGAAGCCCATGCCATCCCAGGTGAGAAAAATGCATCCTGAATCAAGTCTGAGGGCTAAAACCTCTGTTTCGGGTTTTACCACATTGAGCCCAGAACGTAAGGTCGGGACCTGAAATTTGGAGCCAAAATTCAAATTTACACTTTGGCTGAAATTGCATGAAATATGTGTGCCCCGTGGAGCCCATGCCATCCCAGGTGAGAAAAATGCATCCTGAATCAAGTCTGAGGGCTAAAACCTCTGTTTCAGGTTTTACCACATTGAGCTCAGAACATAAGGTCGGGACCTGAAATTTGGAGCCAAAATTCAAATTTTCACTTTGGCTGAAATTACATGAAATATGTGTCCCCCGTGGAAGCCCATGCCATCCCAGGTGAGAAAAATGCATCCTGAATCAAGTCTGAGGGCTAAAAACTCTGTTTCGGGTTTTACCACATTGAGCTCAGAACGTTAGGTCGGGACCTGAAATTTGGAGCCAAAATTCAAATTTTCACTTTGGCTGAAATTGCATGAACTATGTGTCCCCCGTGGGAGCCCATGCCATCCCAGGTGAGAAAAATGCATCCTGAATCAAGTCTAAGGGCTAAAACCTCTGTTTCGGGTTTTACCACATTGAGCCCAGAACGTAAGGTCGGGACCTGAAATTTGGAGCCAAAATTCAAATTTTCACTTTGGCTGAAATTGCATGAAATACGTGTCCCCCGTGGATGCCCATGCCATCCCAGGTGAGAAAAATGCATCCTGAATAAAGTCTGAGGGCTAAAACCTCTGTTTCGGGTTTTACCACATTGAGCTCAGAACGTAAGGTCGGGACCGGAAATTTGGAGCCAAAATTCAAATTTTCACTTTGGCTGAAATTGCATGAAATATGTGTCCCCTGTGGAAGCCCATGCCATCCCAGGTGAGAAAAATGCATCCTGAATCAAGTCTGAGGGCTAAAACCTCTGTTTCGGGTTTTACCACATTGAGCCCAGAACGTAAGGTCGGGACCTGAAATTTGGAGCCAAAATTCAAATTTTCACTTTGGCTGAAATTGCATGAAATATGTGTCCCCTGTGGAAGCCCATGCCATCCCAGGTGAGAAAAATGCATCCTGAATCAAGTCTGAGGGCTAAAACCTCTGTTTCGGGTTTTACCACATTGAGCCCAGAACGTAAGGTCGGGACCTGTAATTTGGAGCCAAAATTAGAATTTTCACTTTGGCTGAAATTGCATGAAATATGTGTCCCCCGTGGAAGCCCATGCCATCCAAGGTGAGAAAAATGCATCCTGAATCAAGTCTGAGGGGTAAAACCACTGTTTTGGGTTTTACCACATTGAGCCCAGAACGTAAGGTCAGGACCTGAAATTTGGAGCCAAAATTCAAATTTTCACTTTGGCTGAAATTGCATGAAATATGTGTCCCCCGTGGAAGCCCATGCCATCCCAGGTGAGAAAAATGCATCCTGAATCAAGTCTGAGGGCTAAAACCTCTGTTTCGGGTTTTACCACATTGAGCCCAGAACGTAAGGTCGGGACCTGAAATTTGGAGCCAAAATTCAAATTTTCACTTTGGCTGAAATTGCATGAAATATGTGTCCCCAGTGGAAGCCCATGCCATCCCAGGTGAGAAAAATGCATCCTGAATCAAGTCTGAGGGCTAAAACCTCTGTTTCGGGTTTTACCACATTGAGCCCAGAACGTAAGGTCGGGACCTGAAATTTGGAGCCAAAATTCAAATTTTCACTTTGGCTGAAATTGCATGAAATATGTGTCCCCCGTGGAAGCCCATGCCATCCCAGGTGGGAAAAATGCATCCTGAATCAAGTCTGAGGGCTAAAACCTCTGTTTCGGGTTTTACCACATTGAGCCCAGAACGTAAGGTCGGGACCTGAAATTTGGAGCCAAAATTCAAATTTTCACTTTGGCTGAAATTGCATGAAATATGTGTCCCCCGTGGAAGCCCATGCCATCCCAGGTGAGAAAAATGCATCCTGAATCAAGTCTGAGGGCTAAAACCTCTGTTTCGGGTTTTACCACATTGAGCCCAGAACGTAAGGTCGGGACCTGTAATTTGGAGCCAAAATTCAAATTTTCACTTTGGCTGAAATTGCATGAAATATGTGTCCCCCGTGGAAGCCCATGCCATCCAAGGTGAGAAAAATGCATCCTGAATCAAGTCTGAGGGGTAAAACCACTGTTTTGGGTTTTACCACATTGAGCCCAGAACGTAAGGTCAGGACCTGAAATTTGGAGCCAAAATTTAAATTTTCACTTTGGCTGAAATTGCATGAAATATGTGTCCCCAGTGGAAGCCCATGCCATCCCAGGTGGGAAAAATGCATCCTGAATCAAGTCTGAGGGCTAAAACCTCTGTTTCGGGTTTTACCACATTGAGCCCAGAACGTAAGGTCGGGACCTGAAATTTGGAGCCAAAATTCAAATTTTCACTTTGGCTGAAATTGCATGAAATATGTGTCCCCCGTGGAAGCCCATGCCATCCCAGGTGAGAAAAATGCATCCTGAATCAAGTCTGAGGGCTAAAACCTCTGTTTCGGGTTTTACCACATTGAGCCCAGAACGTAAGGTCGGGACCTGAAATTTGGAGCCAAAATTCAAATTTTCACTTTGGCTGAAATTGCATGAAATATGTGTCCCCTGTGGAAGCCCATGCCATCCAAGGTGAGAAAAATGCATACTGAATCAAGTCTGAGGGCTAAAACCTCTGTTTCGGGTTTTACCACATTGAGCCCAGAACGTAAGGTCGGGACCTGAAATTTGGAGCCAAAATTCAAATTTTCACTTTGGCTGAAATTGCATGAAATATGTGTCCCCCGTGGAAGCCCATGCCCTCCCAGGTGAGAAAAATGCATACTGAATCAAGTCTGAGGGCTAAAACCTCTGTTTCGGGTTTTACCACATTGAGCCCAGAACGTAAGGTCGGGACCTGTAATTTGGAGCCAAAATTCAAATTTTCACTTTGGCTGAAATTGCATGAAATATGTGTCCCCCGTGGAAGCCCATGCCATCCAAGGTGAGAAAAATGCATCCTGAATCAAGTCTGAGGGGTAAAACCACTGTTTTGGGTTTTACCACATTGAGCCCAGAACGTAAGGTCAGGACCTGAAATTTGGAGCCAAAATTCAAATTTTCACTTTGGCTGAAATTGCATGAAATATGTGTCCCCCATGGAAGCCCATGCCATCCCAGGTGAGAAAAATGCATCCTGAATCAAGTCTGAGGGCTAAAACCTCTGTTTCGGGTTGTACCACATTGAGCCCAGAACGTAAGGTCGGGACCTGAAATTTGGAGCCAAAATTCAAATTTTCACTTTGGCTGAAATTGCATGAAATATGTGTCCCCTGTGGAAGCCCATGCCATCCCAGGTGAGAAAAATGCATCCTGAATAAAGTCTGAGGGCTAAAACCTCTGTTTCAGGTTTTACCACATTGAGCCCAGAACGTAAGGTCGGGACCTGAAATTTGGAGCCAAAATTCAAATTTTCACTTTGGCTGAAATTGCATGAAATATGTGTCCCCCGTGGAAGCCCATGCCATCCAAGGTGAGAAAAATGCACCCTGAATCAAGTATTAGGGCTAAAACCTCTGTTTCGGGTTTTACCACATTGAGCCCAGAACGTAAGGTCGGGACCTGAAATTTGGAGCCAAAATTCAAATTTTCACCTTGGCTGAAATTGCATGAAATATGTGTCCCCCATGGAAGCCCATGCCATCCCAGGTGAGAAAAATGCATCCTGAATCAAGTCTGAGGGCTAAAACCTCTGTTTCGGGTTTTACCACATTGAGCCCAGAACGTAAGGTCGGGACCTGAAATTTGGAGCCTAAATTCAAATTTTCACTTTGGCTGAAATTGCATGAAATATGTGTCCCCCGTGGAAGCCCATGCCATCCCAGGTGAGAAAAATGCATCCTGAATAAAGTCTGAGGGCTAAAACCACTGTTTTGGGTTTTACCACATTGAGCCCAGAACGTAAGGTCGGGACCTGAAATTTGGAGCCAAAATTCAAATTTTCACTTTGGCTGAAATTGCATGAAATATGTGTCCCCCGTGGAAGCCCATGCCATCCCAGGTGAGAAAAATGCATCCTGAATCAAGTCTGAGGGCTAAAACCTCTGTTTCGGGTTTTACCACATTGAGCCCAGAACGTAAGGTCGGGACCTGTAATTTGGAGCCAAAATTCAAATTTTCACTTTGGCTGAAATTGCATGAAATATGTGTCCCCCATGGAAGCCCATGCCATCCAAGGTGAGAAAAATGCATCCTGAATCAAGTCTGAGGGCTAAAACCTCTGTTTCGGGTTTTACCACATTGAGCCCAGAACGTAAGGTCGGGACCTGAAATTTGGAGCCAAAATGCAAATTTTCACTTTGGCTGAAATTGCATGAAATATGTGTCCCCCATGGAAGCCCATGCCATCCCAGGTGAGAAAAATGCATCCTGAATCAAGTCTGAGGGCTAAAACCTCTGTTTCGGGTTTTACCACATTGAGCCCAGAACGTAAGGTCGGGACCTGAAATTTGGAGCTAAAATTCAAATTTTCACTTTGGCTGAAATTGCATGAAATATGTGTCCCCCGTGGAAGCCCATGCCATCCCAGGTGAGAAAAATGCATCCTGAATCATGTCTGAGGGCTAAAACCTCTGTTTCGGGTTTTACCACATTGAGCCCAGAACGTAAGGTCAGGACCTGAAATTTGGAGCCAAAATTCAAATTTTCACTTTGGCTGAAATTGCATGAAATATGTGTCCCCAGTGGAAGCCCATGCCATCCCAGGTGAGAAAAATGCATCCTGAATCAAGTCTGAGGGCTAAAACCTCTGTTTCGGGTTTTACCACATTGAGCCCAGAACGTAAGGTCGGGACCTGAAATTTGGAGCCAAAATTCAAATTTTCACTTTGGCTGAAATTGCATGAAATATGTGTCCCCCGTGGAAGCCCATGCCATCCCAGGTGGGAAAAATGCATCCTGAATCAAGTCTGAGGGCTAAAACCTCTGTTTCGGGTTTTACCACATTGAGCCCAGAACGTAAGGTCGGGACCTGAAATTTGGAGCCAAAATTCAAATTTTCACTTTGGCTGAAATTGCATGAAATATGTGTCCCCCGTGGAAGCCCATGCCATCCCAGGTGAGAAAAATGCATCCTGAATCAAGTCTGAGGGCTAAAACCTCTGTTTCGGGTTTTACCACATTGAGCCCAGAACGTAAGGTCGGGACCTGAAATTTGGAGCCAAAATTCAAATTTTCACTTTGGCTGAAATTGCATGAAATATGTGTCCCCCGTGGAAGCCCATGCCATCCCAGGTGAGAAAAATGCATCCTGAATCAAGTCTGAGGGCTAAAACCTCTGTTTCGGGTTTTACCACATTGAGCCCAGAACGTAAGGTCGGGACCTGAAATTTGGAGCCAAAATTCAAATTTTCACTTTGGCTGAAATTGCATGAAATATGTGTCCCCCGTGGAAGCCCATGCCATCCCAGGTGAGAAAAATGCATCCTGAATCAAGTCTGAGGGCTAAAACCTCTGTTTCGGGTTTTACCACATTGAGCCCAGAACGTAAGGTCGGGACCTGAAATTTGGAGCCAAAATTCAAATTTTCACTTTGGCTGAAATTGCATGAAATATGTGTCCCCCATGGAAGCCCATGCCATCCCAGGTGAGAAAAATGCATCCTGAATCAAGTCTGAGGGCTAAAACCTCTGTTTCGGGTTTTACCACATTGAGCCCAGAACGTAAGGTCGGGACCTGTAATTTGGAGCCAAAATTCAAATTTTCACTTTGGCTGAAATTGCATGAAATATGTGTCCCCTGTGGAAGCCCATGCCATCCCAGGTGAGAAAAATGCATCCTGAATAAAGTCTGAGGGCTAAAACCTCTGTTTCAGGTTTTACCACATTGAGCCCAGAACGTAAGGTCGGGACCTGAAATTTGGAGCCAAAATTCAAATTTTCACTTTGGCTGAAATTGCATGAAATATGTGTCCCCCGTGGAAGCCCATGCCATCCAAGGTGAGAAAAATGCACCCTGAATCAAGTATGAGGGCTAAAACCTCTGTTTCGGGTTTTACCACATTGAGCCCAGAATGTAAGGTCGGGACCTGAAATTTGGAGCCAAAATTCAAATTTTCACCTTGGCTGAAATTGCAGGAAATATGTGTCCCTTGTGGAAGCCCATGCCATCCCAGGTGAGAAAAATGCATCCTGAATCAAGTCTGAGGGCTAAAACCTCTGTTTCGGGTTTTACCACATTGAGCCCAGAACGTAAGGTCGGGACCTGAAATTTGGAGCCTAAATTCAAATTTTCACTTTGGCTGAAATTGCATGAAATATGTGTCCCCCGTGGAAGCCCATGCCATCCCAGGTGAGAAAAATGCATCCTGAATCAAGTCTGAGGGCTAAAACCTCTGTTTCGGGTTTTACCACATTGAGCCCAGAACGTAAGGTCGGGACCTGTAATTTGGAGCCAAAATTCAAATTTTCACTTTGGCTGAAATTGCATGAAATATGTGTCCCCCATGGAAGCCCATGCCATCCAAGGTGAGAAAAATGCATCCTGAATCAAGTCTGAGGGCTAAAACCTCTGTTTCGGGTTTTACCACATTGAGCCCAGAACGTAAGGTCGGGACCTGAAATTTGGAGCCAAAATTCAAATTTTCACTTTGGCTGAAATTGCATGAAATATGTGTCCCCCGTGGAAGCCCATGCCATCCAAGGTGAGAAAAATGCATCCTGAATCAAGACTGAGGGCTAAAACCTCTGTTTCGGGTTTTACCACATTGAGCCCAGAACGTAAGGTCGGGACCTGAAATTTGGAGCCAAAATTCAAATTTTCACTTTGGCTGAAATTGCATGAAATATGTGTCCCCCATGGAAGCCCATGCCATCCCAGGTGAGAAAAATGCATCCTGAATCAAGTCTGAGGGCTAAAACCTCTGTTTCGGGTTTTACCACATTGAGCCCAGAACGTAAGGTCGGGACCTGAAATTTGGAGCCAAAATTCAAATTTTCACTTTGGCTGAAATTGCATGAAATATGTGTCCCCCGTGGAAGCCCATGCCATCCCAGGTGAGAAAAATGCATCCTGAATCAAGTCTGAGGGCTAAAACCTCTGTTTCGGGTTTTACCACATTGAGCCCAGAACGTAAGGTCAGGACCTGAAATTTGGAGCCAAAATTCAAATTTTCACTTTGGCTGAAATTGCATGAAATATGTGTCCCCCGTGGAAGCCCATGCCATCCCAGGTGAGAAAAATGCATCCTGAATCAAGTCTGAGGGCTAAAACCTCTGTTTCGGGTTTTACCACATTGAGCCCAGAACGTAAGGTCGGGACCTGAAATTTGGAGCCAAAATTCAAATTTTCACTTTGGCTGAAATTGCATGAAATATGTGTCCCCCGTGGAAGCCCATGCCATCCCAGGTGAGAAAAATGCATCCTGAATCAAGTCTGAGGGCTAAAACCTCTGTTTCGGGTTTTACCACATTGAGCCCAGAACGTAAGGTCGGGACCTGAAATTTGGAGCCAAAATTCAAATTTTCACTTTGGCTGAAATTGCATGAAATATGTGTCCCCCGTGGAAGCCCATGCCATCCCAGGTGAGAAAAATGCATCCTGAATCAAGTCTGAGGGCTAAAACCTCTGTTTCGGGTTTTACCACATTGAGCCCAGAACGTAAGGTCGGGACCTGTAATTTGGAGCCAAAATTCAAATTTTCACTTTGGCTGAAATTGCATGAAATATGTGTCCCCCGTGGAAGCCCATGCCATCCAAGGTGAGAAAAATACATCCTGAATCAAGTCTGAGGGCTAAAACCTCTGTTTCGGGTTTTACCACATTGAGCCCAGAACGTAAGGTCGGGACCTGAAATTTGGAGCCAAAATTCAAATTTTCACTTTGGCTGAAATTGCATGAAATGTGTGTCCCCCGTGGAAGCCCATGCCATCCCAGGTTAAAAAAAAAACATCCTGAATCCAGTCTGAGGGCTAAAACTTATGTTTCGGGTTTTGCAACATTGAGCTCAGAACGTAAGGTCGGGACCTGAAATTGGAGCCAAAATTCAAATTTGCACTTTGGCTGAAATTGCATGAAATATGTGTCCCCCGTGGAAGCCCATGCCATCCCAGGTGAGAAAAATGCATCCTGAATCAAGTCTGAGGGCTAAAACCTCTGTTTCGGGTTTTACCACATTGAGCCCAGAACGTAAGGTCGGGACCTGAAATTTGGAGCCAAAATTCAAATTTACACTTTGGCTGAAATTGCATGAAATATGTGTCCCCCGTGGAAGCCCATGCCATCCAAGGTGAGAAAAATGCATCCTGAATCAAGTATGAGGGCTAAAACCTCTGTTTCGGGTTTTACCACATTGAGCCCAGAACGTAAGGTCGGGACCTGAAATTTGGAGCCAAAATTCAAATTTTCACTTTGGCTGAATTTGCATGAAATGTGTGTCCCCCGTGGAAGCCCATGCCATCCCAGGTGAGAAAAATGCATCCTGAATCCAGTCTGAGGGCTAAAACTTCTGTTTCGGGTTTTGCAACATTGAGCTCAGAACGTAAGGTCGGGACCTGAAATTGGAGGCAAAATTCAAATTTTCACTTTGGCTGAAATTGCATGAAATATGTGTCCCCCGTGGAAGCCCATGCCATCCCAGGTGAGAAAAATGCATCCTGAATCAAGTCTGAGGGCTAAAACCTCTGTTTCGGGTTTTACCACATTGAGCCCAGAACGTAAGGTCGGGACCTGAAATTTGGAGCCAAAATTCAAATTTACACTTTGGCTGAAATTGCATGAAATATGTGTGCCCCGTGGAGCCCATGCCATCCCAGGTGAGAAAAATGCATCCTGAATCAAGTCTGAGGGCTAAAACCTCTGTTTCAGGTTTTACCACATTGAGCTCAGAACATAAGGTCGGGACCTGAAATTTGGAGCCAAAATTCAAATTTTCACTTTGGCTGAAATTACATGAAATATGTGTCCCCCGTGGAAGCCCATGCCATCCCAGGTGAGAAAAATGCATCCTGAATCAAGTCTGAGGGCTAAAAACTCTGTTTCGGGTTTTACCACATTGAGCTCAGAACGTTAGGTCGGGACCTGAAATTTGGAGCCAAAATTCAAATTTTCACTTTGGCTGAAATTGCATGAAATATGTGTCCCCCGTGGGAGCCCATGCCATCCCAGGTGAGAAAAATGCATCCTGAATCAAGTCTAAGGGCTAAAACCTCTGTTTCGGGTTTTACCACATTGAGCCCAGAACGTAAGGTCGGGACCTGAAATTTGGAGCCAAAATTCAAATTTTCACTTTGGCTGAAATTGCATGAAATACGTGTCCCCCGTGGATGCCCATGCCATCCCAGGTGAGAAAAATGCATCCTGAATAAAGTCTGAGGGCTAAAACCTCTGTTTCGGGTTTTACCACATTGAGCTCAGAACGTAAGGTCGGGACCGGAAATTTGGAGCCAAAATTCAAATTTTCACTTTGGCTGAAATTGCATGAAATATGTGTCCCCTGTGGAAGCCCATGCCATCCCAGGTGAGAAAAATGCATCCTGAATCAAGTCTGAGGGCTAAAACCTCTGTTTCGGGTTTTACCACATTGAGCCCAGAACGTAAGGTCGGGACCTGAAATTTGGAGCCAAAATTCAAATTTTCACTTTGGCTGAAATTGCATGAAATATGTGTCCCCTGTGGAAGCCCATGCCATCCCAGGTGAGAAAAATGCATCCTGAATCAAGTCTGAGGGCTAAAACCTCTGTTTCGGGTTTTACCACATTGAGCCCAGAACGTAAGGTCGGGACCTGTAATTTGGAGCCAAAATTCAAATTTTCACTTTGGCTGAAATTGCATGAAATATGTGTCCCCCGTGGAAGCCCATGCCATCCAAGGTGAGAAAAATGCATCCTGAATCAAGTCTGAGGGGTAAAACCACTGTTTTGGGTTTTACCACATTGAGCCCAGAACGTAAGGTCAGGACCTGAAATTTGGAGCCAAAATTCAAATTTTCACTTTGGCTGAAATTGCATGAAATATGTGTCCCCCGTGGAAGCCCATGCCATCCCAGGTGAGAAAAATGCATCCTGAATCAAGTCTGAGGGCTAAAACCTCTGTTTCGGGTTTTACCACATTGAGCCCAGAACGTAAGGTCGGGACCTGAAATTTGGAGCCAAAATTCAAATTTTCACTTTGGCTGAAATTGCATGAAATATGTGTCCCCAGTGGAAGCCCATGCCATCCCAGGTGAGAAAAATGCATCCTGAATCAAGTCTGAGGGCTAAAACCTCTGTTTCGGGTTTTACCACATTGAGCCCAGAACGTAAGGTCGGGACCTGAAATTTGGAGCCAAAATTCAAATTTTCACTTTGGCTGAAATTGCATGAAATATGTGTCCCCCGTGGAAGCCCATGCCATCCCAGGTGGGAAAAATGCATCCTGAATCAAGTCTGAGGGCTAAAACCTCTGTTTCGGGTTTTACCACATTGAGCCCAGAACGTAAGGTCGGGACCTGAAATTTGGAGCCAAAATTCAAATTTGCACTTTGGCTGAAATTGCATGAAATATGTGTCCCCCGTGGAAGCCCATGCCATCCCAGGTGAGAAAAATGCATCCTGAATCAAGTCTGAGGGCTAAAACCTCTGTTTCGGGTTTTACCACATTGAGCCCAGAACGTAAGGTCGGGACCTGTAATTTGGAGCCAAAATTCAAATTTTCACTTTGGCTGAAATTGCATGAAATATGTGTCCCCCGTGGAAGCCCATGCCATCCAAGGTGAGAAAAATGCATCCTGAATCAAGTCTGAGGGCTAAAACCTCTGTTTCGGGTTTTACCACATTGAGCCCAGAACGTAAGGTCGGGACCTGAAATTTGGAGCCAAAATTTAAATTTTCACTTTGGCTGAAATTGCATGAAATATGTGTCCCCCGTGGAAGCCCATGCCATCCCAGGTGGGAAAAATGCATCCTGAATCAAGTCTGAGGGCTAAAACCTCTGTTTCGGGTTTTACCACATTGAGCCCAGAACGTAAGGTCGGGACCTGAAATTTGGAGCCAAAATTCAAATTTGCACTTTGGCTGAAATTGCATGAAATATGTGTCCCCCGTGGAAGCCCATGCCATCCCAGGTGAGAAAAATGCATCCTGAATCAAGTCTGAGGGCTAAAACCTCTGTTTCGGGTTTTACCACATTGAGCCCAGAACGTAAGGTCGGGACCTGAAATTTGGAGCCACAATTCAAATTTTCACTTTGGCTGAAATTGCATGAAATATGTGTCCCCCATGGAAGCCCATGCCATCCAAGGTGAGAAAAATGCATACTGAATCAAGTCTGAGGGCTAAAACCTCTGTTTCGGGTTTTACCACATTGAGCCCAGAACGTAAGGTCGGGACCTGAAATTTGGAGCCAAAATTCAAATTTTCACTTTGGCTGAAATTGCATGAAATATGTGTCCCCCGTGGAAGCCCATGCCATCCAAGGTGAGAAAAATGCATCCTGAATCAAGTCTGAGGGCTAAAACCTCTGTTTCGGGTTGTACCACATTGAGCCCAGAACGTAAGGTCGGGACCTGAAATTTGGAGCCAAAATTCAAATTTTCACTTTGGCTGAAATTGCATGAAATATGTGTCCCCTGTGGAAGCCCATGCCATCCCAGGTGAGAAAAATGCATCCTGAATAAAGTCTGAGGGCTAAAACCTCTGTTTCAGGTTTTACCACATTGAGCCCAGAACGTAAGGTCGGGACCTGAAATTTGGAGCCAAAATTCAAATTTTCACTTTGGCTGAAATTGCATGAAATATGTGTCCCCCGTGGAAGCCCATGCCATCCAAGGTGAGAAAAATGCACCCTGAATCAAGTATGAGGGCTAAAACCTCTGTTTCGGGTTTTACCACATTGAGCCCAGAACGTAAGGTCGGGACCTGAAATTTGGAGCCAAAATTCAAATTTTCACCTTGGCTGAAATTGCATGAAATATGTGTCCCCCGTGGAAGCCCATGCCATCCCAGGTGAGAAAAATGCATCCTGAATCAAGTCTGAGGGCTAAAACCTCTGTTTCGGGTTTTACCACATTGAGCCCAGAACGTAAGGTCGGGACCTGAAATTTGGAGCCTAAATTCAAATTTTCACTTTGGCTGAAATTGCATGAAATATGTGTCCCCCGTGGAAGCCCATGCCATCCCAGGTGAGAAAAATGCATCCTGAATCAAGTCTGAGGGGTAAAACCACTGTTTTGGGTTTTACCACATTGAGCCCAGAACGTAAGGTCAGGACCTGAAATTTGGAGCCAAAATTCAAATTTTCACTTTGGCTGAAATTGCATGAAATATGTGTCCCCCGTGGAAGCCCATGCCATCCCAGGTGAGAAAAATGCATCCTGAATCAAGTCTGAGGGCTAAAACCTCTGTTTCGGGTTTTACCACATTGAGCCCAGAACGTAAGGTCGGGACCTGAAATTTGGAGCCAAAATTCAAATTTTCACTTTGGCTGAAATTGCATGAAATATGTGTCCCCTGTGGAAGCCCATGCCATCCCAGGTGAGAAAAATGCATCCTGAATCAAGTCTGAGGGCTAAAACCTCTGTTTCGGGTTTTACCACATTGAGCCCAGAACGTAAGGTCGGGACCTGAAATTTGGAGCCAAAATTCAAATTTTCACTTTGGCTGAAATTGCATGAAATATGTGTCCCCCATGGAAGCCCATGCCATCCCAGGTGAGAAAAATGCATCCTGAATCAAGTCTGAGGGCTAAAACCTCTGTTTCGGGTTTTACCACATTGAGCCCAGAACGTAAGGTCGGGACCTGAAATTTGGAGCCAAAATTCAAATTTTCACTTTGGCTGAAATTGCATGAAATATGTGTGCCCCGTGGATGCCCATGCCATCCCAGGTGAGATAAATGCATCCTGAATCAAGTCTGAGTGCAAAAACCTCTGTTTCGGGTTTTACCACATTGAGCCCAGAACGTAAGGTCGGGACCTGAAATTTGGAGCCAAAATTTAAATTTTCACTTTGGCTGAAATTGCATGAAATATGTGTGCCTCGTGGAAGCCCATGCCATCCCAGGTGAGAAAAATGCATCCTGAATCAAGTCTGAGGGCTAAAACCACTGTTTCGGGTTTTACCACATTGAGCTCAGAACGTAAGGTCGGGACCTGAAATTTGGAGCCAAAATTCAAATTTTCACTTTGGCTGAAATTGCATGAAATATGTGTGCCCCGTGGAAGCCCATGCCATCCCAGGTGAGAAAAATGCATCCTGAATCAAGTCTGAGGGCTAAAACCTCTGTTTCGGGTTTTACCACATTGAGCCCAGAACGTAAGGTCGGGACCTGTAATTTGGAGCCAAAATTCAAATTTTCACTTTGGCTGAAATTGCATGAAATATGTGTCCCCTGTGGAAGCCCATGCCATCCCAGGTGAGAAAAATGCATCCTGAATAAAGTCTGAGGGCTAAAACCTCTGTTTCAGGTTTTACCACATTGAGCCCAGAACGTAAGGTCGGGACCTGAAATTTGGAGCCAAAATTCAAATTTTCACTTTGGCTGAAATTGCATGAAATATGTGTCCCCCGTGGAAGCCCATGCCATCCAAGGTGAGAAAAATGCACCCTGAATCAAGTATGAGGGCTAAAACCTCTGTTTCGGGTTTTACCACATTGAGCCCAGAACGTAAGGTCGGGACCTGTAATTTGGAGCCAAAATTCAAATTTTCACTTTGGCTGAAATTGCATGAAATATGTGTCCCCCGTGGAAGCCCATGCCATCCAAGGTGAGAAAAATGCATCCTGAATCAAGTCTGAGGGCTAAAACCTCTGTTTCGGGTTTTACCACATTGAGCCCAGAAGGTAAGGTCGGGACCTGAAATTTGGAGCCAAAATTCAAATTTTCACTTTGGCTGAAATTGCATGAAATATGTGTCCCCTGTGGAAGCCCATGCCATCCCAGGTGAGAAAAATGCATCCTGAATCAAGTCTGAGGGCTAAAACCTCTGTTTCGGGTTTTACCACATTGAGCCCAGAACGTAAGGTCGGGACCTGAAATTTGGAGCCAAAATTCAAATTTTCACTTTGGCTGAAATTGCATGAAATATGTGTCCCCCGTGGAAGCCCATGCCATCCCAGGTGAGAAAAATGCATCCTGAATCAAGTCTGAGGGCTAAAACCTCTGTTTCGGGTTTTACCACATTGAGCCCAGAACGTAAGGTCAGGACCTGAAATTTGGAGCCAAAATTCAAATTTTCACTTTGGCTGAAATTGCATGAAATATGTGTCCCCCGTGGAAGCCCATGCCATCCCAGGTGAGAAAAATGCATCCTGAATCAAGTCTGAGGGCTAAAACCTCTGTTTCGGGTTTTACCACATTGAGCCCAGAACGTAAGGTCGGGACCTGAAATTTGGAGCCAAAATGCAAATTTTCACTTTGGCTGAAATTGCATGAAATGTGTGTCCCCCGTGGAAGCCCATGCCATCCCAGGTGAGAAAAATGCATCCTGAATCCAGTCTGAGGGCTAAAACTTCTGTTTCGGGTTTTGCAACATTGAGCTCAGAACGTAAGGTCGGGACCTGAAATTGGAGCCAAAATTCAAATTTTCACTTTGGCTGAAATTGCATGAAATATGTGTCCCCCATGGAAGCCCATGCCATCCCAGGTGAGAAAAATGCATCCTGAATCAAGTCTGAGGGCTAAAACCTCTGTTTCGGGTTTTACCACATTGAGCCCAGAACGTAAGGTCGGGACCTGAAATTTGGAGCCTAAATTCAAATTTTCACTTTGGCTGAAATTGCATGAAATATGTGTCCCCCGTGGAAGCCCATGCCATCCCAGGTGAGAAAAATGCATCCTGAATAAAGTCTGAGGGCTAAAACCTCTGTTTCGGGTTTTACCACATTGAGCCCAGAACGTAAGGTCGGGACCTGAAATTTGGAGCCAAAATTCAAATTTTCACTTTGGCTGAAATTGCATGAAATATGTGTCCCCCGTGGAAGCCCATGCCATCCCAGGTGAGAAAAATGCATCCTGAATCAAGTCTGAGGGCTAAAACCTCTGTTTCGGGTTTTACCACATTGAGCCCAGAACGTAAGGTCGGGACCTGTAATTTGGAGCCAAAATTCAAATTTTCACTTTGGCTGAAATTGCATGAAATATGTGTCCCCCATGGAAGCCCATGCCATCCAAGGTGAGAAAAATGCATCCTGAATCAAGTCTGAGGGCTAAAACCTCTGTTTCGGGTTTTACCACATTGAGCCCAGAACGTAAGGTCGGGACCTGAAATTTGGAGCCAAAATGCAAATTTTCACTTTGGCTGAAATTGCATGAAATATGTGTCCCCCATGGAAGCCCATGCCATCCCAGGTGAGAAAAATGCATCCTGAATCAAGTCTGAGGGCTAAAACCTCTGTTTCGGGTTTTACCACATTGAGCCCAGAACGTAAGGTCGGGACCTGAAATTTGGAGCTAAAATTCAAATTTTCACTTTGGCTGAAATTGCATGAAATATGTGTCCCCCGTGGAAGCCCATGCCATCCCAGGTGAGAAAAATGCATCCTGAATCATGTCTGAGGGCTAAAACCTCTGTTTCGGGTTTTACCACATTGAGCCCAGAACGTAAGGTCAGGACCTGAAATTTGGAGCCAAAATTCAAATTTTCACTTTGGCTGAAATTGCATGAAATATGTGTCCCCAGTGGAAGCCCATGCCATCCCAGGTGAGAAAAATGCATCCTGAATCAAGTCTGAGGGCTAAAACCTCTGTTTCGGGTTTTACCACATTGAGCCCAGAACGTAAGGTCGGGACCTGAAATTTGGAGCCAAAATTCAAATTTTCACTTTGGCTGAAATTGCATGAAATATGTGTCCCCCGTGGAAGCCCATGCCATCCCAGGTGGGAAAAATGCATCCTGAATCAAGTCTGAGGGCTAAAACCTCTGTTTCGGGTTTTACCACATTGAGCCCAGAACGTAAGGTCGGGACCTGAAATTTGGAGCCAAAATTCAAATTTTCACTTTGGCTGAAATTGCATGAAATATGTGTCCCCCGTGGAAGCCCATGCCATCCCAGGTGAGAAAAATGCATCCTGAATCAAGTCTGAGGGCTAAAACCTCTGTTTCGGGTTTTACCACATTGAGCCCAGAACGTAAGGTCGGGACCTGAAATTTGGAGCCAAAATTCAAATTTGCACTTTGGCTGAAATTGCATGAAATATGTGTCCCCCGTGGAAGCCCATGCCATCCCAGGTGAGAAAAATGCATCCTGAATCAAGTCTGAGGGCTAAAACCTCTGTTTCGGGTTTTACCACATTGAGCCCAGAACGTAAGGTCGGGACCTGAAATTTGGAGCCAAAATTCAAATTTTCACTTTGGCTGAAATTGCATGAAATATGTGTCCCCCGTGGAAGCCCATGCCATCCCAGGTGAGAAAAATGCATCCTGAATCAAGTCTGAGGGCTAAAACCTCTGTTTCGGGTTTTACCACATTGAGCCCAGAACGTAAGGTCGGGACCTGAAATTTGGAGCCAAAATTCAAATTTTCACTTTGGCTGAAATTGCATGAAATATGTGTCCCCCATGGAAGCCCATGCCATCCCAGGTGAGAAAAATGCATCCTGAATCAAGTCTGAGGGCTAAAACCTCTGTTTCGGGTTTTACCACATTGAGCCCAGAACGTAAGGTCGGGACCTGTAATTTGGAGCCAAAATTCAAATTTTCACTTTGGCTGAAATTGCATGAAATATGTGTCCCCTGTGGAAGCCCATGCCATCCCAGGTGAGAAAAATGCATCCTGAATAAAGTCTGAGGGCTAAAACCTCTGTTTCAGGTTTTACCACATTGAGCCCAGAACGTAAGGTCGGGACCTGAAATTTGGAGCCAAAATTCAAATTTTCACTTTGGCTGAAATTGCATGAAATATGTGTCCCCCGTGGAAGCCCATGCCATCCAAGGTGAGAAAAATGCACCCTGAATCAAGTATGAGGGCTAAAACCTCTGTTTCGGGTTTTACCACATTGAGCCCAGAACATAAGGTCGGGACCTGAAATTTGGAGCCAAAATTCAAATTTTCACCTTGGCTGAAATTGCATGAAATATGTGTCCCTTGTGGAAGCCCATGCCATCCCAGGTGAGAAAAATGCATCCTGAATCAAGTCTGAGGGCTAAAACCTCTGTTTCGGGTTTTACCACATTGAGCCCAGAACGTAAGGTCGGGACCTGAAATTTGGAGCCTAAATTCAAATTTTCACTTTGGCTGAAATTGCATGAAATATGTGTCCCCCGTGGAAGCCCATGCCATCCCAGGTGAGAAAAATGCATCCTGAATCAAGTCTGAGGGCTAAAACCTCTGTTTCGGGTTTTACCACATTGAGCCCAGAACGTAAGGTCGGGACCTGTAATTTGGAGCCAAAATTCAAATTTTCACTTTGGCTGAAATTGCATGAAATATGTGTCCCCCATGGAAGCCCATGCCATCCAAGGTGAGAAAAATGCATCCTGAATCAAGTCTGAGGGCTAAAACCTCTGTTTCGGGTTTTACCACATTGAGCCCAGAACGTAAGGTCGGGACCTGAAATTTGGAGCCAAAATTCAAATTTTCACTTTGGCTGAAATTGCATGAAATATGTGTCCCCCGTGGAAGCCCATGCCATCCAAGGTGAGAAAAATGCATCCTGAATCAAGACTGAGGGCTAAAACCTCTGTTTCGGGTTTTACCACATTGAGCCCAGAACGTAAGGTCGGGACCTGAAATTTGGAGCCAAAATTCAAATTTTCACTTTGGCTGAAATTGCATGAAATATGTGTCCCCCATGGAAGCCCATGCCATCCCAGGTGAGAAAAATGCATCCTGAATCAAGTCTGAGGGCTAAAACCTCTGTTTCGGGTTTTACCACATTGAGCCCAGAACGTAAGGTCGGGACCTGAAATTTGGAGCCAAAATTCAAATTTTCACTTTGGCTGAAATTGCATGAAATATGTGTCCCCCGTGGAAGCCCATGCCATCCCAGGTGAGAAAAATGCATCCTGAATCAAGTCTGAGGGCTAAAACCTCTGTTTCGGGTTTTACCACATTGAGCCCAGAACGTAAGGTCAGGACCTGAAATTTGGAGCCAAAATTCAAATTTTCACTTTGGCTGAAATTGCATGAAATATGTGTCCCCCGTGGAAGCCCATGCCATCCCAGGTGAGAAAAATGCATCCTGAATCAAGTCTGAGGGCTAAAACCTCTGTTTCGGGTTTTACCACATTGAGCCCAGAACGTAAGGTCGGGACCTGAAATTTGGAGCCAAAATTCAAATTTTCACTTTGGCTGAAATTGCATGAAATATGTGTCCCCCGTGGAAGCCCATGCCATCCCAGGTGAGAAAAATGCATCCTGAATCAAGTCTGAGGGCTAAAACCTCTGTTTCGGGTTTTACCACATTGAGCCCAGAACGTAAGGTCGGGACCTGAAATTTGGAGCCAAAATTCAAATTTTCACTTTGGCTGAAATTGCATGAAATATGTGTCCCCCGTGGAAGCCCATGCCATCCCAGGTGAGAAAAATGCATCCTGAATCAAGTCTGAGGGCTAAAACCTCTGTTTCGGGTTTTACCACATTGAGCCCAGAACGTAAGGTCGGGACCTGTAATTTGGAGCCAAAATTCAAATTTTCACTTTGGCTGAAATTGCATGAAATATGTGTCCCCCGTGGAAGCCCATGCCATCCAAGGTGAGAAAAATACATCCTGAATCAAGTCTGAGGGCTAAAACCTCTGTTTCGGGTTTTACCACATTGAGCCCAGAACGTAAGGTCGGGACCTGAAATTTGGAGCCAAAATTCAAATTTTCACTTTGGCTGAAATTGCATGAAATGTGTGTCCCCCGTGGAAGCCCATGCCATCCCAGGTTAAAAAAAAAACATCCTGAATCCAGTCTGAGGGCTAAAACTTATGTTTCGGGTTTTGCAACATTGAGCTCAGAACGTAAGGTCGGGACCTGAAATTGGAGCCAAAATTCAAATTTGCACTTTGGCTGAAATTGCATGAAATATGTGTCCCCCGTGGAAGCCCATGCCATCCCAGGTGAGAAAAATGCATCCTGAATCAAGTCTGAGGGCTAAAACCTCTGTTTCGGGTTTTACCACATTGAGCCCAGAACGTAAGGTCGGGACCTGAAATTTGGAGCCAAAATTCAAATTTTCACTTTGGCTGAAATTGCATGAAATATGTGTCCCCCGTGGAAGCCCATGCCATCCAAGGTGAGAAAAATGCATCCTGAATCAAGTATGAGGGCTAAAACCTCTGTTTCGGGTTTTACCACATTGAGCCCAGAACGTAAGGTCGGGACCTGAAATTTGGAGCCAAAATTCAAATTTTCACTTTGGCTGAATTTGCATGAAATGTGTGTCCCCCGTGGAAGCCCATGCCATCCCAGGTGAGAAAAATGCATCCTGAATCCAGTCTGAGGGCTAAAACTTCTGTTTCGGGTTTTGCAACATTGAGCTCAGAACGTAAGGTCGGGACCTGAAATTGGAGGCAAAATTCAAATTTTCACTTTGGCTGAAATTGCATGAAATATGTGTCCCCCGTGGAAGCCCATGCCATCCCAGGTGAGAAAAATGCATCCTGAATCAAGTCTGAGGGCTAAAACCTCTGTTTCGGGTTTTACCACATTGAGCCCAGAACGTAAGGTCGGGACCTGAAATTTGGAGCCAAAATTCAAATTTACACTTTGGCTGAAATTGCATGAAATATGTGTGCCCCGTGGAGCCCATGCCATCCCAGGTGAGAAAAATGCATCCTGAATCAAGTCTGAGGGCTAAAACCTCTGTTTCAGGTTTTACCACATTGAGCTCAGAACATAAGGTCGGGACCTGAAATTTGGAGCCAAAATTCAAATTTTCACTTTGGCTGAAATTACATGAAATATGTGTCCCCCGTGGAAGCCCATGCCATCCCAGGTGAGAAAAATGCATCCTGAATCAAGTCTGAGGGCTAAAAACTCTGTTTCGGGTTTTACCACATTGAGCTCAGAACGTTAGGTCGGGACCTGAAATTTGGAGCCAAAATTCAAATTTTCACTTTGGCTGAAATTGCATGAAATATGTGTCCCCCGTGGGAGCCCATGCCATCCCAGGTGAGAAAAATGCATCCTGAATCAAGTCTAAGGGCTAAAACCTCTGTTTCGGGTTTTACCACATTGAGCCCAGAACGTAAGGTCGGGACCTGAAATTTGGAGCCAAAATTCAAATTTTCACTTTGGCTGAAATTGCATGAAATACGTGTCCCCCGTGGATGCCCATGCCATCCCAGGTGAGAAAAATGCATCCTGAATAAAGTCTGAGGGCTAAAACCTCTGTTTCGGGTTTTACCACATTGAGCTCAGAACGTAAGGTCGGGACCGGAAATTTGGAGCCAAAATTCAAATTTTCACTTTGGCTGAAATTGCATGAAATATGTGTCCCCTGTGGAAGCCCATGCCATCCCAGGTGAGAAAAATGCATCCTGAATCAAGTCTGAGGGCTAAAACCTCTGTTTCGGGTTTTACCACATTGAGCCCAGAACGTAAGGTCGGGACCTGAAATTTGGAGCCAAAATTCAAATTTTCACTTTGGCTGAAATTGCATGAAATATGTGTCCCCTGTGGAAGCCCATGCCATCCCAGGTGAGAAAAATGCATCCTGAATCAAGTCTGAGGGCTAAAACCTCTGTTTCGGGTTTTACCACATTGAGCCCAGAACGTAAGGTCGGGACCTGTAATTTGGAGCCAAAATTCAAATTTTCACTTTGGCTGAAATTGCATGAAATATGTGTCCCCCGTGGAAGCCCATGCCATCCAAGGTGAGAAAAATGCATCCTGAATCAAGTCTGAGGGGTAAAACCACTGTTTTGGGTTTTACCACATTGAGCCCAGAACGTAAGGTCAGGACCTGAAATTTGGAGCCAAAATTCAAATTTTCACTTTGGCTGAAATTGCATGAAATATGTGTCCCCCGTGGAAGCCCATGCCATCCCAGGTGAGAAAAATGCATCCTGAATCAAGTCTGAGGGCTAAAACCTCTGTTTCGGGTTTTACCACATTGAGCCCAGAACGTAAGGTCGGGACCTGAAATTTGGAGCCAAAATTCAAATTTTCACTTTGGCTGAAATTGCATGAAATATGTGTCCCCAGTGGAAGCCCATGCCATCCCAGGTGAGAAAAATGCATCCTGAATCAAGTCTGAGGGCTAAAACCTCTGTTTCGGGTTTTACCACATTGAGCCCAGAACGTAAGGTCGGGACCTGAAATTTGGAGCCAAAATTCAAATTTTCACTTTGGCTGAAATTGCATGAAATATGTGTCCCCCGTGGAAGCCCATGCCATCCCAGGTGGGAAAAATGCATCCTGAATCAAGTCTGAGGGCTAAAACCTCTGTTTCGGGTTTTACCACATTGAGCCCAGAACGTAAGGTCGGGACCTGAAATTTGGAGCCAAAATTCAAATTTGCACTTTGGCTGAAATTGCATGAAATATGTGTCCCCCGTGGAAGCCCATGCCATCCCAGGTGAGAAAAATGCATCCTGAATCAAGTCTGAGGGCTAAAACCTCTGTTTCGGGTTTTACCACATTGAGCCCAGAACGTAAGGTCGGGACCTGTAATTTGGAGCCAAAATTCAAATTTTCACTTTGGCTGAAATTGCATGAAATATGTGTCCCCCGTGGAAGCCCATGCCATCCAAGGTGAGAAAAATGCATCCTGAATCAAGTCTGAGGGCTAAAACCTCTGTTTCGGGTTTTACCACATTGAGCCCAGAACGTAAGGTCGGGACCTGAAATTTGGAGCCAAAATTTAAATTTTCACTTTGGCTGAAATTGCATGAAATATGTGTCCCCCGTGGAAGCCCATGCCATCCCAGGTGGGAAAAATGCATCCTGAATCAAGTCTGAGGGCTAAAACCTCTGTTTCGGGTTTTACCACATTGAGCCCAGAACGTAAGGTCGGGACCTGAAATTTGGAGCCAAAATTCAAATTTGCACTTTGGCTGAAATTGCATGAAATATGTGTCCCCCGTGGAAGCCCATGCCATCCCAGGTGAGAAAAATGCATCCTGAATCAAGTCTGAGGGCTAAAACCTCTGTTTCGGGTTTTACCACATTGAGCCCAGAACGTAAGGTCGGGACCTGAAATTTGGAGCCACAATTCAAATTTTCACTTTGGCTGAAATTGCATGAAATATGTGTCCCCCATGGAAGCCCATGCCATCCAAGGTGAGAAAAATGCATACTGAATCAAGTCTGAGGGCTAAAACCTCTGTTTCGGGTTTTACCACATTGAGCCCAGAACGTAAGGTCGGGACCTGAAATTTGGAGCCAAAATTCAAATTTTCACTTTGGCTGAAATTGCATGAAATATGTGTCCCCCGTGGAAGCCCATGCCATCCAAGGTGAGAAAAATGCATCCTGAATCAAGTCTGAGGGCTAAAACCTCTGTTTCGGGTTGTACCACATTGAGCCCAGAACGTAAGGTCGGGACCTGAAATTTGGAGCCAAAATTCAAATTTTCACTTTGGCTGAAATTGCATGAAATATGTGTCCCCTGTGGAAGCCCATGCCATCCCAGGTGAGAAAAATGCATCCTGAATAAAGTCTGAGGGCTAAAACCTCTGTTTCAGGTTTTACCACATTGAGCCCAGAACGTAAGGTCGGGACCTGAAATTTGGAGCCAAAATTCAAATTTTCACTTTGGCTGAAATTGCATGAAATATGTGTCCCCCGTGGAAGCCCATGCCATCCAAGGTGAGAAAAATGCACCCTGAATCAAGTATGAGGGCTAAAACCTCTGTTTCGGGTTTTACCACATTGAGCCCAGAACGTAAGGTCGGGACCTGAAATTTGGAGCCAAAATTCAAATTTTCACCTTGGCTGAAATTGCATGAAATATGTGTCCCCCGTGGAAGCCCATGCCATCCCAGGTGAGAAAAATGCATCCTGAATCAAGTCTGAGGGCTAAAACCTCTGTTTCGGGTTTTACCACATTGAGCCCAGAACGTAAGGTCGGGACCTGAAATTTGGAGCCTAAATTCAAATTTTCACTTTGGCTGAAATTGCATGAAATATGTGTCCCCCGTGGAAGCCCATGCCATCCCAGGTGAGAAAAATGCATCCTGAATCAAGTCTGAGGGGTAAAACCACTGTTTTGGGTTTTACCACATTGAGCCCAGAACGTAAGGTCAGGACCTGAAATTTGGAGCCAAAATTCAAATTTTCACTTTGGCTGAAATTGCATGAAATATGTGTCCCCCGTGGAAGCCCATGCCATCCCAGGTGAGAAAAATGCATCCTGAATCAAGTCTGAGGGCTAAAACCTCTGTTTCGGGTTTTACCACATTGAGCCCAGAACGTAAGGTCGGGACCTGAAATTTGGAGCCAAAATTCAAATTTTCACTTTGGCTGAAATTGCATGAAATATGTGTCCCCTGTGGAAGCCCATGCCATCCCAGGTGAGAAAAATGCATCCTGAATCAAGTCTGAGGGCTAAAACCTCTGTTTCGGGTTTTACCACATTGAGCCCAGAACGTAAGGTCGGGACCTGAAATTTGGAGCCAAAATTCAAATTTTCACTTTGGCTGAAATTGCATGAAATATGTGTCCCCCATGGAAGCCCATGCCATCCCAGGTGAGAAAAATGCATCCTGAATCAAGTCTGAGGGCTAAAACCTCTGTTTCGGGTTTTACCACATTGAGCCCAGAACGTAAGGTCGGGACCTGAAATTTGGAGCCAAAATTCAAATTTTCACTTTGGCTGAAATTGCATGAAATATGTGTGCCCCGTGGATGCCCATGCCATCCCAGGTGAGATAAATGCATCCTGAATCAAGTCTGAGTGCAAAAACCTCTGTTTCGGGTTTTACCACATTGAGCCCAGAACGTAAGGTCGGGACCTGAAATTTGGAGCCAAAATTTAAATTTTCACTTTGGCTGAAATTGCATGAAATATGTGTGCCTCGTGGAAGCCCATGCCATCCCAGGTGAGAAAAATGCATCCTGAATCAAGTCTGAGGGCTAAAACCACTGTTTCGGGTTTTACCACATTGAGCTCAGAACGTAAGGTCGGGACCTGAAATTTGGAGCCAAAATTCAAATTTTCACTTTGGCTGAAATTGCATGAAATATGTGTGCCCCGTGGAAGCCCATGCCATCCCAGGTGAGAAAAATGCATCCTGAATCAAGTCTGAGGGCTAAAACCTCTGTTTCGGGTTTTACCACATTGAGCCCAGAACGTAAGGTCGGGACCTGTAATTTGGAGCCAAAATTCAAATTTTCACTTTGGCTGAAATTGCATGAAATATGTGTCCCCTGTGGAAGCCCATGCCATCCCAGGTGAGAAAAATGCATCCTGAATAAAGTCTGAGGGCTAAAACCTCTGTTTCAGGTTTTACCACATTGAGCCCAGAACGTAAGGTCGGGACCTGAAATTTGGAGCCAAAATTCAAATTTTCACTTTGGCTGAAATTGCATGAAATATGTGTCCCCCGTGGAAGCCCATGCCATCCAAGGTGAGAAAAATGCACCCTGAATCAAGTATGAGGGCTAAAACCTCTGTTTCGGGTTTTACCACATTGAGCCCAGAACGTAAGGTCGGGACCTGTAATTTGGAGCCAAAATTCAAATTTTCACTTTGGCTGAAATTGCATGAAATATGTGTCCCCCGTGGAAGCCCATGCCATCCAAGGTGAGAAAAATGCATCCTGAATCAAGTCTGAGGGCTAAAACCTCTGTTTCGGGTTTTACCACATTGAGCCCAGAAGGTAAGGTCGGGACCTGAAATTTGGAGCCAAAATTCAAATTTTCACTTTGGCTGAAATTGCATGAAATATGTGTCCCCTGTGGAAGCCCATGCCATCCCAGGTGAGAAAAATGCATCCTGAATCAAGTCTGAGGGCTAAAACCTCTGTTTCGGGTTTTACCACATTGAGCCCAGAACGTAAGGTCGGGACCTGAAATTTGGAGCCAAAATTCAAATTTTCACTTTGGCTGAAATTGCATGAAATATGTGTCCCCCGTGGAAGCCCATGCCATCCCAGGTGAGAAAAATGCATCCTGAATCAAGTCTGAGGGCTAAAACCTCTGTTTCGGGTTTTACCACATTGAGCCCAGAACGTAAGGTCAGGACCTGAAATTTGGAGCCAAAATTCAAATTTTCACTTTGGCTGAAATTGCATGAAATATGTGTCCCCCGTGGAAGCCCATGCCATCCCAGGTGAGAAAAATGCATCCTGAATCAAGTCTGAGGGCTAAAACCTCTGTTTCGGGTTTTACCACATTGAGCCCAGAACGTAAGGTCGGGACCTGAAATTTGGAGCCAAAATGCAAATTTTCACTTTGGCTGAAATTGCATGAAATGTGTGTCCCCCGTGGAAGCCCATGCCATCCCAGGTGAGAAAAATGCATCCTGAATCCAGTCTGAGGGCTAAAACTTCTGTTTCGGGTTTTGCAACATTGAGCTCAGAACGTAAGGTCGGGACCTGAAATTGGAGCCAAAATTCAAATTTTCACTTTGGCTGAAATTGCATGAAATATGTGTCCCCCATGGAAGCCCATGCCATCCCAGGTGAGAAAAATGCATCCTGAATCAAGTCTGAGGGCTAAAACCTCTGTTTCGGGTTTTACCACATTGAGCCCAGAACGTAAGGTCGGGACCTGAAATTTGGAGCCAAAATTCAAATTTACACTTTGGCTGAAATTGCATGAAATATGTGTCCCCCGTGGAAGCCCATGCCATCCCAGGTGAGAAAAATGCATCCTGAATCAAGTCTGAGGGCTAAAACCTCTGTTTCGGGTTTTACCACATTGAGCCCAGAACGTAAGGTCGGGACCTGAAATTTGGAGCCAAAATTCAAATTTTCACTTTGGCTGAAATTGCATGAAATATGTGTCCCCCGTGGAAGCCCATGCCATCCCAGGTGAGAAAAATGCATCCTGAATCAAGTCTGAGGGCTAAAACCTCTGTTTCGGGTTTTACCACATTGAGCCCAGAACGTAAGGTCGGGACCTGAAATTTGGAGCCAAAATTCAAATTTGCACTTTGGCTGAAATTGCATGAAATATGTGTCCCCCGTGGAAGCCCATGCCATCCCAGGTGAGAAAAATGCATCCTGAATCAAGTCTGAGGGCTAAAACCTCTGTTTCGGGTTTTACCACATTGAGCCCAGAACGTAAGGTCGGGACCTGTAATTTGGAGCCAAAATTCAAATTTTCACTTTGGCTGAAATTGCATGAAATATGTGTCCCCCGTGGAAGCCCATGCCATCCAAGGTGAGAAAAATGCATCCTGAATCAAGTCTGAGGGGTAAAACCACTGTTTTGGGTTTTACCACATTGAGCCCAGAACGTAAGGTCGGGACCTGAAATTTGGAGCCAAAATTCAAATTTTCACTTTGGCTGAAATTGCATGAAATATGTGTCCCCTGTGGAAGCCCATGCCATCCCAGGTGAGAAAAATGCATCCTGAATCAAGTCTGAGGGCTAAAACCTCTGTTTCGGGTTTTACCACATTGAGCCCAGAACGTAAGGTCGGGACCTGAAATTTGGAGCCAAAATTCAAATTTTCACTTTGGCTGAAATTGCATGAAATATGTGTCCCCCGTGGAAGCCCATGCCATCCCAGGTGAGAAAAATGCATCCTGAATCAAGTCTAAGGGCTAAAACCTCTGTTTCGGGTTTTACCACATTGAGCCCAGAACGTAAGGTCGGGACCTGAAATTTGGAGCCAAAATTCAAATTTTCACTTTGGCTGAAATTGCATGAAATACGTGTCCCCCGTGGATGCCCATGCCATCCCAGGTGAGAAAAATGCATCCTGAATCAAGTCTGAGGGCTAAAACCTCTGTTTCGGGTTTTACCACATTGAGCTCAGAACGTAAGGTCGGGACCGGAAATTTGGAGCCAAAATTCAAATTTTCACTTTGGCTGAAATTGCATGAAATATGTGTCCCCCGTGGAAGCCCATGCCATCCCAGGTGAGAAAAATGCATCCTGAATCAAGTCTGAGGGCTAAAACCTCTGTTTCGGGTTTTACCACATTGAGCCCAGAACGTAAGGTCGGGACCTGAAATTTGGAGCCAAAATTCAAATTTTCACTTTGGCTGAAATTGCATGAAATATGTGTCCCCTGTGGAAGCCCATGCCATCCCAGGTGAGAAAAATGCATCCTGAATCAAGTCTGAGGGCTAAAACCTCTGTTTCGGGTTTTACCACATTGAGCCCAGAACGTAAGGTCGGGACCTGTAATTTGGAGCCAAAATTATAATTTTCACTTTGGCTGAAATTGCATGAAATATGTGTCCCCCGTGGAAGCCCATGCCATCCAAGGTGAGAAAAATGCATCCTGAATCAAGTCTGAGGGGTAAAACCACTGTTTTGGGTTTTACCACATTGAGCCCAGAACGTAAGGTCAGGACCTGAAATTTGGAGCCAAAATTCAAATTTTCACTTTGGCTGAAATTGCATGAAATATGTGTCCCCCGTGGAAGCCCATGCCATCCCAGGTGAGAAAAATGCATCCTGAATCAAGTCTGAGGGCTAAAACCTCTGTTTCGGGTTTTACCACATTGAGCCCAGAACGTAAGGTCGGGACCTGAAATTTGGAGCCAAAATTCAAATTTTCACTTTGGCTGAAATTGCATGAAATATGTGTCCCCCGTGGAAGCCCATGCCATCCCAGGTGAGAAAAATGCATCCTGAATCAAGTCTGAGGGCTAAAAACTCTGTTTCGGGTTTTACCACATTGAGCTCAGAACGTAAGGTCGGGACCTGAAATTTGGAGCCAAAATTCAAATTTTCACTTTGGCTGAAATTGCATGAAATATGTGTCCCCCGTGGAAGCCCATGCCATCCCAGGTGAGAAAAATGCATCCTGAATCAAGTCTGAGGGCTAAAACCTCTGTTTCGGGTTTTGCCACATTGAGCTCAGAACGTAAGGTCGGGACCGGAAATTTGGAGCCAAAATTCAAATTTTCACTTTGGCTGAAATTGCATGAAATATGTGTCCCCTGTGGAAGCCCATGCCATCCCAGGTGAGAAAAATGCATCCTGAATCAAGTCTGAGGGCTAAAACCTCTGT
The DNA here is from genome assembly GCF_033239565.1 of Halichoeres trimaculatus. Classification (NCBI taxonomy): domain Eukaryota; kingdom Metazoa; phylum Chordata; class Actinopteri; order Labriformes; family Labridae; genus Halichoeres; species Halichoeres trimaculatus. Next base: position 135,779 of record NW_027437229.1, on the reverse strand, counting down.
TTCGGGTTTTACCACATTGAGCCCAGAACGTAAGGTCGGGACCTGAAATTTGGAGCCAAAATTCAAATTTTCACTTTGGCTGAAATTGCATGAAATATGTGTCCCCTGTGGAAGCCCATGCCATCCCAGGTGAGAAAAATGCATCCTGAATCAAGTCTGAGGGCTAAAACCTCTGTTTCGGGTTTTACCACATTGAGCCCAGAACGTAAGGTCGGGACCTGAAATTTGGAGCCAAAATTCAAATTTTCACTTTGGCTGAAATTGCATGAAATATGTGTCCCCCATGGAAGCCCATGCCATCCCAGGTGAGAAAAATGCATCCTGAATCAAGTCTGAGGGCTAAAACCTCTGTTTCGGGTTTTACCACATTGAGCCCAGAACGTAAGGTCGGGACCTGAAATTTGGAGCCAAAATTCAAATTCTCACTTTGGCTGAAATTGCATGAAATATGTGTGCCCCGTGGATGCCCATGCCATCCCAGGTGAGATAAATGCATCCTGAATCAAGTCTGAGGGCAAAAACCACTGTTTCAGGTTTTACCACATTGAGCCCAGAACGTAAGGTCGGGACCTGAAATTTGGAGCCAAAATTTAAATTTTCACTTTGGCTGAAATTGCATGAAATATGTGTGCCTCGTGGAAGCCCATGCCATCCCAGGTGAGAAAAATGCATCCTGAATCAAGTCTGAGGGCTAAAACCACTGTTTCGGGTTTTACCACATTGAGCTCAGAACGTAAGGTCGGGACCTGAAATTTGGAGCCAAAATTCAAATTTTCACTTTGGCTGAAATTGCATGAAATATGTGTGCCCCGTGGAAGCCCATGCCATCCCAGGTGAGAAAAATGCATCCTGAATCAAGTCTGAGGGCTAAAACCTCTGTTTCGGGTTTTACCACATTGAGCCCAGAACGTAAGGTCGGGACCTGTAATTTGGAGCCAAAATTCAAATTTTCACTTTGGCTGAAATTGCATGAAATATGTGTCCCCTGTGGAAGCCCATGCCATCCCAGGTGAGAAAAATGCATCCTGAATAAAGTCTGAGGGCTAAAACCTCTGTTTCAGGTTTTACCACATTGAGCCCAGAACGTAAGGTCGGGACCTGAAATTTGGAGCCAAAATTCAAATTTTCACTTTGGCTGAAATTGCATGAAATATGTGTCCCCCGTGGAAGCCCATGCCATCCAAGGTGAGAAAAATGCACCCTGAATCAAGTATGAGGGCTAAAACCTCTGTTTCGGGTTTTACCACATTGAGCCCAGAACGTAAGGTCGGGACCTGAAATTTGGAGCCAAAATTCAAATTTTCACCTTGGCTGAAATTGCATGAAATATGTGTCCCCCGTGGAAGCCCATGCCATCCCAGGTGAGAAAAATGCATCCTGAATCAAGTCTGAGGGCTAAAACCTCTGTTTCGGGTTTTACCACATTGAGCCCAGAACGTAAGGTCGGGACCTGAAATTTGGAGCAAAAATTCAAATTTTCACTTTGGCTGAAATTGCATGAAATATGTGTCCCCCGTGGAAGCCCATGCCATCCCAGGTGAGAAAAATGCATCCTGAATCAAGTCTAAGGGCTAAAACCTCTGTTTCGGGTTTTACCACATTGAGCCCAGAACGTAAGGTCGGGACCTGAAATTTGGAGCCAAAATTCAAATTTTCACTTTGGCTGAAATTGCATGAAATACGTGTCCCCCGTGGATGCCCATGCCATCCCAGGTGAGAAAAATGCATCCTGAATAAAGTCTGAGGGCTAAAACCTCTGTTTCGGGTTTTGCCACATTGAGCTCAGAACGTAAGGTCGGGACCGGAAATTTGGAGCCAAAATTCAAATTTTCACTTTGGCTGAAATTGCATGAAATATGTGTCCCCTGTGGAAGCCCATGCCATCCCAGGTGAGAAAAATGCATCCTGAATCAAGTCTGAGGGCTAAAACCTCTGTTTCGGGTTTTACCACATTGAGCCCAGAACGTAAGGTCGGGACCTGAAATTTGGAGCCAAAATTCAAATTTTCACTTTGGCTGAAATTGCATGAAATATGTGTCCCCTGTGGAAGCCCATGCCATCCCAGGTGAGAAAAATGCATCCTGAATCAAGTCTGAGGGCTAAAACCTCTGTTTCGGGTTTTACCACATTGAGCCCAGAACGTAAGGTCGGGAACTGTAATTTGGAGCCAAAATTAGAATTTTCACTTTGGCTGAAATTGCATGAAATATGTGTCCCCCGTGGAAGCCCATGCCATCCAAGGTGAGAAAAATGCATCCTGAATAAAGTCTGAGGGCTAAAACCTCTGTTTTGGGTTTTACCACATTGAGCCCAGAACGTAAGGTCAGGACCTGAAATTTGGAGCCAAAATTCAAATTTTCACTTTGGCTGAAATTGCATGAAATATGTGTCCCCCGTGGAAGCCCATGCCATCCCAGGTGAGAAAAATGCATCCTGAATCAAGTCTGAGGGCTAAAACCTCTGTTTCGGGTTTTACCACATTGAGCCCAGAACGTAAGGTCGGGACCTGAAATTTGGAGCCAAAATTCAAATTTTCACTTTGGCTGAAATTGCATGAAATATGTGTCCCCCGTGGAAGCCCAGGCCATCCCAGGTGAGAAAAATGCATCCTGAATCAAGTCTGAGGGCTAAAAACTCTGTTTCGGGTTTTACCACATTGAGCTCAGAACGTAAGGTCGGGACCTGAAATTTGGAGCCAAAATTCAAATTTTCACTTTGGCTGAAATTGCATGAAATATGTGTCCCCCGTGGGAGCCCATGCCATCCCAGGTGAGAAAAATGCATCCTGAATCAAGACTGAGGGCTAAAACCTCTGTTTCGGGTTTTACCACATTGAGCCCAGAACGTAAGGTCGGGACCTGAAATTTGGAGCCAAAATTCAAATTTTCACTTTGGCTGAAATTGCATGAAATACGTGTCCCCCGTGGATGCCCATGCCATCCCAGGTGAGAAAAATGCATCCTGAATCAAGTCTGAGGGCTAAAACCTCTGTTTCGGGTTTTGCCACATTGAGCTCAGAACGTAAGGTCGGGACCGGAAATTTGGAGCCAAAATTCAAATTTTCACTTTGGCTGAAATTGCATGAAATATGTGTCCCCTGTGGAAGCCCATGCCATCCCAGGTGAGAAAAATGCATCCTGAATCAAGTCTGAGGGCTAAAACCTCTGTTTCGGGTTTTACCACATTGAGCCCAGAACGTAAGGTCGGGACCGGAAATTTGGAGCCAAAATTCAAATTTTCACTTTGGCTGAAATTGCATGAAATATGTGTCCCCTGTGGAAGCCCATGCCATCCCAGGTGAGAAAAATGCATCCTGAATCAAGTCTGAGGGCTAAAACCTCTGTTTCGGGTTTTACCACATTGAGCCCAGAACGTAAGGTCGGGACCTGAAATTTGGAGCCAAAATTCAAATTTTCACTTTGGCTGAAATTGCATGAAATATGTGTGCCCCGTGGATGCCCATGCCATCCCAGGTGAGATAAATGCATCCTGAATCAAGTCTGAGGGCAAAAACCTCTGTTTCGGGTTTTACCACATTGAGCCCAGAACGTAAGGTCGGGACCTGAAATTTGGAGCCAAAATTTAAATTTTCACTTTGGCTGAAATTGCATGAAATATGTGTGCCTCGTGGAAGCCCATGCCATCCCAGGTGAGAAAAATGCATCCTGAATCAAGTCTGAGGGCTAAAAGCACTGTTTCGGGTTTTACCACATTGAGCTCAGAACGTAAGGTCGGGACCTGAAATTTGGAGCCAAAATTCAAATTTTCACTTTGGCTGAAATTGCATGAAATATGTGTGCCCCGTGGAAGCCCATGCCATCCCAGGTGAGAAAAATGCATCCTGAATCAAGTCTGAGGGCTAAAACCTCTGTTTCGGGTTTTACCACATTGAGCCCAGAACGTAAGGTCGGGACCTGTAATTTGGAGCCAAAATTCAAATTTTCACTTTGGCTGAAATTGCATGAAATACGTGTCCCCCGTGGAAGCCCATGCCATCCCAGGTGAGAAAAATGCATTCTGAATCAAGTCTGAGGGCTAAAACCTCTGTTTCGGGTTTTACCACATTGAGCCCAGAACGTAAGGTCGGGACCTGTAATTTGGAGCCAAAATGCAAATTTTCACTTTGGCTGAAATTGCATGAAATATGTGTCCCCCGTGGAAGCCAATGCCATCCCAGGTGAGAAAAATGCATCCTGAATCAAGTCTGAGGGGTAAAACCACTGTTTCAGGTTTTACCACATTGAGCCCAGAACGTAAGGTCAGGACCTGAAATTTGGAGCCAAAATTCAAATTTTCACCTTGGCTGAAATTGCATGAAATACGTGTCCCCCGTGGAAGCCCATGCCATCCCAGGTGAGAAAAATGCATCCTGAATCAAGTCTGAGGGCTAAAACCTCTGTTTCGGGTTTTTCCACATTGAGCTCAGAACGTAAGGTCGGGACCTGAAAATTTGGAGCCAAAATTCAAATTTTCACCTTGGCTGAAATTGCATGAAATATGTGTCCCCCGTGGAAGCCCATGCCATCCAAGGTGAGAAAAATGCATCCTGAATCAAGTCTGAGGGCTAAAACCTCTGTTTCGGGTTTTACCACATTGAGCCCAGAACGTAAGGTCGGGACCTGAAATTTGGAGCCTAAATTCAAATTTTCACTTTGGCTGAAATTGCATGAAATATGTGTCCCCCGTGGAAGCCCATGCCATCCCAGGTGAGAAAAATGCATCCTGAATCAAGTCTGAGGTCTAAAACCTCTGTTTCGGGTTTTACCACATTGAGCCCAGAACGTAAGGTCGGGACCTGAAATTTGGAGCCAAAATTCAAATTTTCACTTTGGCTGAAATTGCATGAAATATGTGTCCCCCGTGGAAGCCCATGCCATCCCAGGTGAGAAAAATGCATCCTGAATCAAGTCTGAGGGCTAAAACCTCTGTTTCGGGTTTTACCACATTGAGCCCAGAACGTAAGGTCGGGACCTGTAATTTGGAGCCAAAATTCAAATTTTCACTTTGGCTGAAATTGCATGAAATATGTGTCCCCCATGGAAGCCCATGCCATCCAAGGTGAGAAAAATGCATCCTGAATCAAGTCTGAGGGCTAAAACCTCTGTTTCGGGTTTTACCACATTGAGCCCAGAACGTAAGGTCGGGACCTGAAATTTGGAGCCAAAATGCAAATTTTCACTTTGGCTGAAATTGCATGAAATATGTGTCCCCCATGGAAGCCCATGCCATCCCAGGTGAGAAAAATGCATCCTGAATCAAGTCTGAGGGCTAAAACCTCTGTTTCGGGTTTTACCACATTGAGCCCAGAACGTAAGGTCGGGACCTGAAATTTGGAGCTAAAATTCAAATTTTCACTTTGGCTGAAATTGCATGAAATATGTGTCCCCCGTGGAAGCCCATGCCATCCCAGGTGAGAAAAATGCATCCTGAATCATGTCTGAGGGCTAAAACCTCTGTTTCGGGTTTTACCACATTGAGCCCAGAACGTAAGGTCAGGACCTGAAATTTGGAGCCAAAATTCAAATTTTCACTTTGGCTGAAATTGCATGAAATATGTGTCCCCAGTGGAAGCCCATGCCATCCCAGGTGAGAAAAATGCATCCTGAATCAAGTCTGAGGGCTAAAACCTCTGTTTCGGGTTTTACCACATTGAGCCCAGAACGTAAGGTCGGGACCTGAAATTTGGAGCCAAAATTCAAATTTTCACTTTGGCTGAAATTGCATGAAATATGTGTCCCCCGTGGAAGCCCATGCCATCCCAGGTGGGAAAAATGCATCCTGAATCAAGTCTGAGGGCTAAAACCTCTGTTTCGGGTTTTACCACATTGAGCCCAGAACGTAAGGTCGGGACCTGAAATTTGGAGCCAAAATTCAAATTTTCACTTTGGCTGAAATTGCATGAAATATGTGTCCCCCGTGGAAGCCCATGCCATCCCAGGTGAGAAAAATGCATCCTGAATCAAGTCTGAGGGCTAAAACCTCTGTTTCGGGTTTTACCACATTGAGCCCAGAACGTAAGGTCGGGACCTGAAATTTGGAGCCAAAATTCAAATTTTCACTTTGGCTGAAATTGCATGAAATATGTGTCCCCCGTGGAAGCCCATGCCATCCCAGGTGAGAAAAATGCATCCTGAATCAAGTCTGAGGGCTAAAACCTCTGTTTCGGGTTTTACCACATTGAGCCCAGAACGTAAGGTCGGGACCTGAAATTTGGAGCCAAAATTCAAATTTTCACTTTGGCTGAAATTGCATGAAATATGTGTCCCCCGTGGAAGCCCATGCCATCCCAGGTGAGAAAAATGCATCCTGAATCAAGTCTGAGGGCTAAAACCTCTGTTTCGGGTTTTACCACATTGAGCCCAGAACGTAAGGTCGGGACCTGAAATTTGGAGCCAAAATTCAAATTTTCACTTTGGCTGAAATTGCATGAAATATGTGTCCCCCATGGAAGCCCATGCCATCCCAGGTGAGAAAAATGCATCCTGAATCAAGTCTGAGGGCTAAAACCTCTGTTTCGGGTTTTACCACATTGAGCCCAGAACGTAAGGTCGGGACCTGTAATTTGGAGCCAAAATTCAAATTTTCACTTTGGCTGAAATTGCATGAAATATGTGTCCCCTGTGGAAGCCCATGCCATCCCAGGTGAGAAAAATGCATCCTGAATAAAGTCTGAGGGCTAAAACCTCTGTTTCAGGTTTTACCACATTGAGCCCAGAACGTAAGGTCGGGACCTGAAATTTGGAGCCAAAATTCAAATTTTCACTTTGGCTGAAATTGCATGAAATATGTGTCCCCCGTGGAAGCCCATGCCATCCAAGGTGAGAAAAATGCACCCTGAATCAAGTATGAGGGCTAAAACCTCTGTTTCGGGTTTTACCACATTGAGCCCAGAACGTAAGGTCGGGACCTGAAATTTGGAGCCAAAATTCAAATTTTCACCTTGGCTGAAATTGCATGAAATATGTGTCCCTTGTGGAAGCCCATGCCATCCCAGGTGAGAAAAATGCATCCTGAATCAAGTCTGAGGGCTAAAACCTCTGTTTCGGGTTTTACCACATTGAGCCCAGAACGTAAGGTCGGGACCTGAAATTTGGAGCCTAAATTCAAATTTTCACTTTGGCTGAAATTGCATGAAATATGTGTCCCCCGTGGAAGCCCATGCCATCCCAGGTGAGAAAAATGCATCCTGAATCAAGTCTGAGGGCTAAAACCTCTGTTTCGGGTTTTACCACATTGAGCCCAGAACGTAAGGTCGGGACCTGTAATTTGGAGCCAAAATTCAAATTTTCACTTTGGCTGAAATTGCATGAAATATGTGTCCCCCATGGAAGCCCATGCCATCCAAGGTGAGAAAAATGCATCCTGAATCAAGTCTGAGGGCTAAAACCTCTGTTTCGGGTTTTACCACATTGAGCCCAGAACGTAAGGTCGGGACCTGAAATTTGGAGCCAAAATTCAAATTTTCACTTTGGCTGAAATTGCATGAAATATGTGTCCCCCGTGGAAGCCCATGCCATCCAAGGTGAGAAAAATGCATCCTGAATCAAGACTGAGGGCTAAAACCTCTGTTTCGGGTTTTACCACATTGAGCCCAGAACGTAAGGTCGGGACCTGAAATTTGGAGCCAAAATTCAAATTTTCACTTTGGCTGAAATTGCATGAAATATGTGTCCCCCATGGAAGCCCATGCCATCCCAGGTGAGAAAAATGCATCCTGAATCAAGTCTGAGGGCTAAAACCTCTGTTTCGGGTTTTACCACATTGAGCCCAGAACGTAAGGTCGGGACCTGAAATTTGGAGCCAAAATTCAAATTTTCACTTTGGCTGAAATTGCATGAAATATGTGTCCCCCGTGGAAGCCCATGCCATCCCAGGTGAGAAAAATGCATCCTGAATCAAGTCTGAGGGCTAAAACCTCTGTTTCGGGTTTTACCACATTGAGCCCAGAACGTAAGGTCAGGACCTGAAATTTGGAGCCAAAATTCAAATTTTCACTTTGGCTGAAATTGCATGAAATATGTGTCCCCCGTGGAAGCCCATGCCATCCCAGGTGAGAAAAATGCATCCTGAATCAAGTCTGAGGGCTAAAACCTCTGTTTCGGGTTTTACCACATTGAGCCCAGAACGTAAGGTCGGGACCTGAAATTTGGAGCCAAAATTCAAATTTTCACTTTGGCTGAAATTGCATGAAATATGTGTCCCCCGTGGAAGCCCATGCCATCCCAGGTGAGAAAAATGCATCCTGAATCAAGTCTGAGGGCTAAAACCTCTGTTTCGGGTTTTACCACATTGAGCCCAGAACGTAAGGTCGGGACCTGAAATTTGGAGCCAAAATTCAAATTTTCACTTTGGCTGAAATTGCATGAAATATGTGTCCCCCGTGGAAGCCCATGCCATCCCAGGTGAGAAAAATGCATCCTGAATCAAGTCTGAGGGCTAAAACCTCTGTTTCGGGTTTTACCACATTGAGCCCAGAACGTAAGGTCGGGACCTGTAATTTGGAGCCAAAATTCAAATTTTCACTTTGGCTGAAATTGCATGAAATATGTGTCCCCCGTGGAAGCCCATGCCATCCAAGGTGAGAAAAATGCATCCTGAATCAAGTCTGAGGGCTAAAACCTCTGTTTCGGGTTTTACCACATTGAGCCCAGAACGTAAGGTCGGGACCTGAAATTTGGAGCCAAAATTCAAATTTTCACTTTGGCTGAAATTGCATGAAATGTGTGTCCCCCGTGGAAGCCCATGCCATCCCAGGTTAAAAAAAAAACATCCTGAATCCAGTCTGAGGGCTAAAACCTCTGTTTCGGGTTTTGCAACATTGAGCTCAGAACGTAAGGTCGGGACCTGAAATTGGAGCCAAAATTCAAATTTGCACTTTGGCTGAAATTGCATGAAATATGTGTCCCCCGTGGAAGCCCATGCCATCCCAGGTGAGAAAAATGCATCCTGAATCAAGTCTGAGGGCTAAAACCTCTGTTTCGGGTTTTACCACATTGAGCCCAGAACGTAAGGTCGGGACCTGAAATTTGGAGCCAAAATTCAAATTTACACTTTGGCTGAAATTGCATGAAATATGTGTCCCCCGTGGAAGCCCATGCCATCCCAGGTGAGAAAAATGCATCCTGAATCAAGTATGAGGGCTAAAACCTCTGTTTCGGGTTTTACCACATTGAGCCCAGAACGTAAGGTCGGGACCTGAAATTTGGAGCCAAAATTCAAATTTTCACTTTGGCTGAATTTGCATGAAATGTGTGTCCCCCGTGGAAGCCCATGCCATCCCAGGTGAGAAAAATGCATCCTGAATCCAGTCTGAGGGCTAAAACTTCTGTTTCGGGTTTTGCAACATTGAGCTCAGAACGTAAGGTCGGGACCTGAAATTGGAGGCAAAATTCAAATTTTCACTTTGGCTGAAATTGCATGAAAAATGTGTGCCCCGTGGAAGCCCATGCCATCCCAGGTGAGAAAAATGCATCCTGAATCAAGTCTGAGGGCTAAAACCTCTGTTTCGGGTTTTACCACATTGAGCCCAGAACGTAAGGTCGGGACCTGAAATTTGGAGCCAAAATTCAAATTTACACTTTGGCTGAAATTGCATGAAATATGTGTGCCCCGTGGAGCCCATGCCATCCCAGGTGAGAAAAATGCATCCTGAATCAAGTCTGAGGGCTAAAACCTCTGTTTCAGGTTTTACCACATTGAGCTCAGAACATAAGGTCGGGACCTGAAATTTGGAGCCAAAATTCAAATTTTCACTTTGGCTGAAATTACATGAAATATGTGTCCCCCGTGGAAGCCCATGCCATCCCAGGTGAGAAAAATGCATCCTGAATCAAGTCTGAGGGCTAAAAACTCTGTTTCGGGTTTTACCACATTGAGCTCAGAACGTTAGGTCGGGACCTGAAATTTGGAGCCAAAATTCAAATTTTCACTTTGGCTGAAATTGCATGAAATATGTGTCCCCCGTGGGAGCCCATGCCATCCCAGGTGAGAAAAATGCATCCTGAATCAAGTCTAAGGGCTAAAACCTCTGTTTCGGGTTTTACCACATTGAGCCCAGAACGTAAGGTCTGGACCTGAAATTTGGAGCCAAAATTCAAATTTTCACTTTGGCTGAAATTGCATGAAATACGTGTCCCCCGTGGATGCCCATGCCATCCCAGGTGAGAAAAATGCATCCTGAATAAAGTCTGAGGGCTAAAACCTCTGTTTCGGGTTTTACCACATTGAGCTCAGAACGTAAGGTCGGGACCGGAAATTTGGAGCCAAAATTCAAATTTTCACTTTGGCTGAAATTGCATGAAATATGTGTCCCCTGTGGAAGCCCATGCCATCCCAGGTGAGAAAAATGCATCCTGAATCAAGTCTGAGGGCTAAAACCTCTGTTTCGGGTTTTACCACATTGAGCCCAGAACGTAAGGTCGGGACCTGAAATTTGGAGCCAAAATTCAAATTTTCACTTTGGCTGAAATTGCATGAAATATGTGTCCCCTGTGGAAGCCCATGCCATCCCAGGTGAGAAAAATGCATCCTGAATCAAGTCTGAGGGCTAAAACCTCTGTTTCGGGTTTTACCACATTGAGCCCAGAACGTAAGGTCGGGACCTGTAATTTGGAGCCAAAATTAGAATTTTCACTTTGGCTGAAATTGCATGAAATATGTGTCCCCCGTGGAAGCCCATGCCATCCAAGGTGAGAAAAATGCATCCTGAATCAAGTCTGAGGGGTAAAACCACTGTTTTGGGTTTTACCACATTGAGCCCAGAACGTAAGGTCAGGACCTGAAATTTGGAGCCAAAATTCAAATTTTCACTTTGGCTGAAATTGCATGAAATATGTGTCCCCCGTGGAAGCCCATGCCATCCCAGGTGAGAAAAATGCATCCTGAATCAAGTCTGAGGGCTAAAACCTCTGTTTCGGGTTTTACCACATTGAGCCCAGAACGTAAGGTCGGGACCTGAAATTTGGAGCCAAAATTCAAATTTTCACTTTGGCTGAAATTGCATGAAATATGTGTCCCCCGTGGAAGCCCATGCCATCCCAGGTGGGAAAAATGCATCCTGAATCAAGTCTGAGGGCTAAAACCTCTGTTTCGGGTTTTACCACATTGAGCCCAGAACGTAAGGTCGGGACCTGAAATTTGGAGCCAAAATTCAAATTTTCACTTTGGCTGAAATTGCATGAAATATGTGTCCCCTGTGGAAGCCCATGCCATCCCAGGTGAGAAAAATGCATCCTGAATCAAGTCTGAGGGCTAAAACCTCTGTTTCGGGTTTTACCACATTGAGCCCAGAACGTAAGGTCGGGACCTGTAATTTGGAGCCAAAATTCAAATTTTCACTTTGGCTGAAATTGCATGAAATATGTGTCCCCCGTGGAAGCCCATGCCATCCAAGGTGAGAAAAATGCATCCTGAATCAAGTCTGAGGGCTAAAACCTCTGTTTCGGGTTTTACCACATTGAGCCCAGAACGTAAGGTCGGGACCTGAAATTTGGAGCCAAAATTTAAATTTTCACTTTGGCTGAAATTGCATGAAATATGTGTCCCCAGTGGAAGCCCATGCCATCCCAGGTGGGAAAAATGCATCCTGAATCAAGTCTGAGGGCTAAAACCTCTGTTTCGGGTTTTACCACATTGAGCCCAGAACGTAAGGTCGGGACCTGAAATTTGGAGCCAAAATTCAAATTTTCACTTTGGCTGAAATTGCATGAAATATGTGTCCCCCGTGGAAGCCCATGCCATCCCAGGTGAGAAAAATGCATCCTGAATCAAGTCTGAGGGCTAAAACCTCTGTTTCGGGTTTTACCACATTGAGCCCAGAACGTAAGGTCGGGACCTGAAATTTGGAGCCACAATTCAAATTTTCACTTTGGCTGAAATTGCATGAAATATGTGTCCCCCATGGAAGCCCATGCCATCCAAGGTGAGAAAAATGCATACTGAATCAAGTCTGAGGGCTAAAACCTCTGTTTCGGGTTTTACCACATTGAGCCCAGAACGTAAGGTCGGGACCTGAAATTTGGAGCCAAAATTCAAATTTTCACTTTGGCTGAAATTGCATGAAATATGTGTCCCCCGTGGAAGCCCATGCCATCCAAGGTGAGAAAAATGCATCCTGAATCAAGTCTGAGGGGTAAAACCACTGTTTTGGGTTTTACCACATTGAGCCCAGAACGTAAGGTCAGGACCTGAAATTTGGAGCCAAAATTCAAATTTTCACTTTGGCTGAAATTGCATGAAATATGTGTCCCCCATGGAAGCCCATGCCATCCCAGGTGAGAAAAATGCATCCTGAATCAAGTCTGAGGGCTAAAACCTCTGTTTCGGGTTGTACCACATTGAGCCCAGAACGTAAGGTCGGGACCTGAAATTTGGAGCCAAAATTCAAATTTTCACTTTGGCTGAAATTGCATGAAATATGTGTCCCCTGTGGAAGCCCATGCCATCCCAGGTGAGAAAAATGCATCCTGAATAAAGTCTGAGGGCTAAAACCTCTGTTTCAGGTTTTACCACATTGAGCCCAGAACGTAAGGTCGGGACCTGAAATTTGGAGCCAAAATTCAAATTTTCACTTTGGCTGAAATTGCATGAAATATGTGTCCCCCGTGGAAGCCCATGCCATCCAAGGTGAGAAAAATGCACCCTGAATCAAGTATGAGGGCTTAAACCTCTGTTTCGGGTTTTACCACATTGAGCCCAGAACGTAAGGTCGGGACCTGAAATTTGGAGCCAAAATTCAAATTTTCACCTTGGCTGAAATTGCATGAAATATGTGTCCCCCGTGGAAGCCCATGCCATCCCAGGTGAGAAAAATGCATCCTGAATCAAGTCTGAGGGCTAAAACCTCTGTTTCGGGTTTTACCACATTGAGCCCGGAACGTAAGGTCGGGACCTGAAATTTGGAGCCAAAATTCAAATTTTCACTTTGGCTGAAATTGCATGAAATATGTGTCCCCCGTGGAAGCCCATGCCATCCCAGGTGAGAAAAATGCATCCTGAATCAAGTCTGAGGGCTAAAACCTCTGTTTCGGGTTTTACCACATTGAGCCCAGAACGTAAGGTCGGGACCTGAAATTTGGAGCCAAAATTCAAATTTTCACTTTGGCTGAAATTGCATGAAATATGTGTCCCCCGTGGAAGCCCATGCCATCCCAGGTGAGAAAAATGCATCCTGAATCAAGTCTGAGGGCTAAAACCTCTGTTTCGGGTTTTACCACATTGAGCCCAGAACGTAAGGTCGGGACCTGAAATTTGGAGCCAAAATTCAAATTTTCACTTTGGCTGAAATTGCATGAAATATGTGTCCCCTGTGGAAGCCCATGCCATCCCAGGTGAGAAAAATGCATCCTGAATCAAGTCTGAGGGCTAAAACCTCTGTTTCGGGTTTTACCACATTGAGCCCAGAACGTAAGGTCGGGACCTGAAATTTGGAGCCAAAATTCAAATTTTCACTTTGGCTGAAATTGCATGAAATATGTGTCCCCCGTGGAAGCCCATGCCATCCCAGGTGAGAAAAATGCATCCTGAATCAAGTCTAAGGGCTAAAACCTCTGTTTCGGGTTTTACCACATTGAGCCCAGAACGTAAGGTCGGGACCTGAAATTTGGAGCCAAAATTCAAATTTTCACTTTGGCTGAAATTGCATGAAATACGTGTCCCCCGTGGATGCCCATGCCATCCCAGGTGAGAAAAATGCATCCTGAATCAAGTCTGAGGGCTAAAACCTCTGTTTCGGGTTTTACCACATTGAGCTCAGAACGTAAGGTCGGGACCGGAAATTTGGAGCCAAAATTCAAATTTTCACTTTGGCTGAAATTGCATGAAATATGTGTCCCCCGTGGAAGCCCATGCCATCCCAGGTGAGAAAAATGCATCCTGAATCAAGTCTGAGGGCTAAAACCTCTGTTTCGGGTTTTACCACATTGAGCCCAGAACGTAAGGTCGGGACCTGAAATTTGGAGCCAAAATTCAAATTTTCACTTTGGCTGAAATTGCATGAAATATGTGTCCCCTGTGGAAGCCCATGCCATCCCAGGTGAGAAAAATGCATCCTGAATCAAGTCTGAGGGCTAAAACCTCTGTTTCGGGTTTTACCACATTGAGCCCAGAACGTAAGGTCGGGACCTGTAATTTGGAGCCAAAATTATAATTTTCAGTTTGGCTGAAATTGCATGAAATATGTGTCCCCAGTGGAAGCCCATGCCATCCAAGGTGAGAAAAATGCATCCTGAATCAAGTCTGAGGGGTAAAACCACTGTTTTGGGTTTTACCACATTGAGCCCAGAACGTAAGGTCAGGACCTGAAATTTGGAGCCAAAATTCAAATTTTCACTTTGGCTGAAATTGCATGAAATATGTGTCCCCCGTGGAAGCCCATGCCATCCCAGGTGAGAAAAATGCATCCTGAATCAAGTCTGAGGGCTAAAACCTCTGTTTCGGGTTTTACCACATTGAGCCCAGAACGTAAGGTCGGGACCTGAAATTTGGAGCCAAAATTCAAATTTTCACTTTGGCTGAAATTGCATGAAATATGTGTGCCTCGTGGAAGCCCATGCCATCCCAGGTGAGAAAAATGCATCCTGAATCAAGTCTGAGGGCTAAAAACTCTGTTTCGGGTTTTACCACATTGAGCTCAGAACGTAAGGTCGGGACCTGAAATTTGGAGCCAAAATTCAAATTTTCACTTTGGCTGAAATTGCATGAAATATGTGTCCCCCGTGGAAGCCCATGCCATCCCAGGTGAGAAAAATGCATCCTGAATCAAGTCTGAGGGCTAAAACCTCTGTTTCGGGTTTTGCCACATTGAGCTCAGAACGTAAGGTCGGGACCGGAAATTTGGAGCCAAAATTCAAATTTTCACTTTGGCTGAAATTGCATGAAATATGTGTCCCCTGTGGAAGCCCATGCCATCCCAGGTGAGAAAAATGCATCCTGAATCAAGTCTGAGGGCTAAAACCTCTGTTTCGGGTTTTACCACATTGAGCCCAGAACGTAAGGTCGGGACCTGAAATTTGGAGCCAAAATTCAAATTTTCACTTTGGCTGAAATTGCATGAAATATGTGTCCCCTGTGGAAGCCCATGCCATCCCAGGTGAGAAAAATGCATCCTGAATCAAGTCTGAGGGCTAAAACCTCTGTTTCGGGTTTTACCACATTGAGCCCAGAACGTAAGGTCGGGACCTGAAATTTGGAGCCAAAATTCAAATTTTCACTTTGGCTGAAATTGCATGAAATATGTGTCCCCCATGGAAGCCCATGCCATCCCAGGTGAGAAAAATGCATCCTGAATCAAGTCTCAGGGCAAAAACCTCTGTTTCGGGTTTTACCACATTGAGCCCAGAACGTAAGGTCGGGACCTGAAATTTGGAGCCAAAATTCAAATTTTCACTTTGGCTGAAATTGCATGAAATATGTGTGCCCCGTGGATGCCCATGCCATCCCAGGTGAGATAAATGCATCCTGAATCAAGTCTGAGGGCAAAAACCTCTGTTTCGGGTTTTACCACATTGAGCCCAGAACGTAAGGTCGGGACCTGAAATTTGGAGCCAAAATTTAAATTTTCACTTTGGCTGAAATTGCATGAAATATGTGTGCCTCGTGGAAGCCCATGCCATCCCAGGTGAGAAAAATGCATCCTGAATCAAGTCTGAGGGCTAAAACCACTGTTTCGGGTTTTACCACATTGAGCTCAGAACGTAAGGTCGGGACCTGAAATTTGGAGCCAAAATTCAAATTTTCACTTTGGCTGAAATTGCATGAAATATGTGTGCCCCGTGGAAGCCCATGCCATCCCAGGTGAGAAAAATGCATCCTGAATCAAGTCTGAGGGCTAAAACCTCTGTTTCGGGTTTTACCACATTGAGCCCAGAACGTAAGGTCGGGACCTGTAATTTGGAGCCAAAATTCAAATTTTCACTTTGGCTGAAATTGCATGAAATATGTGTCCCCTGTGGAAGCCCATGCCATCCCAGGTGAGAAAAATGCATCCTGAATAAAGTCTGAGGGCTAAAACCTCTGTTTCAGGTTTTACCACATTGAGCCCAGAACGTAAGGTCGGGACCTGAAATTTGGAGCCAAAATTCAAATTTTCACTTTGGCTGAAATTGCATGAAATATGTGTCCCCCGTGGAAGCCCATGCCATCCAAGGTGAGAAAAATGCACCCTGAATCAAGTATGAGGGCTAAAACCTCTGTTTCGGGTTTTACCACATTGAGCCCAGAACGTAAGGTCGGGACCTGAAATTTGGAGCCAAAATTCAAATTTTCACCTTGGCTGAAATTGCATGAAATATGTGTCCCCCGTGGAAGCCCATGCCATCCCAGGTGAGAAAAATGCATCCTGAATCAAGTCTGAGGGCTAAAACCTCTGTTTCGGGTTTTACCACATTGAGCCCAGAACGTAAGGTCGGGACCTGAAATTTGGAGCCAAAATTCAAATTTTCACTTTGGCTGAAATTGCATGAAATATGTGTCCCCCGTGGAAGCCCATGCCATCCCAGGTGAGAAAAATGCATCCTGAATCAAGTCTAAGGGCTAAAACCTCTGTTTCGGGTTTTACCACATTGAGCCCAGAACGTAAGGTCGGGACCTGAAATTTGGAGCCAAAATTCAAATTTTCACTTTGGCTGAAATTGCATGAAATACGTGTCCCCCGTGGATGCCCATGCCATCCCAGGTGAGAAAAATGCATCCTGAATAAAGTCTGAGGGCTAAAACCTCTGTTTCGGGTTTTGCCACATTGAGCTCAGAACGTAAGGTCGGGACCTGAAATTTGGAGCCAAAATTCAAATTTTCACTTTGGCTGAAATTGCATGAAATATGTGTCCCCTGTGGAAGCCCATGCCATCCCAGGTGAGAAAAATGCATCCTGAATCAAGTCTGAGGGCTAAAACCTCTGTTTCGGGTTTTACCACATTGAGCCCAGAACGTAAGGTCGGGACCTGAAATTTGGAGCCAAAATTCAAATTTTCACTTTGGCTGAAATTGCATGAAATATGTGTCCCCTGTGGAAGCCCATGCCATCCCAGGTGAGAAAAATGCATCCTGAATCAAGTCTGAGGGCTAAAACCTCTGTTTCGGGTTTTACCACATTGAGCCCAGAACGTAAGGTCGGGACCTGTAATTTGGAGCCAAAATTAGAATTTTCACTTTGGCTGAAATTGCATGAAATATGTGTCCCCCGTGGAAGCCCATGCCATCCAAGGTGAGAAAAATGCATCCTGAATAAAGTCTGAGGGCTAAAACCTCTGTTTTGGGTTTTACCACATTGAGCCCAGAACGTAAGGTCAGGACCTGAAATTTGGAGCCAAAATTCAAATTTTCACTTTGGCTGAAATTGCATGAAATATGTGTCCCCCGTGGAAGCCCATGCCATCCCAGGTGAGAAAAATGCATCCTGAATCAAGTCTGAGGGCTAAAACCTCTGTTTCGGGTTTTACCACATTGAGCCCAGAACGTAAGGTCGGGACCTGAAATTTGGAGCCAAAATTCAAATTTTCACTTTGGCTGAAATTGCATGAAATATGTGTCCCCCGTGGAAGCCCAGGCCATCCCAGGTGAGAAAAATGCATCCTGAATCAAGTCTGAGGGCTAAAAACTCTGTTTCGGGTTTTACCACATTGAGCTCAGAACGTAAGGTCGGGACCTGAAATTTGGAGCCAAAATTCAAATTTTCACTTTGGCTGAAATTGCATGAAATATGTGTCCCCCGTGGGAGCCCATGCCATCCCAGGTGAGAAAAATGCATCCTGAATCAAGTCTGAGGGCTAAAACCTCTGTTTCGGGTTTTACCACATTGAGCCCAGAACGTAAGGTCGGGACCTGAAATTTGGAGCCAAAATTCAAATTTTCACTTTGGCTGAAATTGCATGAAATACGTGTCCCCCGTGGATGCCCATGCCATCCCAGGTGAGAAAAATGCATCCTGAATCAAGTCTGAGGGCTAAAACCTCTGTTTCGGGTTTTGCCACATTGAGCTCAGAACGTAAGGTCGGGACCGGAAATTTGGAGCCAAAATTCAAATTTTCACTTTGGCTGAAATTGCATGAAATATGTGTCCCCTGTGGAAGCCCATGCCATCCCAGGTGAGAAAAATGCATCCTGAATCAAGTCTGAGGGCTAAAACCTCTGTTTCGGGTTTAACCACATTGAGCCCAGAACGTAAGGTCGGGACCTGAAATTTGGAGCCAAAATTCAAATTTTCACTTTGGCTGAAATTGCATGAAATATGTGTCCCCTGTGGAAGCCCATGCCATCCCAGGTGAGAAAAATGCATCCTGAATCAAGTCTGAGGGCTAAAACCTCTGTTTCGGGTTTTACCACATTGAGCCCAGAACGTAAGGTCGGGACCTGAAATTTGGAGCCAAAATTCAAATTTTCACTTTGGCTGAAATTGCATGAAATATGTGTGCCCCGTGGATGCCCATGCCATCCCAGGTGAGATAAATGCATCCTGAATCAAGTCTGAGGGCAAAAACCTCTGTTTCGGGTTTTACCACATTGAGCCCAGAACGTAAGGTCGGGACCTGAAATTTGGAGCCAAAATTTAAATTTTCACTTTGGCTGAAATTGCATGAAATATGTGTGCCTCGTCGAAGCCCATGCCATCCCAGGTGAGAAAAATGCATCCTGAATCAAGTCTGAGGGCTAAAAGCACTGTTTCGGGTTTTACCACATTGAGCTCAGAACGTAAGGTCGGGACCTGAAATTTGGAGCCAAAATTCAAATTTTCACTTTGGCTGAAATTGCATGAAATATGTGTGCCCCGTGGAAGCCCATGCCATCCCAGGTGAGAAAAATGCATCCTGAATCAAGTCTGAGGGCTAAAACCTCTGTTTCGGGTTTTACCACATTGAGCCCAGAACGTAAGGTCGGGACCTGTAATTTGGAGCCAAAATTCAAATTTTCACTTTGGCTGAAATTGCATGAAATACGTGTCCCCCGTGGAAGCCCATGCCATCCCAGGTGAGAAAAATGCATTCTGAATCAAGTCTGAGGGCTAAAACCGCTGTTTCGGGTTTTACCACATTGAGCCCAGAACGTAAGGTCGGGACCTGTAATTTGGAGCCAAAATTCAAATTTTCACTTTGGCTGAAATTGCATGAAATATGTGTCCCCCGTGGAAGCCAATGCCATCCCAGGTGAGAAAAATGCATCCTGAATCAAGTCTGAGGGGTAAAACCACTGTTTCAGGTTTTACCACATTGAGCCCAGAACGTAAGGTCAGGACCTGAAATTTGGAGCCAAAATTCAAATTTTCACCTTGGCTGAAATTGCATGAAATATGTGTCCCCCGTGGAAGCCCATGCCATCCCAGGTGAGAAAAATGCATCCTGAATCAAGTCTGAGGGCTAAAACCTCTGTTTCGGGTTTTACCACATTGAGCCCAGAACGTAAGGTCGGGACCTGAAATTTGGAGCCAAAATTCAAATTTTCACTTTGGCTGAAATTGCATGAAATATGTGTCCCCCGTGGAAGCCCATGCCATCCCAGGTGAGAAAAATGCATCCTGAATCAAGTCTGAGGGCTAAAACCTCTGTTTCGGGTTTTACCACATTGAGCTCAGAACGTAAGGTCGGGACCTGAAAATTTGGAGCCAAAATTCAAATTTTCACTTTGGCTGAAATTGCATGAAATATGTGTCCCCCGTGGAAGCCCATGCCATCCAAGGTGAGAAAAATGCATCCTGAATCAAGTCTGAGGGGTAAAACCACTGTTTCGGGTTTTACCACATTGCGCTCAGAACGTAAGGTCGGGACCTGAAATTTGGAGCCAAAATTCAAATTTTCACTTTGGCTGAAATTGCATGAAATATGTGTCGCGTGGAAGCCCATGCCATCCTAGGTGAGAAAAATGCATCCTGAATCAAGTCTGAGGGCTAAAACCTCTGTTTCGGGTTTTACCACATTGAGCCCAGAACGTAAGGTCGGGACCTGAAATTTGGAGCCAAAATTCAAATTTTCACTTTGGCTGAAATTGCATGAAATATGTGTCCCCCGTGGAAGCCCATGCCATCCCAGGTGAGAAAAATGCATCCTGAATCAAGTCTGAGGGCTAAAACCTCTGTTTCGGGTTTTACCACATTGAGCCCAGAACGTAAGGTCAGGACCTGTAATTTGGAGCCAAAATTCAAATTTTCACTTTGGCTGAAATTGCATGAAATATGTGTCCCCCATGGAAGCCCATGCCATCCCAGGTGAGAAAAATGCATCCTGAATCAAGTCTGAGGGCTAAAACCTCTGTTTCGGGTTTTACCACATTGAGCTCAGAACGTAAGGTCGGGACCTGAAATTTGGAGCCAAAATTCAAATTTTCACTTTGGCTGAAATTGCATGAAATATGTGTCCCCCGTGGGAGCCCATGCCATCCCAGGTGAGAAAAATGCATCCTGAATCAAGTCTGAGGGCTAAAAACACTGTTTCGGGTTTTACCACATTGAGCTCAGAACGTAAGGTTGGGACCTGAAATCTGGAGCCAAAATTCAAATTTTCACTTTGGCTGAAATTGCATGAAATATGTGTGCCCCGTGGAAGCCCATGCCATCCCAGGTGAGAAAAATGCATCCTGAATCAAGTCTGAGGGCTAAAACCTCTGTTTCGGGTTTTACCACATTGAGCCCAGAACGTAAGGTCGGGACCTGAAATTTGGAGCCAAAATTCAAATTTTCACTTTGGCTGAAATTGCATGAAATATGTGTCCCCCGTGGAAGCCCAGGCCATCCCAGGTGAGAAAAATGCATCCTGAATCAAGTCTGAGGGCTAAAACCTCTGTTTCGGGTTTTACCACATTGAGCCCAGAACGTAAGGTCGGGACCTGTAATTTGGAGCCAAAATTCAAATTTTCACTTTGGCTGAAATTGCATGAAATATGTGTCCCCCGTGGAAGCCAATGCCATCCCAGGTGAGAAAAATGCATCCTGAATCAAGTCTGAGGGGTAAAACCACTGTTTCGGGTTTTACCACATTGAGCCCAAAAATGTAAGGTCAGGACCTGAAATTTGGAGCCAAAATTCAAATTTTCACCTTGGCTGAAATTGCATGAAATATGTGTCCCCCGTGGAAGCCCATGCCATCCCAGGTGAGAAAAATGCATCCTGAATCAAGTCTGAGGGCTAAAACCTCTGTTTCGGGTTTTACCACATTGAGCTCAGAACGTAAGGTCGGGACCTGAAAATTTGAAGCCAAAATTCAAATTTTCACTTTGGCTGAAATTGCATGAAATATGTGTCCCCCGTGGAAGCCCATGCCATCCAAGGTGAGAAAAATGCATCCTGAATCAAGTCTGAGGGGTAAAACCACTGTTTCGGGTTTTACCACATTGCGCTCAGAACGTAAGGTCGGGACCTGAAATTTGGAGCCAAAATTCAAATTTTCACTTTGGCTGAAATTGCATGAAATATGTGTCGCGTGGAAGCCCATGCCATCCTAGGTGAGAAAAATGCATCCTGAATCAAGTCTGAGGGCTAAAACCTCTGTTTCGGGTTTTACCACATTGAGCCCAGAACGTAAGGTCGGGACCTGAAATTTGGAGCCAAAATTCAAATTTTCACTTTGGCTGAAATTGCATGAAATATGTGTCCCCCGTGGAAGCCCATGCCATCCCAGGTGAGAAAAATGCATCCTGAATCAAGTCTGAGGGCTAAAACCTCTGTTTCGGGTTTTACCACATTGAGCCCAGAACGTAAGGTCAGGACCTGTAATTTGGAGCCAAAATTCAAATTTTCACTTTGGCTGAAATTGCATGAAATATGTGTCCCCCGTGGAAGCCCATGCCATCCCAGGTGAGAAAAATGCATCCTGAATCAAGTCTGAGGGCTAAAACCTCTGTTTCGGGTTTTACCACATTGAGCCCAGAACGTAAGGTCGGGACCTGAAATTTGGAGCCAAAATTCAAATTTTCACTTTGGCTGAAATTGCATGAAATATGTGTCCCCCGTGGAAGCCCATGCCATCCAAGGTGAGAAAAATGCACCCTGAATCAAGTATGAGGGCTAAAACCTCTGTTTCGGGTTTTACCACATTGAGCCCAGAACGTAAGGTCGGGACCTGAAATTTGGAGCCAAAATTCAAATTTTCACCTTGGCTGAAATTGCATGAAATATGTGTCCCCCGTGGAAGCCCATGCCATCCCAGGTGAGAAAAATGCATCCTGAATCAAGTCTGAGGGCTAAAACCTCTGTTTCGGGTTTTACCACATTGAGCCCAGAACGTAAGGTCGGGACCTGAAATTTGGAGCCAAAATTCAAATTTTCACTTTGGCTGAAATTGCATGAAATATGTGTCCCCTGTGGAAGCCCATGCCATCCCAGGTGAGAAAAATGCATCCTGAATCAAGTCTAAGGGCTAAAACCTCTGTTTCGGGTTTTACCACATTGAGCCCAGAACGTAAGGTCGGGACCTGAAATTTGGAGCCAAAATTCAAATTTTCACTTTGGCTGAAATTGCATGAAATACGTGTCCCCCGTGGATGCCCATGCCATCCCAGGTGAGAAAAATGCATCCTGAATAAAGTCTGAGGGCTAAAACCTCTGTTTCGGGTTTTGCCACATTGAGCTCAGAACGTAAGGTCGGGACCTGAAATTTGGAGCCAAAATTCAAATTTTCACTTTGGCTGAAATTGCATGAAATATGTGTCCCCTGTGGAAGCCCATGCCATCCCAGGTGAGAAAAATGCATCCTGAATCAAGTCTGAGGGCTAAAACCTCTGTTTCGGGTTTTACCACATTGAGCCCAGAACGTAAGGTCGGGACCTGAAATTTGGAGCCAAAATTCAAATTTTCACTTTGGCTGAAATTGCATGAAATATGTGTCCCCTGTGGAAGCCCATGCCATCCCAGGTGAGAAAAATGCATCCTGAATCAAGTCTGAGGGCTAAAACCTCTGTTTCGGGTTTTACCACATTGAGCCCAGAACGTAAGGTCGGGACCTGTAATTTGGAGCCAAAATTAGAATTTTCACTTTGGCTGAAATTGCATGAAATATGTGTCCCCCGTGGAAGCCCATGCCATCCAAGGTGAGAAAAATGCATCCTGAATAAAGTCTGAGGGCTAAAACCTCTGTTTTGGGTTTTACCACATTGAGCCCAGAACGTAAGGTCAGGACCTGAAATTTGGAGCCAAAATTCAAATTTTCACTTTGGCTGAAATTGCATGAAATATGTGTCCCCCGTGGAAGCCCATGCCATCCCAGGTGAGAAAAATGCATCCTGAATCAAGTCTGAGGGCTAAAACCTCTGTTTCGGGTTTTACCACATTGAGCCCAGAACGTAAGGTCGGGACCTGAAATTTGGAGCCAAAATTCAAATTTTCACTTTGGCTGAAATTGCATGAAATATGTGTCCCCCGTGGAAGCCCAGGCCATCCCAGGTGAGAAAAATGCATCCTGAATCAAGTCTGAGGGCTAAAAACTCTGTTTCGGGTTTTACCACATTGAGCTCAGAACGTAAGGTCGGGACCTGAAATTTGGAGCCAAAATTCAAATTTTCACTTTGGCTGAAATTGCATGAAATATGTGTCCCCCGTGGGAGCCCATGCCATCCCAGGTGAGAAAAATGCATCCTGAATCAAGTCTGAGGGCTAAAACCTCTGTTTCGGGTTTTACCACATTGAGCCCAGAACGTAAGGTCGGGACCTGAAATTTGGAGCCAAAATTCAAATTTTCACTTTGGCTGAAATTGCATGAAATACGTGTCCCCCGTGGATGCCCATGCCATCCCAGGTGAGAAAAATGCATCCTGAATCAAGTCTGAGGGCTAAAACCTCTGTTTCGGGTTTTGCCACATTGAGCTCAGAACGTAAGGTCGGGACTGGAAATTTGGAGCCAAAATTCAAATTTTCACTTTGGCTGAAATTGCATGAAATATGTGTCCCCTGTGGAAGCCCATGCCATCCCAGGTGAGAAAAATGCATCCTGAATCAAGTCTGAGGGCTAAAACCTCTGTTTCGGGTTTTACCACATTGAGCCCAGAACGTAAGGTCGGGACCTGAAATTTGGAGCCAAAATTCAAATTTTCACTTTGGCTGAAATTGCATGAAATATGTGTCCCCTGTGGAAGCCCATGCCATCCCAGGTGAGAAAAATGCATCCTGAATCAAGTCTGAGGGCTAAAACCTCTGTTTCGGGTTTTACCACATTGAGCCCAGAACGTAAGGTCGGGACCTGAAATTTGGAGCCAAAATTCAAATTTTCACTTTGGCTGAAATTGCATGAAATATGTGTCCCCTGTGGAAGCCCATGCCATCCCAGGTGAGAAAAATGCATCCTGAATCAAGTCTGAGGGCTAAAACCTCTGTTTCGGGTTTTACCACATTGAGCCCAGAACGTAAGGTCGGGACCTGTAATTTGGAGCCAAAATTAGAATTTTCACTTTGGCTGAAATTGCATGAAATATGTGTCCCCCGTGGAAGCCCATGCCATCCAAGGTGAGAAAAATGCATCCTGAATAAAGTCTGAGGGCTAAAACCTCTGTTTTGGGTTTTACCACATTGAGCCCAGAACGTAAGGTCAGGACCTGAAATTTGGAGCCAAAATTCAAATTTTCACTTTGGCTGAAATTGCATGAAATATGTGTCCCCCGTGGAAGCCCATGCCATCCCAGGTGAGAAAAATGCATCCTGAATCAAGTCTGAGGGCTAAAACCTCTGTTTCGGGTTTTACCACATTGAGCCCAGAACGTAAGGTCGGGACCTGAAATTTGGAGCCAAAATTCAAATTTTCACTTTGGCTGAAATTGCATGAAATATGTGTCCCCCGTGGAAGCCCAGGCCATCCCAGGTGAGAAAAATGCATCCTGAATCAAGTCTGAGGGCTAAAAACTCTGTTTCGGGTTTTACCACATTGAGCTCAGAACGTAAGGTCGGGACCTGAAATTTGGAGCCAAAATTCAAATTTTCACTTTGGCTGAAATTGCATGAAATATGTGTCCCCCGTGGGAGCCCATGCCATCCCAGGTGAGAAAAATGCATCCTGAATCAAGTCTGAGGGCTAAAACCTCTGTTTCGGGTTTTACCACATTGAGCCCAGAACGTAAGGTCGGGACCTGAAATTTGGAGCCAAAATTCAAATTTTCACTTTGGCTGAAATTGCATGAAATACGTGTCCCCCGTGGATGCCCATGCCATCCCAGGTGAGAAAAATGCATCCTGAATCAAGTCTGAGGGCTAAAACCTCTGTTTCGGGTTTTGCCACATTGAGCTCAGAACGTAAGGTCGGGACCGGAAATTTGGAGCCAAAATTCAAATTTTCACTTTGGCTGAAATTGCATGAAATATGTGTCCCCTGTGGAAGCCCATGCCATCCCAGGTGAGAAAAATGCATCCTGAATCAAGTCTGAGGGCTAAAACCTCTGTTTCGGGTTTTACCACATTGAGCCCAGAACGTAAGGTCGGGACCTGAAATTTGGAGCCAAAATTCAAATTTTCACTTTGGCTGAAATTGCATGAAATATGTGTCCCCTGTGGAAGCCCATGCCATCCCAGGTGAGAAAAATGCATCCTGAATCAAGTCTGAGGGCTAAAACCTCTGTTTCGGGTTTTACCACATTGAGCCCAGAACGTAAGGTCGGGACCTGAAATTTGGAGCCAAAATTCAAATTTTCACTTTGGCTGAAATTGCATGAAATATGTGTGCCCCGTGGATGCCCATGCCATCCCAGGTGAGATAAATGCATCCTGAATCAAGTCTGAGGGCAAAAACCTCTGTTTCGGGTTTTACCACATTGAGCCCAGAACGTAAGGTCGGGACCTGAAATTTGGAGCCAAAATTTAAATTTTCACTTTGGCTGAAATTGCATGAAATATGTGTGCCTCGTGGAAGCCCATGCCATCCCAGGTGAGAAAAATGCATCCTGAATCAAGTCTGAGGGCTAAAAGCACTGTTTCGGGTTTTACCACATTGAGCTCAGAACGTAAGGTCGGGACCTGAAATTTGGAGCCAAAATTCAAATTTTCACTTTGGCTGAAATTGCATGAAATATGTGTGCCCCGTGGAAGCCCATGCCATCCCAGGTGAGAAAAATGCATCCTGAATCAAGTCTGAGGGCTAAAACCTCTGTTTCGGGTTTTACCACATTGAGCCCAGAACGTAAGGTCGGGACCTGTAATTTGGAGCCAAAATTCAAATTTTCACTTTGGCTGAAATTGCATGAAATACGTGTCCCCCGTGGAAGCCCATGCCATCCCAGGTGAGAAAAATGCATTCTGAATCAAGTCTGAGGGCTAAAACCTCTGTTTCGGGTTTTACCACATTGAGCCCAGAACGTAAGGTCGGGACCTGTAATTTGGAGCCAAAATTCAAATTTTCACTTTGGCTGAAATTGCATGAAATATGTGTCCCCCGTGGAAGCCAATGCCATCCCAGGTGAGAAAAATGCATCCTGAATCAAGTCTGAGGGGTAAAACCACTGTTTCAGGTTTTACCACATTGAGCCCAGAACGTAAGGTCAGGACCTGAAATTTGGAGCCAAAATTCAAATTTTCACCTTGGCTGAAATTGCATGAAATATGTGTCCCCCGTGGAAGCCCATGCCATCCCAGGTGAGAAAAATGCATCCTGAATCAAGTCTGAGGGCTAAAACCTCTGTTTCGGGTTTTACCACATTGAGCCCAGAACGTAAGGTCGGGACCTGAAATTTGGAGCCAAAATTCAAATTTTCACTTTGGCTGAAATTGCATGAAATATGTGTCCCCCGTGGAAGCCCATGCCATCCCAGGTGAGAAAAATGCATCCTGAATCAAGTCTGAGGGCTAAAACCTCTGTTTCGGGTTTTACCACATTGAGCTCAGAACGTAAGGTCGGGACCTGAAAATTTGGAGCCAAAATTCAAATTTTCACTTTGGCTGAAATTGCATGAAATATGTGTCCCCCGTGGAAGCCCATGCCATCCAAGGTGAGAAAAATGCATCCTGAATCAAGTCTGAGGGGTAAAACCACTGTTTCGGGTTTTACCACATTGCGCTCAGAACGTAAGGTCGGGACCTGAAATTTGGAGCCAAAATTCAAATTTTCACTTTGGCTGAAATTGCATGAAATATGTGTCGCGTGGAAGCCCATGCCATCCTAGGTGAGAAAAATGCATCCTGAATCAAGTCTGAGGGCTAAAACCTCTGTTTCGGGTTTTACCACATTGAGCCCAGAACGTAAGGTCGGGACCTGAAATTTGGAGCCAAAATTCAAATTTTCACTTTGGCTGAAATTGCATGAAATATGTGTCCCCCGTGGAAGCCCATGCCATCCCAGGTGAGAAAAATGCATCCTGAATCAAGTCTGAGGGCTAAAACCTCTGTTTCGGGTTTTACCACATTGAGCCCAGAACGTAAGGTCAGGACCTGTAATTTGGAGCCAAAATTCAAATTTTCACTTTGGCTGAAATTGCATGAAATATGTGTCCCCCGTGGAAGCCCATGCCATCCCAGGTGAGAAAAATGCATCCTGAATCAAGTCTGAGGGCTAAAACCTCTGTTTCGGGTTTTACCACATTGAGCCCAGAACGTAAGGTCGGGACCTGAAATTTGGAGCCAAAATTCAAATTTTCACCTTGGCTGAAATTGCATGAAATATGTGTCCCCCGTGGAAGCCCATGCCATCCCAGGTGAGAAAAATGCATCCTGAATCAAGTCTGAGGGCTAAAACCTCTGTTTCGGGTTTTACCACATTGAGCTCAGAACGTAAGGTCAGGACCTGAAATTTGGAGCCAAAATTCAAATTTTCACTTTGGCTGAAATTGCATGAAATATGTGTCCCCAGTGGAAGCCCATGCCATCCCAGGTGAGAAAAATGCATCCTGAATCAAGTCTGAGGGCTAAAACCTCTGTTTCGGGTTTTACCACATTGAGCTCAGAACGTAAGGTTGGGACCTGAAATTTGGAGCCAAAATTCAAATTTTCACTTTGGCTGAAATTGCATGAAATATGTGTCCCCCGTGGAAGCCCATGCCATCCCAGGTGAGAAAAATGCATCCTGAATCAAGTCTGAGGGCTAAAAACACTGTTTGGGGTTTTACCACATTGAGCTCAGAACGTAAGGTTGGGACCTGAAATCTGGAGCCAAAATTCAAATTTTCACTTTGGCTGAAATTGCATGAAATATGTGTGCCCCGTGGAAGCCCATGCCATCCCAGGTGAGAAAAATGCATCCTGAATCAAGTCTGAGGGCTAAAACCACTGTTTTGGGTTTTACCACATTGAGCCCAGAACGTAAGGTCGGGACCTGTAATTTGGAGCCAAAATTCAAATTTTCACTTTGGCTGAAATTGCATGAAATATGTGTCCCCCGTGGAAGCCCATGCCATCCCAGGTGAGAAAAATGTATTCTGAATCCAGTCTGAGGGCTAAAACCTCTGTTTCGGGTTTTACCACATTGAGCCCAGAACGTAAGGTCGGGACCTGTAATTTGGAGCCAAAATTCAAATTTTCACTTTGGCTGAAATTGCATGAAATATGTGTCCCCCGTGGAAGCCAATGCCATCCCAGGTGAGAAAAATGCATCCTGAATCAAGTCTGAGGGGTAAAACCACTGTTTCGGGTTTTACCACATTGAGCCCAAAAATGTAAGGTCAGGACCTGAAATTTGGAGCCAAAATTCAAATTTTCACCTTGGCTGAAATTGCATGAAATATGTGTCCCCCGTGGAAGCCCATGCCATCCCAGGTGAGAAAAATGCATCCTGAATC
Organism: Halichoeres trimaculatus; assembly: GCF_033239565.1. Lineage (NCBI taxonomy): Eukaryota > Metazoa > Chordata > Actinopteri > Labriformes > Labridae > Halichoeres > Halichoeres trimaculatus. Next base: position 107,117 of record NW_027437229.1, on the reverse strand, counting down.
AAGTCTGAGGGCTAAAACCTCTGTTTCGGGTTTTACCACATTGAGCTCAGAACGTAAGGTCGGGACCTGAAAATTTGGAGCCAAAATTCAAATTTTCACTTTGGCTGAAATTGCATGAAATATGTGTCCCCCGTGGAAGCCCATGCCATCCAAGGTGAGAAAAATGCATCCTGAATCAAGTCTGAGGGGTAAAACCACTGTTTCGGGTTTTACCACATTGCGCTCAGAACGTAAGGTCGGGACCTGAAATTTGGAGCCAAAATTCAAATTTTCACTTTGGCTGAAATTGCATGAAATATGTGTCGCGTGGAAGCCCATGCCATCCTAGGTGAGAAAAATGCATCCTGAATCAAGTCTGAGGGCTAAAACCTCTGTTTCGGGTTTTACCACATTGAGCCCAGAACGTAAGGTCGGGACCTGAAATTTGGAGCCAAAATTCAAATTTTCACTTTGGCTGAAATTGCATGAAATATGTGTCCCCCGTGGAAGCCCATGCCATCCCAGGTGAGAAAAATGCATCCTGAATCAAGTCTGAGGGCTAAAACCTCTGTTTCGGGTTTTACCACATTGAGCCCAGAACGTAAGGTCAGGACCTGTAATTTGGAGCCAAAATTCAAATTTTCACTTTGGCTGAAATTGCATGAAATATGTGTCCCCCGTGGAAGCCCATGCCATCCCAGGTGAGAAAAATGCATCCTGAATCAAGTCTGAGGGCTAAAACCTCTGTTTCGGGTTTTACCACATTGAGCCCAGAACGTAAGGTCGGGACCTGAAATTTGGAGCCAAAATTCAAATTTTCACTTTGGCTGAAATTACATGAAATATGTGTCCCCCGTGGAAGCCCATGCCATCACAGGTGAGAAAAATGCATCCTGAATCAAGTCTGAGGGCTAAAACCTCTGTTTCGGGTTTTACCACATTGAGCCCAGAACGTAAGGTCGGGACCTGAAATTTGGAGCCAAAATTCAAATTTTCACCTTGGCTGAAATTGCATGAAATATGTGTCCCCCGTGGAAGCCCATGCCATCCCAGGTGAGAAAAATGCATCCTGAATCAAGTCTGAGGGCTAAAACCTCTGTTTCGGGTTTTACCACATTGAGCTCAGAACGTAAGGTCAGGACCTGAAATTTGGAGCCAAAATTCAAATTTTCACTTTGGCTGAAATTGCATGAAATATGTGTCCCCCGTGGAAGCCCATGCCATCCCAGGTGAGAAAAATGCATCCTGAATCAAGTCTGAGGGCTAAAACCTCTGTTTCGGGTTTTACCACATTGAGCTCAGAACGTAAGGTTGGGACCTGAAATTTGGAGCCAAAATTCAAATTTTCACTTTGGCTGAAATTGCATGAAATATGTGTCCCCCGTGGAAGCCCATGCCATCCCAGGTGAGAAAAATGCATCCTGAATCAAGTCTGAGGGCTAAAACCTCTGTTTCGGGTTTTACCACATTGAGCCCAGAACGTAAGGTCGGGACCTGTAATTTGGAGCCAAAATTCAAATTTTCACTTTGGCTGAAATTGCATGAAATATGTGTCCCCCGTGGAAGCCAATGCCATCCCAGGTGAGAAAAATGCATCCTGAATCAAGTCTGAGGGGTAAAACCACTGTTTCGGGTTTTACCACATTGAGCCCAAAACGTAAGGTCAGGACCTGAAATTTGGAGCCAAAATTCAAATTTTCACCTTGGCTGAAATTGCATGAAATATGTGTCCCCCGTGGAAGCCCATGCCATCCCAGGTGAGAAAAATGCATCCTGAATCAAGTCTGAGGGCTAAAACCTCTGTTTCGGGTTTTACCACATTGAGCCCAGAACGTAAGGTCGGGACCTGAAATTTGGAGCCAAAATTCAAATTTTCACTTTGGCTGAAATTGCATGAAATATGTGTCCCCCGTGGAAGCCCATGCCATCCCAGGTGAGAAAAATGCATCCTGAATCAAGTCTGAGGGCTAAAACCTCTGTTTCGGGTTTTACCACATTGAGCCCAGAACGTAAGGTCGGGACCTGAAATTTGGAGCCAAAATTCAAATTTTCACTTTGGCTGAAATTGCATGAAATATGTGTCCCCCGTGGAAGCCCATGCCATCCCAGGTGAGAAAAATGCATCCTGAATCAAGTCTGAGGGCTAAAACCTCTGTTTCGGGTTTTACCACATTGAGCCCAGAACGTAAGGTCGGGACCTGAAATTTGGAGCCAAAATTCAAATTTTCACTTTGGCTGAAATTGCATGAAATATGTGTCCCCCGTGGAAGCCCATGCCATCCCAGGTGAGAAAAATGCATCCTGATTCAAGTCTGAGGGCTAAAACCTCTGTTTCGGGTTTTACCACATTGCGCTCAGAACATAAGGTCGGGACCTGAAATTTGGAGCCAAAATTCAAATTTTCACTTTGGCTGAAATTGCATGAAATATGTGTCCCCCGTGGAAGCCCATGTCATCCCAGGTGAGAAAAATGCATCCTGAATCAAGTCTGAGGGCTAAAACCTCTGTTTCGGGTTTTACCACATTGAGCCCAGAACGTAAGGTCGGGACCTGAAATTTGGAGCCAAAATTCAAATTTTCACTTTGGCTGAAATTGCATGAAATATGTGTCCCCCATGGAAGCCCATGCCATCCCAGGTGAGAAAAATGCATCCTGAATCAAGTCTGAGGGCTAAAACCTCTGTTTCGGGTTTTACCACATTGAGCCCAGAACGTAAGGTCGGGACCTGAAATTTTGAGCCAAAATTCAAATTTTCACTTTGGCTGAAATTGCATGAAATATGTGTCCCCCGTGGAAGCCCATGCCATCCCAGGTGAGAAAAATGCATCCTGAATCAAGTCTGAGGGCTAAAACCTCTGTTTCGGGTTTTACCACATTGAGCTCAGAACGTAAGGTCGGGACCTGAAATTTGGAGCCAAAATTCAAATTTTCACTTTGGCTGAAATTGCATGAAATATGTGTCCCCCGTGGAAGCCCATGCCATCCCAGGTGAGAAAAATGCATCCTGAATCAAGTCTGAGGGCTAAAACCTCTGTTTCGGGTTTTACCACATTGAGCCCAGAACGAAAGGTCGGGACCTGAAATTTGGAGCCAAAATTCAAATTTTCACTTTGGCTGAAATTGCATGAAATATGTGTCCCCCGGTGGAAGCCCATGCCATCCCAGGTGAGAAAAATGCATCCTGAATCAAGTCTGAGGGCTAAAAACTCTGTTTCGGGTTTTACCACATTGAGCTCAGAACGTAAGGTCGGGACCTGAAATTTGGAGCCAAAATTCAAATTTTCACTTTGGCTGAAATTGCATGAAATATGTGTCCCCCATGGAAGCCCATGCCATCCCAGGTGAGAAAAATGCATCCTGAATCAAGTCTGAGGGCTAAAACCTCTGTTTCGGGTTTTACCACATTGAGCCCAGAACGTAAGGTCGGGACCTGAAATTTGGAGCCAAAATTCAAATTTTCACTTTGGCTGAAATTGCATGAAATACGTGTCCCCCGTGGATGCCCATGCCATCCCAGGTGAGAAAAATGCATCCTGAATAAAGTCTGAGGGCTAAAACCTCTGTTTCGGGTTTTGCCACATTGAGCTCAGAACGTAAGGTCGGGACCGGAAATTTGGAGCCAAAATTCAAATTTTCACCTTGGCTGAAATTGCATGAAATATGTGTCCCCCGTGGAAGCCCATGCCATCCCAGGTGAGAAAAATGCATCCTGAATCAAGTCTGAGGGCTAAAACCTCTGTTTCGGGTTTTACCACATTGAGCCCAGAACGTAAGGTCGGGACCTGAAATTTGGAGCCAAAATTCAAATTTTCACTTTGGCTGAAATTGCATGAAACATGTGTCCCCCGTGGAAGCCCATGCCATCCCAGGTGAGAAAAATGTATTCTGAATCCAGTCTGAGGGCTAAAACCTCTGTTTCGGGTTTTGCAACATTGAGGTCAGAACGTAAGGTCGGGACCTGAAATTTGGAGCCAAAATTCAAATTTTCACTTTGGCTGAAACTGCATGAAATATGTGTCCCCCGTGGAAGCCCATGCCATCCCAGGTGAGAAAAATGCATCCTGAATCAAGTCTGAGGGCTAAAACCTCTGTTTTGGGTTTTACCACATTCACCTCAGAACGTTAGGTCGGGACCTGTAATTTGGAGCCAGAATTCAAATTTTCACTTTGGCTGAAATTGCATGAAATATTTGTCCCCAGTGGAAGCCCATGCCATCCCAGGTGAGAAAAATGCATCCTGAATCAAGTCTGAGGGCTAAAACCACTGTTTCGGGTTTTACCACATTGAGCTCAGAACGAAAGGTCGGGACCTGAAATTTGGAGCCAAAATTCAAATTTACACTTTGGCTGAAATTGCATGAAATATGTGTCCCCCGTGGAAGCCCATGCCATCCCAGGTGAGAAAAATGCATCCTGAATCAAGTCTGAGGGCTAAAACCTCTGTTTCGGGTTTTACCACATTGAGCCCAGAACGTAAGGTCGGGACCTGAAATTTGGAGCCAAAATTCAAATTTTCACTTTGGCTGAAATTGCATGAAATATGTGTCCCCCGTGGAAGCCCATGCCATCCTAGGTGAGAAAAATGCATCCTGAATCAAGTCTGAGGGCTAAAAACTCTGTTTCGGGTTTTACCACATTGAGCCCAGAACGTAAGGTCGGGACCTGAAATTTGGAGCCAAAATTCAAATTTTCACTTTGGCTGAAATTGCATGAAATATGTGTCCCCCGTGGAAGCCCATGCCATCCCAGGTGAGAAAAATGCATCCTGAATCAAGTCTGAGGGCTAAAACCTCTGTTTCGGGTTTTACCACATTGAGCCCAGAACGTAAGGTCGGGACCTGAAATTTGGAGCCAAAATTCAAATTTTCACTTTGGCTGAAATTGCATGAAATATGTGTCCCCCGTGGAAGCCCATGCCATCCCAGGTGAGAAAAATGCATCCTGAATCAAGTCTGAGGGCTAAAACCACTGTTTCGGGTTTTACCACATTGAGCCCAGAACGAAAGGTCGGGACCCGAAATTTGGAGCCAAAATTCAAATTTTCACTTTGGCTGAAATTGCATGAAATATGTGTCCCCCGTGGAAGCCCATGCCATCCCAGGTGAGAAAAATGCATCCTGAATCAAGTCTGAGGGCTAAAACCTCTGTTTCGGGTTTTACCACATTGAGCCCAGAACGTAAGGTCAGGACCTGTAATTTGGAGCCAAAATTCAAATTTTCACTTTGGCTGAAATTGCATGAAATATGTGTCCCCCGTGGAAGCCCATGCCATCCCAGGTGAGAAAAATGCATCCTGAATCAAGTCTGAGGGCTAAAACCTCTGTTTCGGGTTTTACCACATTGAGCCCAGAACGTAAGGTCGGGACCTGAAATTTGGAGCCAAAATTCAAATTTTCACTTTGGCTGAAATTACATGAAATATGTGTCCCCCGTGGAAGCCCATGCCATCACAGGTGAGAAAAATGCATCCTGAATCAAGTCTGAGGGCTAAAACCTCTGTTTCGGGTTTTACCACATTGAGCCCAGAACGTAAGGTCGGGACCTGAAATTTGGAGCCAAAATTCAAATTTTCACCTTGGCTGAAATTGCATGAAATATGTGTCCCCCGTGGAAGCCCATGCCATCCCAGGTGAGAAAAATGCATCCTGAATCAAGTCTGAGGGCTAAAACCTCTGTTTCGGGTTTTACCACATTGAGCTCAGAACGTAAGGTCAGGACCTGAAATTTGGAGCCAAAATTCAAATTTTCACTTTGGCTGAAATTGCATGAAATATGTGTCCCCCGTGGAAGCCCATGCCATCCCAGGTGAGAAAAATGCATCCTGAATCAAGTCTGAGGGCTAAAACCTCTGTTTCGGGTTTTACCACATTGAGCTCAGAACGTAAGGTTGGGACCTGAAATTTGGAGCCAAAATTCAAATTTTCACTTTGGCTGAAATTGCATGAAATATGTGTCCCCCGTGGAAGCCCATGCCATCCCAGGTGAGAAAAATGCATCCTGAATCAAGTCTGAGGGCTAAAACCACTGTTTCGGGTTTTACCACATTGAGCTCAGAACGTAAGGTTGGGACCTGAAATCTGGAGCCAAAATTCAAATTTTCACTTTGGCTGAAATTGCATGAAATATGTGTGCCCCGTGGAAGCCCATGCCATCCCAGGTGAGAAAAATGCATCCTGAATCAAGTCTGAGGGCTAAAACCACTGTTTTGGGTTTTACCACATTGAGCCCAGAACGTAAGGTCGGGACCTGTAATTTGGAGCCAAAATTCAAATTTTCACTTTGGCTGAAATTGCATGAAATATGTGTCCCCCGTGGAAGCCCATGCCATCCCAGGTGAGAAAAATGCATCCTGAATCAAGTCTGAGGGCTAAAACCTCTGTTTCGGGTTTTACCACATTGAGCCCAGAACGTAAGGTCGGGACCTGTAATTTGGAGCCAAAATTCAAATTTTCACTTTGGCTGAAATTGCATGAAATATGTGTCCCCCGTGGAAGCCAATGCCATCCCAGGTGAGAAAAATGCATCCTGAATCAAGTCTGAGGGGTAAAACCACTGTTTCGGGTTTTACCACATTGAGCCCAAAACGTAAGGTCAGGACCTGAAATTTGGAGCCAAAATTCAAATTTTCACCTTGGCTGAAATTGCATGAAATATGTGTCCCCCGTGGAAGCCCATGCCATCCCAGGTGAGAAAAATGCATCCTGAATCAAGTCTGAGGGCTAAAAACTCTGTTTCGGGTTTTACCACATTGAGCCCAGAACGTAAGGTCGGGACCTGAAATTTGGAGCCAAAATTCAAATTTTCACTTTGGCTGAAATTGCATGAAATATGTGTCCCCCGTGGAAGCCCATGCCATCCCAGGTGAGAAAAATGCATCCTGAATCAAGTCTGAGGGCTAAAACCTCTGTTTCGGGTTTTACCACATTGAGCCCAGAACGTAAGGTCGGGACCTGAAATTTGGAGCCAAAATTCAAATTTTCACTTTGGCTGAAATTGCATGAAATATGTGTCCCCCGTGGAAGCCCATGCCATCCCAGGTGAGAAAAATGCATCCTGAATCAAGTCTGAGGGCTAAAACCTCTGTTTCGGGTTTTACCACATTGAGCCCAGAACGTAAGGTCGGGACCTGAAATTTGGAGCCAAAATTCAAATTTTCACTTTGGCTGAAATTGCATGAAATATGTGTCCCCCGTGGAAGCCCATGCCATCCCAGGTGAGAAAAATGCATCCTGATTCAAGTCTGAGGGCTAAAACCTCTGTTTCGGGTTTTACCACATTGCGCTCAGAACATAAGGTCGGGACCTGAAATTTGGAGCCAAAATTCAAATTTTCACTTTGGCTGAAATTGCATGAAATATGTGTCCCCCGTGGAAGCCCATGTCATCCCAGGTGAGAAAAATGCATCCTGAATCAAGTCTGAGGGCTAAAACCTCTGTTTCGGGTTTTACCACATTGAGCCCAGAACGTAAGGTCGGGACCTGAAATTTGGAGCCAAAATTCAAATTTTCACTTTGGCTGAAATTGCATGAAATATGTGTCCCCCATGGAAGCCCATGCCATCCCAGGTGAGAAAAATGCATCCTGAATCAAGTCTGAGGGCTAAAACCTCTGTTTCGGGTTTTACCACATTGAGCCCAGAACGTAAGGTCGGGACCTGAAATTTTGAGCCAAAATTCAAATTTTCACTTTGGCTGAAATTGCATGAAATATGTGTCCCCCGTGGAAGCCCATGCCATCCCAGGTGAGAAAAATGCATCCTGAATCAAGTCTGAGGGCTAAAACCTCTGTTTCGGGTTTTACCACATTGAGCTCAGAACGTAAGGTCGGGACCTGAAATTTGGAGCCAAAATTCAAATTTTCACTTTGGCTGAAATTGCATGAAATATGTGTCCCCCGTGGAAGCCCATGCCATCCCAGGTGAGAAAAATGCATCCTGAATCAAGTCTGAGGGCTAAAACCTCTGTTTCGGGTTTTACCACATTGAGCCCAGAACGAAAGGTCGGGACCTGAAATTTGGAGCCAAAATTCAAATTTTCACTTTGGCTGAAATTGCATGAAATATGTGTCCCCCGGTGGAAGCCCATGCCATCCCAGGTGAGAAAAATGCATCCTGAATCAAGTCTGAGGGCTAAAAACTCTGTTTCGGGTTTTACCACATTGAGCTCAGAACGTAAGGTCGGGACCTGAAATTTGGAGCCAAAATTCAAATTTTCACTTTGGCTGAAATTGCATGAAATATGTGTCCCCCATGGAAGCCCATGCCATCCCAGGTGAGAAAAATGCATCCTGAATCAAGTCTGAGGGCTAAAACCTCTGTTTCGGGTTTTACCACATTGAGCCCAGAACGTAAGGTCGGGACCTGAAATTTGGAGCCAAAATTCAAATTTTCACTTTGGCTGAAATTGCATGAAATACGTGTCCCCCGTGGATGCCCATGCCATCCCAGGTGAGAAAAATGCATCCTGAATAAAGTCTGAGGGCTAAAACCTCTGTTTCGGGTTTTACCACATTGAGCCCAGAACGTAAGGTCGGGACCTGAAATTTGGAGCCAAAATTCAAATTTTCACTTTGGCTGAAATTGCATGAAATATGTGTCCCCCGTGGAAGCCCATGCCATCCCAGGTGAGAAAAATGCATCCTGAATCAAGTCTGAGGGCTAAAACCTCTGTTTCGGGTTTTACCACATTGAGCCCAGAACGTAAGGTCGGGACCTGAAATTTGGAGCCAAAATTCAAATTTTCACTTTGGCTGAAATTGCATGAAACATGTGTCCCCCGTGGAAGCCCATGCCATCCCAGGTGAGAAAAATGTATTCTGAATCCAGTCTGAGGGCTAAAACCTCTGTTTCGGGTTTTGCAACATTGAGGTCAGAACGTAAGGTCGGGACCTGAAATTTGGAGCCAAAATTCAAATTTTCACTTTGGCTGAAACTGCATGAAATATGTGTCCCCCGTGGAAGCCCATGCCATCCCAGGTGAGAAAAATGCATCCTGAATCAAGTCTGAGGGCTAAAACCTCTGTTTTGGGTTTTACCACATTCACCTCAGAACGTTAGGTCGGGACCTGTAATTTGGAGCCAGAATTCAAATTTTCACTTTGGCTGAAATTGCATGAAATATTTGTCCCCAGTGGAAGCCCATGCCATCCCAGGTGAGAAAAATGCATCCTGAATCAAGTCTGAGGGCTAAAACCACTGTTTCGGGTTTTACCACATTGAGCTCAGAACGAAAGGTCGGGACCTGAAATTCGGAGCCAAAATTCAAATTTACACTTTGGCTGAAATTGCATGAAATATGTGTCCCCCGTGGAAGCCCATGCCATCCCAGGTGAGAAAAATGCATCCTGAATCAAGTCTGAGGGCTAAAACCTCTGTTTCGGGTTTTACCACATTGAGCCCAGAACGTAAGGTCGGGACCTGAAATTTGGAGCCAAAATTCAAATTTTCACTTTGGCTGAAATTGCATGAAATATGTGTCCCCCGTGGAAGCCCATGCCATCCTAGGTGAGAAAAATGCATCCTGAATCAAGTCTGAGGGCTAAAAACTCTGTTTCGGGTTTTACCACATTGAGCCCAGAACGTAAGGTCGGGACCTGAAATTTGGAGCCAAAATTCAAATTTTCACTTTGGCTGAAATTGCATGAAATATGTGTCCCCCGTGGAAGCCCATGCCATCCCAGGTGAGAAAAATGCATCCTGAATCAAGTCTGAGGGCTAAAACCTCTGTTTCGGGTTTTACCACATTGAGCCCAGAACGTAAGGTCGGGACCTGAAATTTGGAGCCAAAATTCAAATTTTCACTTTGGCTGAAATTGCATGAAATATGTGTCCCCCGTGGAAGCCCATGCCATCCCAGGTGAGAAAAATGCATCCTGAATCAAGTCTGAGGGCTAAAACCACTGTTTCGGGTTTTACCACATTGAGCCCAGAACGAAAGGTCGGGACCTGAAATTTGGAGCCAAAATTCAAATTTTCACTTTGGCTGAAATTGCATGAAATATGTGTCCCCCGTGGAAGCCCATGCCATCCCAGGTGAGAAAAATGCATCCTGAATCAAGTCTGAGGGCTAAAAACTCTGTTTCGGGTTTTACCACATTGAGCTCAGAACGTAAGGTCGGGACCTGAAATTTGGAGCCAAAATTCAAATTTTCACTTTGGCTGAAATTGCATGAAATATGTGTCCCCCGTGGAAGCCCATGCCATCCCAGGTGAGAAAAATGCATCCTGAATCAAGTCTGAGGGCTAAAACCTCTGTTTCGGGTTTTACCACATTGAGCCCAGAACGTAAGGTCGGGACCTGAAATTTGGAGCCAAAATTCAAATTTTCACTTTGGCTGAAATTGCATGAAATACGTGTCCCCCGTGGATGCCCATGCCATCCCAGGTGAGAAAAATGCATCCTGAATAAAGTCTGAGGGCTAAAACCTCTGTTTCGGGTTTTGCCACATTGAGCTCAGAACGTAAGGTCGGGACCGGAAATTTGGAGCCAAATTTCAAATTTTCACCTTGGCTGAAATTGCATGAAATATGTGTCCCCCGTGGAAGCCCATGCCATCCCAGGTGAGAAAAATGCATCCTGAATCAAGTCTGAGGGCTAAAACCTCTGTTTCGGGTTTTACCACATTGAGCCCAGAACGTAAGGTCGGGACCTGAAATTTGGAGCCAAAATTCAAATTTTCACTTTGGCTGAAATTGCATGAAATATGTGTCCCCCGTGGAAGCCCATGCCATCCTAGGTGAGAAAAATGCATCCTGAATCAAGTCTGAGGGCTAAAAACTCTGTTTCGGGTTTTACCACATTGAGCTCAGAACGTAAGGTCGGGACCTGAAATTTGGAGCCAAAATTCAAATTTTCACTTTGGCTGAAATTGCATGAAATATGTGTCCCCCGTGGAAGCCCATGCCATCCCAGGTGAGAAAAATGCATCCTGAATCAAGTCTGAGGGCTAAAACCTCTGTTTCGGGTTTTACCACATTGAGCCCAGAACGTAAGGTCGGGACCTGAAATTTGGAGCCAAAATTCAAATTTTCACTTTGGCTGAAATTGCATGAAATATGTGTCCCCCGTGGAAGCCCATGCCATCCCAGGTGAGAAAAATGCATCCTGAATCAAGTCTGAGGGCTAAAACCACTGTTTTGGGTTTTACCACATTGAGCCCAGAACGTAAGGTCGGGACCTGAAATTTGGAGCCAAAATTCAAATTTTCACTTTGGCTGAAATTGCATGAAATATGTGTCCCCCGTGGAAGCCCATGCCATCCCAGGTGAGAAAAATGCATCCTGAATCAAGTATGATGGCTAAAACCTCTGTTTCGGGTTTTACCACATTGCGCTCAGAACATAAGGTCGGGACCTGAAATTTGGAGCCAAAATTCAAATTTTCACTTTGGCTGAAATTGCATGAAATATGTGTCCCCCGTGGAAGCCCATGTCATCCCAGGTGAGAAAAATGCATCCTGAATCAAGTCTGAGGGCTAAAACCTCTGTTTCGGGTTTTACCACATTGAGCCCAGAACGTAAGGTCGGGACCTGAAATTTGGAGCCAAAATTCAAATTTACACTTTGGCTGAAATTGCATGAAATATGTGTCCCCCGTGGAAGCCCATGCCATCCCAGGTGAGAAAAATGCATCCTGAATCAAGTCTGAGGGCTAAAACCTCTGTTTCGGGTTTTACCACATTGAGCCCAGAACGTAAGGTTGGGACCTGAAATTTGGAGCCAAAATTCAAATTTTCACTTTGGCTGAAATTGCATGAAATATGTGTCCCCCGTGGAAGCCCATGCCATTCCAGGTGAGAAAAATGCATCCTGAATCAAGTCTGAGGGCTAAAAACTCTGTTTCGGGTTTTACCACATTGAGCTCAGAACGTAAGGTCGGGACCTGAAATTTGGAGCCAAAATTCAAATTTACACTTTGGCTGAAATTGCATGAAATATGTGTCCCCCGTGGAAGCCCATGCCATCCCAGGTGAGAAAAATGCATCCTGAATCAAGTCTGAGGGCTAAAACCTCTGTTTCGGGTTTTACCACATTGAGCCCAGAACGTAAGGTCGGGACCTGAAATTTGGAGCCAAAATTCAAATTTTCACTTTGGCTGAAATTGCATGAAATATGTGTCCCCCGTGGAAGCCCATGCCATCCCAGGTGAGAAAAATGCATCCTGAATCAAGTCTGAGGGCTAAAAACTCTGTTTCGGGTTTTACCACATTGAGCTCAGAACGTAAGGTCGGGACCTGAAATTTGGAGCCAAAATTCAAATTTTCACTTTGGCTGAAATTGCATGAAATATGTGTCCCCCGTGGAAGCCCATGCCATCCCAGGTGAGAAAAATGCATCCTGAATCAAGTCTGAGGGCTAAAACCTCTGTTTCGGGTTTTACCACATTGAGCCCAGAACGTAAGGTCGGGACCTGAAATTTGGAGCCAAAATTCAAATTTTCACTTTGGCTGAAATTGCATGAAATATGTGTCCCCCGTGGAAGCCCATGCCATCCCAGGTGAGAAAAATGCATCCTGAATCAAGTCTGAGGGCTAAAACCTCTGTTTCGGGTTTTACCACATTGAGCCGAGAACGTAAGGTCGGGACCTGAAATTTGGAGCCAAAATTCAAATTTTCACTTTGGCTGAAATTGCATGAAATATGTGTCCCCCGTGGAAGCCCATGCCATCCAAGGTGAGAAAAATGCATCCTGAATCAAGTCTGAGGGCTAAAAACCTCTGTTTCGGGTTTTACCACATTGAGCCCAGAACGTAATGTCGGGACCTGAAATTTGGAGCCAAAATTCAAATTTTCACTTTGGCTGAAATTGCATGAAATATGTGTCCCCCGTGGAAGCCCATGCCATCCCAGGTGAGAAAAATGCATCCTGAATCAAGTCTGAGGGCTAAAACCTCTGTTTCGGGTTTTACCACATTGAGCCCAGAACGTAAGGTCGGGACCTGAAATTTGGAGCCAAAATTCAAATTTTCACTTTGGCTGAAATTGCATGAAATATGTGTCCCCCGTGGAAGCCCATGCCATCCCAGGTGAGAAAAATGCATCCCGAATCAAGTCTGAGGGCTAAAACCTCTGTTTCGGGTTTAACCACATTGAGCCCAGAACGTAAGGTCGGGACCTGAAATTTGGAGCCAAAATTCAAATTTTCACTTTGGCTGAAATTGCATGAAATATGTGTCCCCCGTGGAAGCCCATGCCATCCCAGGTGAGAAAAATGCATCCTGAATCAAGTCTGAGGGCTAAAACCTCTGTTTCGGGTTTTACCACATTGAGCCCAGAACGTAAGGTCGGGACCTGAAATTTGGAGCCAAAATTCAAATTTTCACTTTGGCTGAAATTGCATGAAATATGTGTCCCCCATGGAAGCCCATGCCATCCCAGGTGAGAAAAATGCATCCCGAATCAAGTCTGAGGGCTAAAACCTCTGTTTCAGGTTTAACCACATTGAGCCCAGAACGTAAGGTCGGGACCTGAAATTTGGAGCCAAAATTCAAATTTTCACTTTGGCTGAAATTGCATGAAATATGTGTCCCCCGTGGAAGCCCATGCCATCCCAGGTGAGAAAAATGCATCCTGAATCAAGTCTGAGGGCTAAAACCTCTGTTTCGGGTTTTACCACATTGAGCCCAGAACGTAAGGTCGGGACCTGAAATTTGGAGCCAAAATTCAAATTTTCACTTTGGCTGAAATTGCATGAAATATGTGTCCCCCGTGGAAGCCCATGCCATCCCAGGTGAGAAAAATGCATCCTGAATCAAGTCTGAGGGCTAAAACCTCTGTTTCGGGTTTAACCACATTGAGCCCAGAACGTAAGTTCGGGACCTGAAATTTGGAGCCAAAATTCAAATTTTCACTTTGGCTGAAATTGCATGAAATATGTGTCCCCCGTGGAAGCCCATGCCATCCTAGGTGAGAAAAATGCATCCTGAATCAAGTCTGAGGGCTAAAACCTCTGTTTCGGGTTTTACCACATTGAGCCCAGAACGTAAGGTCGGGACCTGAAATTTGGAGCCAAAATTCAAATTTACACTTTGGCTGAAATTGCATGAAATATGTGTCCCCCGTGGAAGCCCATGCCATCCCAGGTGAGAAAAATGCATCCTGAATCAAGTCTGAGGGCTAAAACCTCTGTTTCGGGTTTTACCACATTGAGCCCAGAACGTAAGGTCGGGACCTGAAATTTGGAGCCAAAATTCAAATTTTCACTTTGGCTGAAATTGCATGAAATATGTGTCCCCCGTGGAAGCCCATGCCATCCCAGGTGAGAAAAATGCATCCTGAATCAAGTATGAGGGCTAAAACCTCTGTTTCGGGTTTTACCACATTGCGCTCAGAACATAAGTTCGGGACCTGAAATTTGGATCCAAAATTCATATTTCCACTTTGGCTGAAATTGCATGAAATATGTGTCCCCCGTGGAAGCCCATGCCATCCTAGGTGAGAAAAATGCATCCTGAATCAAGTCTGAGGGCTAAAACCTCTGTTTCGGGTTTTACCACATTGAGCCCAGAACGTAAGGTCGGGACCTGAAATTTGGAGCCAAAATTCAAATTTTCACTTTGGCTGAAATTGCATGAAATATGTGTCCCCCGGTGGAAGCCCATGCCATCCCAGGTGAGAAAAATGCATCCTGAATCAAGTCTGAGGGCTAAAACCTCTGTTTCGGGTTTTACCACATTGAGCCCAGAACGTAAGGTCGGGACCTGAAATTTGGAGCCAAAATTCAAATTTTCACTTTGGCTGAAATTGCATGAAATATGTGTGCCCCGTGGAAGCCCATGCCATCCCAGGTGAGAAAAATGCATCCTGAATCAAGTCTGAGGGCTAAAACCTCTGTTTCGGGTTTTACCACATTGAGCCCAGAACGTAAGGTCGGGACCTGAAATTTGGAGCCAAAATTCAAATTTTCACTTTGGCTGAAATTGCATGAAATATGTGTCCCCCGTGGAAGCCCATGCCATCCCAGGTGAGAAAAATGCATCCTGAATCAAGTCTGAGGGCTAAAACCTCTGTTTCGGGTTTTACCACATTGAGCCCAGAACGTAAGGTCGGGACCTGAAATTTGGAGCCAAAATTCAAATTTTCACTTTGGCTGAAATTGCATGAAATATGTGTCCCCCGTGGAAGCCCATGCCATCCCAGGTGAGAAAAATGCATCCTGAATCAAGTCTGAGGGCTAAAGCCACTGTTTTGGGTTTTACCACATTGAGCTCAGAACGTAAGGTCGGGACCTGAAATTTGGAGCCAAAATTCAAATTTTCACTATGGCTGAAATTGCATGAAATATCTGTGCCCCGTGGAAGCCCATGCCATCCCAGGTGAGAAAAATGCATCCTGAATCAAGTCTGAGGGCTAAAGCCTCTGTTTCGGGTTTTACCACATTGAGCCCAGAACGTAAGGTCGGGACCTGAAATTTGGAGCCAAAATTCAAATTTTCACTTTGGCTGAAATTGCATGAAATACGTGTCCCCCGTGGATGCCCATGCCATCCCAGGTGAGAAAAATGCATCCTGAATCAAGTCTGAGGGCTAAAACCTCTGTTTCGGGTTTTGCCACATTGAGCTCAGAACGTAAGGTCGGGACCTGAAATTTGGAGCCAAAATTCAAATTTTCACTTTGGCTGAAATTGCATGAAATATGTTTCCCCCGTGGAAGCCCATGCCATCCCAGGTGAGAAAAATGTATTCTGAATCCAGTCTGAGGGCTAAAACCTCTGTTTCGGGTTTTGCAACATTGAGCTCAGAACGTAAGGTCGGGACCTGAAATTTGGAGCCAAAATTCAAATTTTCACTTTGGCTGAAACTGCATGAAATATGTGTCCCCCATGGAAGCCCATGCCATCCCAGGTGAGAAAAATGCATCCTGAATCAAGTCTGAGGGCTAAAACCTCTGTTTCAGGTTTTACCACATTGAGCCCAGAACGTAAGGTTGGGACCTGAAATTTGCAGCAAAATTCAAATTTTCACTTTGGCTGAAATTGCATGAAATATGTGTGCCCCGTGGAGCCCATGCCATCCCAGGTGAGAAAAATGCATCCTGAATCAAGTCTGAGGGCTAAAACCTCTGTTTCGGGTTTTACCACATTGAGCCCAGAACGTAAGGTCGGGACCTGAAATTTGCAGCAAAATTCAAATTTTCACTTTGGCTGAAATTGCATGAAATATGTGTGCCCCGTGGAGCCCATGCCATCCCAGGTGAGAAAAATGCATCCTGAATCAAGTCTGAGGGCTAAAACCTCTGTTTCGGGTTTTACCACATTGAGCCCAGAACGTAAGGTCGGGACCTGAAATTTGGAGCCAAAATTCAAATTTTCACTTTGGCTGAAATTGCATGAAATATGTGTCCCCCGTGGAAGCCCATGCCATCCCAGGTGAGAAAAATGCATCCTGAATCAAGTCTGAGGGCTAAAACCTCTGTTTCGGGTTTTACCACATTGAGCCCAGAACGTAAGGTCGGGACCTGTAATTTGGAGCCAAAATTTAAATTTTCACTTTGGCTGAAATTGCATGAAATATGTGTCCCCCGTGGAAGCCCATGCCATCCGAGGTGAGAAAAATGCATCCTGAATCAAGTCTGAGGGCTAAAACCTCTGTTTCGGGTTTTACCACATTGAGCCCAGAACGTAAGGTCGGGACCTGAAATTTGGAGCCAAAATTCAAATTTTCACTTTGGCTGAAATTGCATGAAATATGTGTCCCCCGTGGAAGCCCATGCCATCCCAGGTGAGAAAAATGCATCCTGAATCAAGTCTGAGGGCTAAAACCTCTGTTTCGGGTTTTACCACATTGAGCCCAGAACGTAAGGTCGGGACCTGAAATTTGGAGCCAAAATTCAAATTTTCACTTTGGCTGAAATTGCATGAAATATGTGTCCCCCGTGGAAGCCCATGCCATCCCAGGTGAGAAAAATGCATCCTGAATCAAGTCTGAGGGCTAAAACCTCTGTTTCGGGTTTTACCACATTGAGCCCAGAACGTAAGGTCGGGACCTGAAATTTGGAGCCAAAATTCAAATTTTCACTTTGGCTGAAATTGCATGAAATATGTGTCCCCCGTGGAAGCCCATGCCATCCCAGGTGAGAAAAATGCATCCTGAATCAAGTCTGAGGGCTAAAACCTCTGTTTCAGGTTTTACCACATTGAGCCCAGAACGTAAGGTCGGGACCTGAAATTTGGAGCCAAAATTCAAATTTTCACTTTGGCTGAAATTGCATGAAATATGTTTCCCCCGTGGAAGCCCATGCCATCCCAGGTGAGAAAAATGTATTCTGAATCCAGTCTGAGGGCTAAAACCTCTGTTTCGGGTTTTGCAACATTGAGCTCAGAACGTAAGGTCGGGACCTGAAATTTGGAGCCAAAATTCAAATTTTCACTTTGGCTGAAACTGCATGAAATATGTGTCCCCCGTGGAAGCCCATGCCATCCCAGGTGAGAAAAATGCATCCTGAATCAAGTCTGAGGGCTAAAACCTCTGTTTCAGGTTTTACCACATTGAGCCCAGAATGTAA
The DNA here is from genome assembly GCF_033239565.1 of Halichoeres trimaculatus. Taxonomy (NCBI): domain Eukaryota; kingdom Metazoa; phylum Chordata; class Actinopteri; order Labriformes; family Labridae; genus Halichoeres; species Halichoeres trimaculatus. The sequence goes on along the minus strand of NW_027437229.1, from coordinate 89,637 downwards.
GGTCGGGACCTGAAATTTGGAGCCAAAATTCAAATTTTCACTTTGGCTGAAATTGCATGAAATATGTGTCCCCCTTGGAAGCCCATGCCATCTCAGGTGAGAAAAATGCATCCTGAATCAAGTCTGAGGGCTAAAACCTCTGTTTCGGGTTTTACCACATTGAGCCCAGAACGTAAGGTCGGGACCTGAAATTTGGAGCCAAAATTCAAATTTTCACCTTGGCTGAAATTGCATGAAATATGTGTCCCCCGTGGAAGCCCATGCCATCCCAGGTGAGAAAAATGCATCCTGAATCAAGTCTGAGGGCTAAAACCTCTGTTTCGGGTTTTACCACATTGAGCCCAGAACGTAAGGTCGGGACCTGAAATTTGGAGCCAAAATTCAAATTTTCACTTTGGCTGAAATTGCATGAAATATGTGTCCCCCGTGGAAGCCCATGCCATCCCAAGTGAGAAAAATGCATCCTGAATCAAGTCTGAGGGCTAAAACCTCTGTTTCGGGTTTTACCAAATTGAGCCCAGAACGTAAGGTCGGGACCTGAAATTTGGAGCCAAAATTCAAATTTTCACTTTGGCTGAAATTGCATGAAATATGTGTCCCCTGTGGAAGCCCATGCCATCCCAGGTGAGAAAAATGCATCCTGAATCAAGTCTGAGTGCTAAAACCTCTGTTTCGGGTTTTACCACATTGAGCCCAGAACGTAAGGTCGGGACCTGAAATTTGGAGCCAAAATTCAAATTTTCACTTTGGCTGAAATTGCATGAAATATGTGTCCCCCGTGGAAGCCCATGCCATCCAAGGTGAGAATAATGCATCCTGAATCAAGTCTGAGGGCTAAAACCTCTGTTTCGGGTTTTACCACATTGAGCCCAGAACGTAAGGTCGGGACCTGAAATTTGGAGCCAAAATTCAAATTTTCACTTTGGCTGAAATTGCATGAAATATGTGTCCCCCGTGGAAGCCCATGCCATCCCAGGTGAGAAAAATGCATCCTGAATCAAGTCTGAGGGCTAAAACCTCTGTTTCGGGTTTTACCACATTGAGCCCAGAACGTAAGGTCGGGACCTGAAATTTGGAGCCAAAATTCAAATTTTCACTTTGGCTGAAATTGCATGAAATATGTGTCCCCCGTGGAAGCCCATCCCATCCAAGGTGAGAAAAATGCATCCTGAATAAAGTCTGAGGGCTAAAACCTCTGTTTCGGGTTTTACCACATTGAGCCCAGAACGTAAGGTCGGGACCTGAAATTTGGAGCCAAAATTCAAATTTTCACTTTGGCTGAAATTGCATGAAATATGTGTCCCCCGTGGAAGCCCATGCCATCCCAAGTGAGAAAAATGCATCCTGAATCAAGTCTGAGGGCTAAAACCTCTGTTTCGGGTTTTACCAAATTGAGCCCAGAACGTAAGGTCGGGACCTGAAATTTGGAGCCAAAATTCAAATTTTCACTTTGGCTGAAATTGCATGAAATATGTGTCCCCCGTGGAAGCCCATGCCATCCCAGGTGAGAAAAATGCATCCTGAATCAAGTCTGAGTGCTAAAACCTCTGTTTCGGGTTTTACCACATTGAGCCCAGAACGTAAGGTCGGGACCTGAAATTTGGAGCCAAAATTCAAATTTTCACTTTGGCTGAAATTGCATGAAATATGTGTCCCCCGTGGAAGCCCATGCCATCCAAGGTGAGAAAAATGCATCCTGAATCAAGTCTGAGGGCTAAAACCTCTGTTTCGGGTTTTACCACATTGAGCCCAGAACGTAAGGTCGGGACCTGAAATTTGGAGCCAAAATTCAAATTTTCACTTTGGCTGAAATTGCATGAAATATGTGTCCCCCGTGGAAGCCCATGCCATCCCAGGTGAGAAAAATGCATCCTGAATCAAGTCTGAGGGCTAAAACCTCTGTTTCGGGTTTTACCACATTGAGCCCAGAACGTAAGGTCGGGACCTGAAATTTGGAGCCAAAATTCAAATTTTCACTTTGGCTGAAATTGCATGAAATATGTGTGCCCCGTGGAAGCCCATGCCATCCAAGGTGAGAAAAATGCATCCTGAATCAAGTCTGAGGGCTAAAACCTCTGTTTCGGGTTTTACCACATTGAGCCCACAACGTAAGGTCGGGACCTGAAATTTGGAGCCAAAATTCAAATTTTCACTTTGGCTGAAATTGCATGAAATATGTGTCCCCCGTGGAAGCCCATGCCATCCCAGGTGAGAAAAATGCATCCTGAATCAAGTCTGAGGGCTAAAACCTCTGTTTCGGGTTTTACCACATTGAGCCCAGAACGTAAGGTCGGGACCTGAAATTTGGAGCCAAAATTCAAATTTTCACTTTGGCTGAAATTGCATGAAATATGTGTCCCCCATGGAAGCCCATGCCATCCCAGGTGAGAAAAATGCATCCTGAATCAAGTCTGAGGGCTAAAACCTCTGTTTCGGGTTTTACCACATTGAGCCCAGAACGTAAGGTTGGGACCTGAAATTTGGAGCCAAAATTCAAATTTTCACTTTGGCTGAAATTGCATGAAATATGTGTCCCCTGTGGAAGCCCATGCCATCCCAGGTGAGAAAAATGCATCCTGAATCAAGTCTGAGGGCTAAAACCTCTGTTTCGGGTTTTACCACATTGAGCCCAGAACGTAAGGTCGGGACCTGAAATTTGGAGCCAAAATTCAAATTTTCACTTTGGCTGAAATTGCATGAAATATGTGTCCCCCGTGGAAGCCCATGCCATCCCAGGTGAGAAAAATGCATCCTGAATCAAGTCTGAGGGCTAAAACCTCTGTTTCGGGTTTTACCACATTGAGCCCAGAACGTAAGGTCGGGACCTGAAATTTGGAGCCAAAATTCAAATTTTCACTTTGGCTGAAATTGCATGAAATATGTGTGCCCCGTGGAAGCCCATGCCATCCAAGGTGAGAAAAATGCATCCTGAATCAAGTCTGAGGGCTAAAACCTCTGTTTCGGGTTTTACCACATTGAGCCCACAACGTAAGGTCGGGACCTGAAATTTGGAGCCAAAATTCAAATTTTCACTTTGGCTGAAATTGCATGAAATATGTGTCCCCCGTGGAAGCCCATGCCATCCCAGGTGAGAAAAATGCATCCTGAATCAAGTCTGAGGGCTAAAACCTCTGTTTCGGGTTTTACCACATTGAGCCCAGAACGTAAGGTCGGGACCTGAAATTTGGAGCCAAAATTCAAATTTTCACTTTGGCTGAAATTGCATGAAATATGTGTCCCCCATGGAAGCCCATGCCATCCCAGGTGAGAAAAATGCATCCTGAATCAAGTCTGAGGGCTAAAACCTCTGTTTCGGGTTTTACCACATTGAGCCCAGAACGTAAGGTTGGGACCTGAAATTTGGAGCCAAAATTCAAATTTTCACTTTGGCTGAAATTGCATGAAATATGTGTCCCCTGTGGAAGCCCATGCCATCCCAGGTGAGAAAAATGCATCCTGAATCAAGTCTGAGGGCTAAAACCTCTGTTTCGGGTTTTACCACATTGAGCCCAGAACGTAAGGTCGGGACCTGAAATTTGGAGCCAAAATTCAAATTTTCACTTTGGCTGAAATTGCATGAAATATGTGTCCCCCGTGGAAGCCCATGCCATCCCAGGTGAGAAAAATGCATCCTGAATCAAGTCTGAGGGCTAAAACCTCTGTTTCTGGTTTAACCACATTGAGCCCAGAACGTAAGGTCGGGACATGAAATTTGGAGCCAAAATTCAAATTTTCACTTTGGCTGAAATTGCATGAAATATGTGTCCCCCGTGGAAGCCCATGCCATCCCAGGTGAGAAAAATGCATCCTGAATCAAGTATGAGGGCTAAAACCCCTGTTTCGGGTTTTACCACATTGAGCCCAGAACGTAAGGTCGGGACCTGTAATTTGGAGCCAAAATTCAAATTTTCACCTTGGCTGAAATTGCATGAAATATGTGTCCCCTGTGGAAGCCCATGCCATCCCAGGTGAGAAAAATGCATCCTGAATCAAGTCTGAGGGCTAAAACCTCTGTTTCGGGTTTTACCACATTGAGCCCAGAACGTAAGGTCGGGACCTGAAATTTGGAGCCAAAATTCAAATTTTCACTTTGGCTGAAATTGCATGAAATATGTGTCCCCCATGGAAGCCCATGCCATCCAAGGTGAGAAAAATGCATCCTGAATCAAGTCTGAGGGCTAAAACCTCTGTTTCGGGTTTTACCACATTGAGCCCAGAACGTAAGGTCGGGACCTGAAATTTGGAGCCAAAATTCAAATTTTCACTTTGGCTGAAATTGCATTAAAAATATGTGTCCCCTGTGGAAGCCCATGCCATCCCAGGTGAGAAAAATGCATCCTGAATCAAGTCTGAGGGCTAAAACCTCTGTTTCGGGTTTTACCACATTGAGCCCAGAACGTAAGGTCGGGACCTGAAATTTGGAGCCAAAATTCAAATTTTCACTTTGGCTGAAATTGCATGAAATATGTGTCCCCCGTGGAAGCCCATGCCATCCCAGGTGAGAAAAATGCATCCTGAATCAAGTCTGAGGGCTAAAACCTCTGTTTCTGGTTTAACCACATTGAGCCCAGAACGTAAGGTCGGGACCTGAAATTTGGAGCCAAAATTCAAATTTTCACTTTGGCTGAAATTGCATGAAATATGTGTCCCCCGTGGAAGCCCATGCCATCCCAGGTGAGAAAAATGCATCCTGAATCAAGTCTGAGGGCTAAAACCTCTGTTTCGGGTTTTACCACATTGAGCCCAGAACGTAAGGTCGGGACCTGAAATTTGGAGCCAAAATTCAAATTTTCACTTTGGCTGAAATTGCATGAAATATGTGTCCCCCGTGGAAGCCCATGCCATCCCAGGTGAGAAAAATGCATCCTGAATCAAGTCTGAGGGCTAAAACCTCTGTTTCTGGTTTAACCACATTGAGCCCAGAACGTAAGGTCGGGACATGAAATTTGGAGCCAAAATTCAAATTTTCACTTTGGCTGAAATTGCATGAAATATGTGTCCCCCGTGGAAGCCCATGCCATCCCAGGTGAGAAAAATGCATCCTGAATCAAGTCTGAGGGCTAAAACCTCTGTTTCGGGTTTTACCACATTGAGCCCAGAACGTAAGGTCGGGACCTGAAATTTGGAGCCAAAATTCAAATTTTCACTTTGGCTGAAATTGCATGAAATATGTGTCCCCCGTGGAAGCCCATGCCATCCCAGGTGAGAAAAATGCATCCTGAATCAAGTCTGAGGGCTAAAACCTCTGTTTCGGGTTTTACCACATTGAGCCCAGAACGTAAGGTCGGGACCTGAAATTTGGAGCCAAAATTCAAATTTTCACTTTGGCTGAAATTGCATGAAATATGTGTCCCCCGTGGAAGCCCATGCCATCCCAGGTGAGAAAAATGCATCCTGAATCAAGTCTGAGGGCTAAAACCTCTGTTTCTGGTTTAACCACATTGAGCCCAGAACGTAAGGTCGGGACATGAAATTTGGAGCCAAAATTCAAATTTTCACTTTGGCTGAAATTGCATGAAATATGTGTCCCCCGTGGAAGCCCATGCCATCCCAGGTGAGAAAAATGCATCCTGAATCAAGTCTGAGGGCTAAAACCTCTGTTTCGGGTTTTACCACATTGAGCCCAGAACGTAAGGTCGGGACCTGAAATTTGGAGCCAAAATTCAAATTTTCACTTTGGCTGAAATTGCATGAAATATGTGTCCCCCGTGGAAGCCCATGCCATCCCAGGTGAGAAAAATGCATCCTGAATCAAGTCTGAGGGCTAAAACCTCTGTTTCGGGTTTTACCACATTGAGCCCAGAACGTAAGGTCGGGACCTGAAATTTGGAGCCAAAATTCAAATTTTCACTTTGGCTGAAATTGCATGAAATATGTGTCCCCCGTGGAAGCCCATGCCATCCCAGGTGAGAAAAATGCATCCTGAATCAAGTCTGAGGGCTAAAACCTCTGTTTCGGGTTTTACCACATTGAGCCCAGAACGTAAGGTCGGGACCTGAAATTTGGAGCCAAAATTCAAATTTTCACTTTGGCTGAAATTGCATGAAATATGTGTCCCCCGTGGAAGCCCATGCCATCCCAGGTGAGAAAAATGCATCCTGAATTAAGTCTGAGGGCTAAAACCTCTGTTTCTGGTTTAACCACATTGAGCCCAGAACGTAAGGTCGGGACCTGAAATTTGGAGCCAAAATTCAAATTTTCACTTTGGCTGAAATTGCATGAAATATGTGTCCCCCGTGGAAGCCCATGCCATCCCAGGTGAGAAAAATGCATCCTGAATCAAGTCTGAGGGCTAAAACCTCTGTTTCGGGTTTTACCACATTGAGCCCAGAACATAAGGTCGGGACCTGAAATTTGGAGCCAAAATTCAAATTTTCACTTTGGCTGAAATTGCATGAAATATGTGTCCCCCGTGGAAGCCCATGCCATCCCAGGTGAGAAAAATGCATCCTGAATCAAGTCTGAGGGCTAAAACCTCTGTTTCGGGTTTTACCACATTGAGCCCGGAACGTAAGGTCGGGACCTGAAATTTGGAGCCAAAATTCAAATTTTCACTTTGGCTGAAATTGCATGAAATATGTGTCCCCCGTGGAAGCCCATGCCATCCCAGGTGAGAAAAATGCATCCTGAATCAAGTCTGAGGGCTAAAACCTCTGTTTCGGGTTTTACCACATTGAGCCCAGAACGTAAGGTCGGGACCTGAAATTTGGAGCCAAAATTCAAATTTTCACTTTGGCTGAAATTGCATGAAATATGTGTCCCCCATGGAAGCCCATGCCATCCAAGGTGAGAAAAATGCATCCTGAATCAAGTCTGAGGGCTAAAACCTCTGTTTCGGGTTTTACCACATTGAGCCCAGAACGTAAGGTCGGGACCTGAAATTTGGAGCCAAAATTCAAATTTTCACTTTGGCTGAAATTGCATTAAAAATATGTGTCCCCTGTGGAAGCCCATGCCATCCCAGGTGAGAAAAATGCATCCTGAATTAAGTCTGAGGGCTAAAACCTCTGTTTCGGGTTTTACCACATTGAGCCCAGAACGTAAGGTCGGGACCTGAAATTTGGAGCCAAAATTCAAATTTTCACTTTGGCTGAAATTGCATTAAAAATATGTGTCCCCTGTGGAAGCCCATGCCATCCCAGGTGAGAAAAATGCATCCTGAATCAAGTCTGAGGGCTAAAACCTCTGTTTCGGGTTTTACCACATTGAGCCCAGAACGTAAGGTCGGGACCTGAAATTTGGAGCCAAAATTCAAATTTTCACTTTGGCTGAAATTGCATGAAATATGTGTGCCCCGTGGAAGCCCATGCCATCCCAGGTGAGAAAAATGCATCCTGAATCAAGTCTGAGGGCTAAAACCTCTGTTTCGGGTTTTACCACATTGAGCCCAGAACTTAAGGTCGGGACCTGAAATTTGGAGCCAAAATTCAAATTTTCACTTTGGCTGAAATTGCATGAAATATGTGTCCCCCGTGGAAGCCCATGCCATCCCAGGTGAGAAAAATGCATCCTGAATAAAGTCTGAGGGCTAAAACCTCTGTTTCGGGTTTTACCACATTGAGCCCAGAACGTAAGGTCGGGACCTGTAATTTGGAGCCAAAATTCAAATTTTCACTTTGGCTGAAATTGCATGAAATATGTGTCCCCCGTGGAAGCCCATGCCATCCAAGGTGAGAAAAATGCATCCTGAATCAAGTCTGAGGGCTAAAACCTCTGTTTCGGGTTTTACCACATTGAGCCCAGAACGTAAGGTCGGGACCTGAAATTTGGAGCCAAAATTCAAATTTTCACTTTGGCTGAAATTGCATGAAATATGTGTCCCCCGTGGAAGCCCATGCCATCCCAGGTGAGAAAAATGCATCCTGAATCAAGTCTGAGGGCTAAAACCTCTGTTTCGGGTTTTACCACATTGAGCCCAGAACGTAAGGTCGGGACCTGAAATTTGGAGCCAAAATTCAAATTTTCACTTTGGCTGAAATTGCATGAAATATGTGTCCCCCGTGGAAGCCCATGCCATCCCAGGTGAGAAAAATGCATCCTGAATCAAGTCTGAGGGCTAAAACCTCTGTTTCAGGTTTTACCACATTGAGCCCAGAACGTAAGGTCGGGACCTGAAATTTGGAGCCAAAATTCAAATTTTCACTTTGGCTGAAATTGCATGAAATATGTTTCCCCCGTGGAAGCCCATGCCATCCCAGGTGAGAAAAATGTATTCTGAATCCAGTCTGAGGGCTAAAACCTCTGTTTCGGGTTTTGCAACATTGAGCTCAGAACGTAAGGTCGGGACCTGAAATTTGGAGCCAAAATTCAAATTTTCACTTTGGCTGAAACTGCATGAAATATGTGTCCCCCGTGGAAGCCCATGCCATCCCAGGTGAGAAAAATGCATCCTGAATCAAGTCTGAGGGCTAAAACCTCTGTTTCAGGTTTTACCACATTGAGCCCAGAATGTAAGGTCGGGACCTGAAATTTGGAGCCAAAATTCAAATTTTCACTTTGGCTGAAATTGCATGAAATATGTGTCCCCCTTGGAAGCCCATGCCATCTCAGGTGAGAAAAATGCATCCTGAATCAAGTCTGAGGGCTAAAACCTCTGTTTCGGGTTTTACCACATTGAGCCCAGAACGTAAGGTCGGGACCTGAAATTTGGAGCCAAAATTCAAATTTTCACCTTGGCTGAAATTGCATGAAATATGTGTCCCCCGTGGAAGCCCATGCCATCCCAGGTGAGAAAAATGCATCCTGAATCAAGTCTGAGGGCTAAAACCTCTGTTTCGGGTTTTACCACATTGAGCCCAGAACGTAAGGTCGGGACCTGAAATTTGGAGCCAAAATTCAAATTTTCACTTTGGCTGAAATTGCATGAAATATGTGTCCCCCGTGGAAGCCCATGCCATCCCAAGTGAGAAAAATGCATCCTGAATCAAGTCTGAGGGCTAAAACCTCTGTTTCGGGTTTTACCAAATTGAGCCCAGAACGTAAGGTCGGGACCTGAAATTTGGAGCCAAAATTCAAATTTTCACTTTGGCTGAAATTGCATGAAATATGTGTCCCCTGTGGAAGCCCATGCCATCCCAGGTGAGAAAAATGCATCCTGAATCAAGTCTGAGTGCTAAAACCTCTGTTTCGGGTTTTACCACATTGAGCCCAGAACGTAAGGTCGGGGCCTGAAATTTGGAGCCAAAATTCAAATTTTCACTTTGGCTGAAATTGCATGAAATATGTGTCCCCCGTGGAAGCCCATGCCATCCAAGGTGAGAAAAATGCATCCTGAATCAAGTCTGAGGGCTAAAACCTCTGTTTCGGGTTTTACCACATTGAGCCCAGAACGTAAGGTCGGGACCTGAAATTTGGAGCCAAAATTCAAATTTTCACTTTGGCTGAAATTGCATGAAATATGTGTCCCCCGTGGAAGCCCATGCCATCCCAGGTGAGAAAAATGCATCCTGAATCAAGTCTGAGGGCTAAAACCTCTGTTTCGGGTTTTACCACATTGAGCCCAGAACGTAAGGTCGGGACCTGAAATTTGGAGCCAAAATTCAAATTTTCACTATGGCTGAAATTGCATGAAATATCTGTGCCCCGTGGAAGCCCATGCCATCCCAGGTGAGAAAAATGCATCCTGAATCAAGTCTGAGGGCTAAAACCTCTGTTTCGGGTTTTACCACATTAAGCCCAGAACGTAAGGTCGGGACCTGAAATTTGGAGCCAAAATTCAAATTTTCACTTTGGCTGAAATTGCATGAAATACGTGTCCCCCGTGGATGCCCATGCCATCCCAGGTGAGAAAAATGCATCCTGAATCAAGTCTGAGGGCTAAAACCTCTGTTTCGGGTTTTGCCACATTGAGCTCAGAACGTAAGGTCGGGACCTGAAATTTGGAGCCAAAATTCAAATTTTCACTTTGGCTGAAATTGCATGAAATATGTTTCCCCCGTGGAAGCCCATGCCATCCCAGGTGAGAAAAATGTATTCTGAATCCAGTCTGAGGGCTAAAACCTCTGTTTCGGGTTTTGCAACATTGAGCTCAGAACGTAAGGTCGGGACCTGAAATTTGGAGCCAAAATTCAAATTTTCACTTTGGCTGAAACTGCATGAAATATGTGTCCCCCGTGGAAGCCCATGCCATCCCAGGTGAGAAAAATGCATCCTGAATCAAGTCTGAGGGCTAAAACCTCTGTTTCAGGTTTTACCACATTGAGCCCAGAACGTAAGGTTGGGACCTGAAATTTGCAGCAAAATTCAAATTTTCACTTTGGCTGAAATTGCATGAAATATGTGTGCCCCGTGGAGCCCATGCCATCCCAGGTGAGAAAAATGCATCCTGAATCAAGTCTGAGGGCTAAAACCTCTGTTTCGGGTTTTACCACATTGAGCCCAGAACGTAAGGTCGGGACCTGAAATTTGCAGCAAAATTCAAATTTTCACTTTGGCTGAAATTGCATGAAATATGTGTGCCCCGTGGAGCCCATGCCATCCCAGGTGAGAAAAATGCATCCTGAATCAAGTCTGAGGGCTAAAACCTCTGTTTCGGGTTTTACCACATTGAGCCCAGAACGTAAGGTCGGGACCTGAAATTTGGAGCCAAAATTCAAATTTTCACTTTGGCTGAAATTGCATGAAATATGTGTCCCCCGTGGAAGCCCATGCCATCCCAGGTGAGAAAAATGCATCCTGAATCAAGTCTGAGGGCTAAAACCTCTGTTTCGGGTTTTACCACATTGAGCCCAGAACGTAAGGTCGGGACCTGTAATTTGGAGCCAAAATTTAAATTTTCACTTTGGCTGAAATTGCATGAAATATGTGTCCCCCGTGGAAGCCCATGCCATCCCAGGTGAGAAAAATGCATCCTGAATCAAGTCTGAGGGCTAAAACCTCTGTTTCGGGTTTTACCACATTGAGCCCAGAACGTAAGGTCGGGACCTGAAATTTGGAGCCAAAATTCAAATTTTCACTTTGGCTGAAATTGCATGAAATATGTGTCCCCCGTGGAAGCCCATGCCATCCCAGGTGAGAAAAATGCATCCTGAATCAAGTCTGAGGGCTAAAACCTCTGTTTCGGGTTTTACCACATTGAGCCCAGAACGTAAGGTCGGGACCTGAAATTTGGAGCCAAAATTCAAATTTTCACTTTGGCTGAAATTGCATGAAATATGTGTCCCCCGTGGAAGCCCATGCCATCCCAGGTGAGAAAAATGCATCCTGAATCAAGTCTGAGGGCTAAAACCTCTGTTTCGGGTTTTACCACATTGAGCCCAGAACGTAAGGTCGGGACCTGAAATTTGGAGCCAAAATTCAAATTTTCACTTTGGCTGAAATTGCATGAAATATGTGTCCCCCGTGGAAGCCCATGCCATCCCAGGTGAGAAAAATGCATCCTGAATCAAGTCTGAGGGCTAAAACCTCTGTTTCAGGTTTTACCACATTGAGCCCAGAACGTAAGGTCGGGACCTGAAATTTGGAGCCAAAATTCAAATTTTCACTTTGGCTGAAATTGCATGAAATATGTTTCCCCCGTGGAAGCCCATGCCATCCCAGGTGAGAAAAATGTATTCTGAATCCAGTCTGAGGGCTAAAACCTCTGTTTCGGGTTTTGCAACATTGAGCTCAGAACGTAAGGTCGGGACCTGAAATTTGGAGCCAAAATTCAAATTTTCACTTTGGCTGAAACTGCATGAAATATGTGTCCCCCGTGGAAGCCCATGCCATCCCAGGTGAGAAAAATGCATCCTGAATCAAGTCTGAGGGCTAAAACCTCTGTTTCAGGTTTTACCACATTGAGCCCAGAATGTAAGGTCGGGACCTGAAATTTGGAGCCAAAATTCAAATTTTCACTTTGGCTGAAATTGCATGAAATATGTGTCCCCCTTGGAAGCCCATGCCATCTCAGGTGAGAAAAATGCATCCTGAATCAAGTCTGAGGGCTAAAACCTCTGTTTCGGGTTTTACCACATTGAGCCCAGAACGTAAGGTCGGGACCTGAAATTTGGAGCCAAAATTCAAATTTTCACCTTGGCTGAAATTGCATGAAATATGTGTCCCCCGTGGAAGCCCATGCCATCCCAGGTGAGAAAAATGCATCCTGAATCAAGTCTGAGGGCTAAAACCTCTGTTTCGGGTTTTACCACATTGAGCCCAGAACGTAAGGTCGGGACCTGAAATTTGGAGCCAAAATTCAAATTTTCACTTTGGCTGAAATTGCATGAAATATGTGTCCCCCGTGGAAGCCCATGCCATCCCAAGTGAGAAAAATGCATCCTGAATCAAGTCTGAGGGCTAAAACCTCTGTTTCGGGTTTTACCAAATTGAGCCCAGAACGTAAGGTCGGGACCTGAAATTTGGAGCCAAAATTCAAATTTTCACTTTGGCTGAAATTGCATGAAATATGTGTCCCCTGTGGAAGCCCATGCCATCCCAGGTGAGAAAAATGCATCCTGAATCAAGTCTGAGTGCTAAAACCTCTGTTTCGGGTTTTACCACATTGAGCCCAGAACGTAAGGTCGGGACCTGAAATTTGGAGCCAAAATTCAAATTTTCACTTTGGCTGAAATTGCATGAAATATGTGTCCCCCGTGGAAGCCCATGCCATCCAAGGTGAGAATAATGCATCCTGAATCAAGTCTGAGGGCTAAAACCTCTGTTTCGGGTTTTACCACATTGAGCCCAGAACGTAAGGTCGGGACCTGAAATTTGGAGCCAAAATTCAAATTTTCACTTTGGCTGAAATTGCATGAAATATGTGTCCCCCGTGGAAGCCCATGCCATCCCAGGTGAGAAAAATGCATCCTGAATCAAGTCTGAGGGCTAAAACCTCTGTTTCGGGTTTTACCACATTGAGCCCAGAACGTAAGGTCGGGACCTGAAATTTGGAGCCAAAATTCAAATTTTCACTTTGGCTGAAATTGCATGAAATATGTGTCCCCCGTGGAAGCCCATCCCATCCAAGGTGAGAAAAATGCATCCTGAATCAAGTCTGAGGGCTAAAACCTCTGTTTCGGGTTTTACCACATTGAGCCCACAACGTAAGGTCGGGACCTGAAATTTGGAGCCAAAATTCAAATTTTCACTTTGGCTGAAATTGCATGAAATATGTGTCCCCCGTGGAAGCCCATGCCATCCCAAGTGAGAAAAATGCATCCTGAATCAAGTCTGAGGGCTAAAACCTCTGTTTCGGGTTTTACCAAATTGAGCCCAGAACGTAAGGTCGGGACCTGAAATTTGGAGCCAAAATTCAAATTTTCACTTTGGCTGAAATTGCATGAAATATGTGTCCCCTGTGGAAGCCCATGCCATCCCAGGTGAGAAAAATGCATCCTGAATCAAGTCTGAGTGCTAAAACCTCTGTTTCGGGTTTTACCACATTGAGCCCAGAACGTAAGGTCGGGACCTGAAATTTGGAGCCAAAATTCAAATTTTCACTTTGGCTGAAATTGCATGAAATATGTGTCCCCCGTGGAAGCCCATGCCATCCAAGGTGAGAAAAATGCATCCTGAATCAAGTCTGAGGGCTAAAACCTCTGTTTCGGGTTTTACCACATTGAGCCCAGAACGTAAGGTCGGGACCTGAAATTTGGAGCCAAAATTCAAATTTTCACTTTGGCTGAAATTGCATGAAATATGTGTCCCCCGTGGAAGCCCATGCCATCCCAGGTGAGAAAAATGCATCCTGAATCAAGTCTGAGGGCTAAAACCTCTGTTTCGGGTTTTACCACATTGAGCCCAGAACGTAAGGTCGGGACCTGAAATTTGGAGCCAAAATTCAAATTTTCACTTTGGCTGAAATTGCATGAAATATGTGTGCCCCGTGGAAGCCCATGCCATCCAAGGTGAGAAAAATGCATCCTGAATCAAGTCTGAGGGCTAAAACCTCTGTTTCGGGTTTTACCACATTGAGCCCACAACGTAAGGTCGGGACCTGAAATTTGGAGCCAAAATTCAAATTTTCACTTTGGCTGAAATTGCATGAAATATGTGTCCCCCGTGGAAGCCCATGCCATCCCAGGTGAGAAAAATGCATCCTGAATCAAGTCTGAGGGCTAAAACCTCTGTTTCGGGTTTTACCACATTGAGCCCAGAACGTAAGGTCGGGACCTGAAATTTGGAGCCAAAATTCAAATTTTCACTTTGGCTGAAATTGCATGAAATATGTGTCCCCCATGGAAGCCCATGCCATCCCAGGTGAGAAAAATGCATCCTGAATCAAGTCTGAGGGCTAAAACCTCTGTTTCGGGTTTTACCACATTGAGCCCAGAACGTAAGGTTGGGACCTGAAATTTGGAGCCAAAATTCAAATTTTCACTTTGGCTGAAATTGCATGAAATATGTGTCCCCTGTGGAAGCCCATGCCATCCCAGGTGAGAAAAATGCATCCTGAATCAAGTCTGAGGGCTAAAACCTCTGTTTCGGGTTTTACCACATTGAGCCCAGAACGTAAGGTCGGGACCTGAAATTTGGAGCCAAAATTCAAATTTTCACTTTGGCTGAAATTGCATGAAATATGTGTCCCCCGTGGAAGCCCATGCCATCCCAGGTGAGAAAAATGCATCCTGAATCAAGTCTGAGGGCTAAAACCTCTGTTTCGGGTTTTACCACATTGAGCCCAGAACGTAAGGTCGGGACCTGAAATTTGGAGCCAAAATTCAAATTTTCACTTTGGCTGAAATTGCATGAAATATGTGTGCCCCGTGGAAGCCCATGCCATCCAAGGTGAGAAAAATGCATCCTGAATCAAGTCTGAGGGCTAAAACCTCTGTTTCGGGTTTTACCACATTGAGCCCACAACGTAAGGTCGGGACCTGAAATTTGGAGCCAAAATTCAAATTTTCACTTTGGCTGAAATTGCATGAAATATGTGTCCCCCGTGGAAGCCCATGCCATCCCAGGTGAGAAAAATGCATCCTGAATCAAGTCTGAGGGCTAAAACCTCTGTTTCGGGTTTTACCACATTGAGCCCAGAACGTAAGGTCGGGACCTGAAATTTGGAGCCAAAATTCAAATTTTCACTTTGGCTGAAATTGCATGAAATATGTGTCCCCCATGGAAGCCCATGCCATCCCAGGTGAGAAAAATGCATCCTGAATCAAGTCTGAGGGCTAAAACCTCTGTTTCGGGTTTTACCACATTGAGCCCAGAACGTAAGGTTGGGACCTGAAATTTGGAGCCAAAATTCAAATTTTCACTTTGGCTGAAATTGCATGAAATATGTGTCCCCTGTGGAAGCCCATGCCATCCCAGGTGAGAAAAATGCATCCTGAATCAAGTCTGAGGGCTAAAACCTCTGTTTCGGGTTTTACCACATTGAGCCCAGAACGTAAGGTCGGGACCTGAAATTTGGAGCCAAAATTCAAATTTTCACTTTGGCTGAAATTGCATGAAATATGTGTCCCCCGTGGAAGCCCATGCCATCCCAGGTGAGAAAAATGCATCCTGAATCAAGTCTGAGGGCTAAAACCTCTGTTTCTGGTTTAACCACATTGAGCCCAGAACGTAAGGTCGGGACATGAAATTTGGAGCCAAAATTCAAATTTTCACTTTGGCTGAAATTGCATGAAATATGTGTCCCCCGTGGAAGCCCATGCCATCCCAGGTGAGAAAAATGCATCCTGAATCAAGTATGAGGGCTAAAACCCCTGTTTCGGGTTTTACCACATTGAGCCCAGAACGTAAGGTCGGGACCTGTAATTTGGAGCCAAAATTCAAATTTTCACCTTGGCTGAAATTGCATGAAATATGTGTCCCCTGTGGAAGCCCATGCCATCCCAGGTGAGAAAAATGCATCCTGAATCAAGTCTGAGGGCTAAAACCTCTGTTTCGGGTTTTACCACATTGAGCCCAGAACGTAAGGTCGGGACCTGAAATTTGGAGCCAAAATTCAAATTTTCACTTTGGCTGAAATTGCATGAAATATGTGTCCCCCATGGAAGCCCATGCCATCCAAGGTGAGAAAAATGCATCCTGAATCAAGTCTGAGGGCTAAAACCTCTGTTTCGGGTTTTACCACATTGAGCCCAGAACGTAAGGTCGGGACCTGAAATTTGGAGCCAAAATTCAAATTTTCACTTTGGCTGAAATTGCATTAAAAATATGTGTCCCCTGTGGAAGCCCATGCCATCCCAGGTGAGAAAAATGCATCCTGAATCAAGTCTGAGGGCTAAAACCTCTGTTTCGGGTTTTACCACATTGAGCCCAGAACGTAAGGTCGGGACCTGAAATTTGGAGCCAAAATTCAAATTTTCACTTTGGCTGAAATTGCATGAAATATGTGTCCCCCGTGGAAGCCCATGCCATCCCAGGTGAGAAAAATGCATCCTGAATCAAGTCTGAGGGCTAAAACCTCTGTTTCTGGTTTAACCACATTGAGCCCAGAACGTAAGGTCGGGACCTGAAATTTGGAGCCAAAATTCAAATTTTCACTTTGGCTGAAATTGCATGAAATATGTGTCCCCCGTGGAAGCCCATGCCATCCCAGGTGAGAAAAATGCATCCTGAATCAAGTCTGAGGGCTAAAACCTCTGTTTCGGGTTTTACCACATTGAGCCCAGAACGTAAGGTCGGGACCTGAAATTTGGAGCCAAAATTCAAATTTTCACTTTGGCTGAAATTGCATGAAATATGTGTCCCCCGTGGAAGCCCATGCCATCCCAGGTGAGAAAAATGCATCCTGAATCAAGTCTGAGGGCTAAAACCTCTGTTTCTGGTTTAACCACATTGAGCCCAGAACGTAAGGTCGGGACATGAAATTTGGAGCCAAAATTCAAATTTTCACTTTGGCTGAAATTGCATGAAATATGTGTGCCCCGTGGAAGCCCATGCCATCCAAGGTGAGAAAAATGCATCCTGAATCAAGTCTGAGGGCTAAAACCTCTGTTTCGGGTTTTACCACATTGAGCCCACAACGTAAGGTCGGGACCTGAAATTTGGAGCCAAAATTCAAATTTTCACTTTGGCTGAAATTGCATGAAATATGTGTCCCCCGTGGAAGCCCATGCCATCCCAGGTGAGAAAAATGCATCCTGAATCAAGTCTGAGGGCTAAAACCTCTGTTTCGGGTTTTACCACATTGAGCCCAGAACGTAAGGTCGGGACCTGAAATTTGGAGCCAAAATTCAAATTTTCACTTTGGCTGAAATTGCATGAAATATGTGTCCCCCATGGAAGCCCATGCCATCCCAGGTGAGAAAAATGCATCCTGAATCAAGTCTGAGGGCTAAAACCTCTGTTTCGGGTTTTACCACATTGAGCCCAGAACGTAAGGTTGGGACCTGAAATTTGGAGCCAAAATTCAAATTTTCACTTTGGCTGAAATTGCATGAAATATGTGTCCCCTGTGGAAGCCCATGCCATCCCAGGTGAGAAAAATGCATCCTGAATCAAGTCTGAGGGCTAAAACCTCTGTTTCGGGTTTTACCACATTGAGCCCAGAACGTAAGGTCGGGACCTGAAATTTGGAGCCAAAATTCAAATTTTCACTTTGGCTGAAATTGCATGAAATATGTGTCCCCCGTGGAAGCCCATGCCATCCCAGGTGAGAAAAATGCATCCTGAATCAAGTCTGAGGGCTAAAACCTCTGTTTCGGGTTTTACCACATTGAGCCCAGAACGTAAGGTCGGGACCTGAAATTTGGAGCCAAAATTCAAATTTTCACTTTGGCTGAAATTGCATGAAATATGTGTGCCCCGTGGAAGCCCATGCCATCCAAGGTGAGAAAAATGCATCCTGAATCAAGTCTGAGGGCTAAAACCTCTGTTTCGGGTTTTACCACATTGAGCCCACAACGTAAGGTCGGGACCTGAAATTTGGAGCCAAAATTCAAATTTTCACTTTGGCTGAAATTGCATGAAATATGTGTCCCCCGTGGAAGCCCATGCCATCCCAGGTGAGAAAAATGCATCCTGAATCAAGTCTGAGGGCTAAAACCTCTGTTTCGGGTTTTACCACATTGAGCCCAGAACGTAAGGTCGGGACCTGAAATTTGGAGCCAAAATTCAAATTTTCACTTTGGCTGAAATTGCATGAAATATGTGTCCCCCATGGAAGCCCATGCCATCCCAGGTGAGAAAAATGCATCCTGAATCAAGTCTGAGGGCTAAAACCTCTGTTTCGGGTTTTACCACATTGAGCCCAGAACGTAAGGTTGGGACCTGAAATTTGGAGCCAAAATTCAAATTTTCACTTTGGCTGAAATTGCATGAAATATGTGTCCCCTGTGGAAGCCCATGCCATCCCAGGTGAGAAAAATGCATCCTGAATCAAGTCTGAGGGCTAAAACCTCTGTTTCGGGTTTTACCACATTGAGCCCAGAACGTAAGGTCGGGACCTGAAATTTGGAGCCAAAATTCAAATTTTCACTTTGGCTGAAATTGCATGAAATATGTGTCCCCCGTGGAAGCCCATGCCATCCCAGGTGAGAAAAATGCATCCTGAATCAAGTCTGAGGGCTAAAACCTCTGTTTCGGGTTTTACCACATTGAGCCCAGAACGTAAGGTCGGGACCTGAAATTTGGAGCCAAAATTCAAATTTTCACTTTGGCTGAAATTGCATGAAATATGTGTCCCCCGTGGAAGCCCATGCCATCCCAGGTGAGAAAAATGCATCCTGAATCAAGTCTGAGGGCTAAAACCTCTGTTTCAGGTTTTACCACATTGAGCCCAGAACGTAAGGTCGGGACCTGAAATTTGGAGCCAAAATTCAAATTTTCACTTTGGCTGAAATTGCATGAAATATGTTTCCCCCGTGGAAGCCCATGCCATCCCAGGTGAGAAAAATGTATTCTGAATCCAGTCTGAGGGCTAAAACCTCTGTTTCGGGTTTTGCAACATTGAGCTCAGAACGTAAGGTCGGGACCTGAAATTTGGAGCCAAAATTCAAATTTTCACTTTGGCTGAAACTGCATGAAATATGTGTCCCCCGTGGAAGCCCATGCCATCCCAGGTGAGAAAAATGCATCCTGAATCAAGTCTGAGGGCTAAAACCTCTGTTTCAGGTTTTACCACATTGAGCCCAGAATGTAAGGTCGGGACCTGAAATTTGGAGCCAAAATTCAAATTTTCACTTTGGCTGAAATTGCATGAAATATGTGTCCCCCTTGGAAGCCCATGCCATCTCAGGTGAGAAAAATGCATCCTGAATCAAGTCTGAGGGCTAAAACCTCTGTTTCGGGTTTTACCACATTGAGCCCAGAACGTAAGGTCGGGACCTGAAATTTGGAGCCAAAATTCAAATTTTCACCTTGGCTGAAATTGCATGAAATATGTGTCCCCCGTGGAAGCCCATGCCATCCCAGGTGAGAAAAATGCATCCTGAATCAAGTCTGAGGGCTAAAACCTCTGTTTCGGGTTTTACCACATTGAGCCCAGAACGTAAGGTCGGGACCTGAAATTTGGAGCCAAAATTCAAATTTTCACTTTGGCTGAAATTGCATGAAATATGTGTCCCCCGTGGAAGCCCATGCCATCCCAAGTGAGAAAAATGCATCCTGAATCAAGTCTGAGGGCTAAAACCTCTGTTTCGGGTTTTACCACATTGAGCCCAGAACGTAAGGTCGGGACCTGAAATTTGGAGCCAAAATTCAAATTTTCACTTTGGCTGAAATTGCATGAAATATGTGTCCCCTGTGGAAGCCCATGCCATCCCAGGTGAGAAAAATGCATCCTGAATCAAGTCTGAGTGCTAAAACCTCTGTTTCGGGTTTTACCACATTGAGCCCAGAACGTAAGGTCGGGACCTGAAATTTGGAGCCAAAATTCAAATTTTCACTTTGGCTGAAATTGCATGAAATATGTGTCCCCCGTGGAAGCCCATGCCATCCAAGGTGAGAAAAATGCATCCTGAATCAAGTCTGAGGGCTAAAACCTCTGTTTCGGGTTTTACCACATTGAGCCCAGAACGTAAGGTCGGGACCTGAAATTTGGAGCCAAAATTCAAATTTTCACTTTGGCTGAAATTGCATGAAATATGTGTCCCCCGTGGAAGCCCATGCCATCCCAGGTGAGAAAAATGCATCCTGAATCAAGTCTGAGGGCTAAAACCTCTGTTTCGGGTTTTACCACATTGAGCCCAGAACGTAAGGTCGGGACCTGAAATTTGGAGCCAAAATTCAAATTTTCACTTTGGCTGAAATTGCATGAAATATGTGTGCCCCGTGGAAGCCCATGCCATCCAAGGTGAGAAAAATGCATCCTGAATCAAGTCTGAGGGCTAAAACCTCTGTTTCGGGTTTTACCACATTGAGCCCAGAACGTAAGGTCGGGACCTGAAATTTGGAGCCAAAATTCAAATTTTCACTTTGGCTGAAATTGCATGAAATATGTGTCCCCCATGGAAGCCCATGCCATCCCAGGTGAGAAAAATGCATCCTGAATCAAGTCTGAGGGCTAAAACCTCTGTTTCGGGTTTTACCACATTGAGCCCAGAACGTAAGGTTGGGACCTGAAATTTGGAGCCAAAATTCAAATTTTCACTTTGGCTGAAATTGCATGAAATATGTGTCCCCTGTGGAAGCCCATGCCATCCCAGGTGAGAAAAATGCATCCTGAATCAAGTCTGAGGGCTAAAACCTCTGTTTCGGGTTTTACCACATTGAGCCCAGAACGTAAGGTCGGGACCTGAAATTTGGAGCCAAAATTCAAATTTTCACTTTGGCTGAAATTGCATGAAATATGTGTCCCCCGTGGAAGCCCATGCCATCCCAGGTGAGAAAAATGCATCCTGAATCAAGTCTGAGGGCTAAAACCTCTGTTTCGGGTTTTACCACATTGAGCCCAGAACGTAAGGTCGGGACCTGAAATTTGGAGCCAAAATTCAAATTTTCACTTTGGCTGAAATTGCATGAAATATGTGTCCCCCGTGGAAGCCCATGCCATCCCAGGTGAGAAAAATGCATCCTGAATCAAGTCTGAGGGCTAAAACCTCTGTTTCAGGTTTTACCACATTGAGCCCAGAACGTAAGGTCGGGACCTGAAATTTGGAGCCAAAATTCAAATTTTCACTTTGGCTGAAATTGCATGAAATATGTTTCCCCCGTGGAAGCCCATGCCATCCCAGGTGAGAAAAATGTATTCTGAATCCAGTCTGAGGGCTAAAACCTCTGTTTCGGGTTTTGCAACATTGAGCTCAGAACGTAAGGTCGGGACCTGAAATTTGGAGCCAAAATTCAAATTTTCACTTTGGCTGAAACTGCATGAAATATGTGTCCCCCGTGGAAGCCCATGCCATCCCAGGTGAGAAAAATGCATCCTGAATCAAGTCTGAGGGCTAAAACCTCTGTTTCAGGTTTTACCACATTGAGCCCAGAATGTAAGGTCGGGACCTGAAATTTGGAGCCAAAATTCAAATTTTCACTTTGGCTGAAATTGCATGAAATATGTGTCCCCCTTGGAAGCCCATGCCATCTCAGGTGAGAAAAATGCATCCTGAATCAAGTCTGAGGGCTAAAACCTCTGTTTCGGGTTTTACCACATTGAGCCCAGAACGTAAGGTCGGGACCTGAAATTTAGAGCCAAAATTCAAATTTTCACCTTGGCTGAAATTGCATGAAATATGTGTCCCCCGTGGAAGCCCATGCCATCCCAGGTGAGAAAAATGCATCCTGAATCAAGTCTGAGGGCTAAAACCTCTGTTTCGGGTTTTACCACATTGAGCCCAGAACGTAAGGTCGGGACCTGAAATTTGGAGCCAAAATTCAAATTTTCACTTTGGCTGAAATTGCATGAAATATGTGTCCCCCGTGGAAGCCCATGCCATCCCAAGTGAGAAAAATGCATCCTGAATCAAGTCTGAGGGCTAAAACCTCTGTTTCGGGTTTTACCACATTGAGCCCAGAACGTAAGGTCGGGACCTGAAATTTGGAGCCAAAATTCAAATTTTCACTTTGGCTGAAATTGCATGAAATATGTGTCCCCCGTGGAAGCCCATCCCATCCAAGGTGAGAAAAATGCATCCTGAATAAAGTCTGAGGGCTAAAACCTCTGTTTCGGGTTTTACCACATTGAGCCCAGAACGTAAGGTCGGGACCTGAAATTTGGAGCCAAAATTCAAATTTTCACTTTGGCTGAAATTGCATGAAATATGTGTCCCCCGTGGAAGCCCATGCCATCCCAAGTGAGAAAAATGCATCCTGAATCAAGTCTGAGGGCTAAAACCTCTGTTTCGGGTTTTACCAAATTGAGCCCAGAACGTAAGGTCGGGACCTGAAATTTGGAGCCAAAATTCAAATTTTCACTTTGGCTGAAATTGCATGAAATATGTGTCCCCTGTGGAAGCCCATGCCATCCCAGGTGAGAAAAATGCATCCTGAATCAAGTCTGAGTGCTAAAACCTCTGTTTCGGGTTTTACCACATTGAGCCCAGAACGTAAGGTCGGGACCTGAAATTTGGAGCCAAAATTCAAATTTTCACTTTGGCTGAAATTGCATGAAATATGTGTCCCCCGTGGAAGCCCATGCCATCCAAGGTGAGAAAAATGCATCCTGAATCAAGTCTGAGGGCTAAAACCTCTGTTTCGGGTTTTACCACATTGAGCCCAGAACGTAAGGTCGGGACCTGAAATTTGGAGCCAAAATTCAAATTTTCACTTTGGCTGAAATTGCATGAAATATGTGTCCCCCGTGGAAGCCCATGCCATCCCAGGTGAGAAAAATGCATCCTGAATCAAGTCTGAGGGCTAAAACCTCTGTTTCTGGTTTAACCACATTGAGCCCAGAACGTAAGGTCGGGACCTGAAATTTGGAGCCAAAATTCAAATTTTCACTTTGGCTGAAATTGCATGAAATATGTGTGCCCCGTGGAAGCCCATGCCATCCAAGGTGAGAAAAATGCATCCTGAATCAAGTCTGAGGGCTAAAACCTCTGTTTCGGGTTTTACCACATTGAGCCCACAACGTAAGGTCGGGACCTGAAATTTGGAGCCAAAATTCAAATTTTCACTTTGGCTGAAATTGCATGAAATATGTGTCCCCCGTGGAAGCCCATGCCATCCCAGGTGAGAAAAATGCATCCTGAATCAAGTCTGAGGGCTAAAACCTCTGTTTCGGGTTTTACCACATTGAGCCCAGAACGTAAGGTCGGGACCTGAAATTTGGAGCCAAAATTCAAATTTTCACTTTGGCTGAAATTGCATGAAATATGTGTCCCCCATGGAAGCCCATGCCATCCCAGGTGAGAAAAATGCATCCTGAATCAAGTCTGAGGGCTAAAACCTCTGTTTCGGGTTTTACCACATTGAGCCCAGAACGTAAGGTTGGGACCTGAAATTTGGAGCCAAAATTCAAATTTTCACTTTGGCTGAAATTGCATGAAATATGTGTCCCCTGTGGAAGCCCATGCCATCCCAGGTGAGAAAAATGCATCCTGAATCAAGTCTGAGGGCTAAAACCTCTGTTTCGGGTTTTACCACATTGAGCCCAGAACGTAAGGTCGGGACCTGAAATTTGGAGCCAAAATTCAAATTTTCACTTTGGCTGAAATTGCATGAAATATGTGTGCCCCGTGGAAGCCCATGCCATCCAAGGTGAGAAAAATGCATCCTGAATCAAGTCTGAGGGCTAAAACCTCTGTTTCGGGTTTTACCACAT
This sequence comes from Halichoeres trimaculatus, assembly GCF_033239565.1. Lineage (NCBI taxonomy): Eukaryota > Metazoa > Chordata > Actinopteri > Labriformes > Labridae > Halichoeres > Halichoeres trimaculatus. The sequence continues at coordinate 66,065 of NW_027437229.1, read as the reverse complement.
TGAGCCCACAACGTAAGGTCGGGACCTGAAATTTGGAGCCAAAATTCAAATTTTCACTTTGGCTGAAATTGCATGAAATATGTGTCCCCCGTGGAAGCCCATGCCATCCCAGGTGAGAAAAATGCATCCTGAATCAAGTCTGAGGGCTAAAACCTCTGTTTCGGGTTTTACCACATTGAGCCCAGAACGTAAGGTCGGGACCTGAAATTTGGAGCCAAAATTCAAATTTTCACTTTGGCTGAAATTGCATGAAATATGTGTCCCCCATGGAAGCCCATGCCATCCCAGGTGAGAAAAATGCATCCTGAATCAAGTCTGAGGGCTAAAACCTCTGTTTCGGGTTTTACCACATTGAGCCCAGAACGTAAGGTCGGGACCTGAAATTTGGAGCCAAAATTCAAATTTTCACTTTGGCTGAAATTGCATGAAATATGTGTCCCCTGTGGAAGCCCATGCCATCCCAGGTGAGAAAAATGCATCCTGAATCAAGTCTGAGGGCTAAAACCTCTGTTTCGGGTTTTACCACATTGAGCCCAGAACGTAAGGTCGGGACCTGAAATTTGGAGCCAAAATTCAAATTTTCACTTTGGCTGAAATTGCATGAAATATGTGTCCCCCGTGGAAGCCCATGCCATCCCAGGTGAGAAAAATGCATCCTGAATCAAGTCTGAGGGCTAAAACCTCTGTTTCTGGTTTAACCACATTGAGCCCAGAACGTAAGGTCGGGACCTGAAATTTGGAGCCAAAATTCAAATTTTCACTTTGGCTGAAATTGCATGAAATATGTGTCCCCCGTGGAAGCCCATGCCATCCCAGGTGAGAAAAATGCATCCTGAATCAAGTCTGAGGGCTAAAACCTCTGTTTCGGGTTTTACCACATTGAGCCCAGAACGTAAGGTCGGGACCTGAAATTTGGAGCCAAAATTCAAATTTTCACTTTGGCTGAAATTGCATGAAATATGTGTCCCCCGTGGAAGCCCATGCCATCCCAGGTGAGAAAAATGCATCCTGAATCAAGTCTGAGGGCTAAAACCTCTGTTTCGGGTTTTACCACATTGAGCCCAGAACGTAAGGTCGGGACCTGTAATTTGGAGCCAAAATTCAAATTTTCACTTTGGCTGAAATTGCATGAAATATGTGTCCCCCGTGGAAGCCCATGCCATCCCAGGTGAGAAAAATGCATCCTGAATCAAGTATGAGGGCTAAAACCCCTGTTTCGGGTTTTACCACATTGAGCCCAGAACGTAAGGTCGGGACCTGTAATTTGGAGCCAAAATTCAAATTTTCACCTTGGCTGAAATTGCATGAAATATGTGTCCCCTGTGGAAGCCCATGCCATCCCAGGTGAGAAAAATGCATCCTGAATCAAGTCTGAGGGCTAAAACCTCTGTTTCGGGTTTTACCACATTGAGCCCAGAACGTAAGGTCGGGACCTGAAATTTGGAGCCAAAATTCAAATTTTCACTTTGGCTGAAATTGCATGAAATATGTGTCCCCCGTGGAAGCCCATGCCATCCCAGGTGAGAAAAATGCATCCTGAATCAAGTCTGAGGGCTAAAACCTCTGTTTCGGGTTTTACCACATTGAGCCCAGAACGTAAGGTCGGGACCTGAAATTTGGAGCCAAAATTCAAATTTTCACTTTGGCTGAAATTGCATGAAATATGTGTCCCCCGTGGAAGCCCATGCCATCCCAGGTGAGAAAAATGCATCCTGAATCAAGTCTGAGGGCTAAAACCTCTGTTTCTGGTTTAACCACATTGAGCCCAGAACGTAAGGTCGGGACATGAAATTTGGAGCCAAAATTCAAATTTTCACTTTGGCTGAAATTGCATGAAATATGTGTCCCCCGTGGAAGCCCATGCCATCCCAGGTGAGAAAAATGCATCCTGAATCAAGTCTGAGGGCTAAAACCTCTGTTTCGGGTTTTACCACATTGAGCCCAGAACGTAAGGTCGGGACCTGAAATTTGGAGCCAAAATTCAAATTTTCACTTTGGCTGAAATTGCATGAAATATGTGTCCCCCGTGGAAGCCCATGCCATCCCAGGTGAGAAAAATGCATCCTGAATCAAGTCTGAGGGCTAAAACCTCTGTTTCGGGTTTTACCACATTGAGCCCAGAACGTAAGGTCGGGACCTGAAATTTGGAGCCAAAATTCAAATTTTCACTTTGGCTGAAATTGCATGAAATATGTGTCCCCCGTGGAAGCCCATGCCATCCCAGGTGAGAAAAATGCATCCTGAATCAAGTCTGAGGGCTAAAACCTCTGTTTCGGGTTTTACCACATTGAGCCCAGAACGTAAGGTCGGGACATGAAATTTGGAGCCAAAATTCAAATTTTCACTTTGGCTGAAATTGCATGAAATATGTGTCCCCCGTGGAAGCCCATGCCATCCCAGGTGAGAAAAATGCATCCTGAATCAAGTCTGAGGGCTAAAACCTCTGTTTCGGGTTTTACCACATTGAGCCCAGAACGTAAGGTCGGGACCTGAAATTTGGAGCCAAAATTCAAATTTTCACTTTGGCTGAAATTGCATGAAATATGTGTCCCCCGTGGAAGCCCATGCCATCCCAGGTGAGAAAAATGCATCCTGAATCAAGTCTGAGGGCTAAAACCTCTGTTTCGGGTTTTACCACATTGAGCCCAGAACGTAAGGTCGGGACCTGAAATTTGGAGCCAAAATTCAAATTTTCACTTTGGCTGAAATTGCATGAAATATGTGTCCCCCGTGGAAGCCCATGCCATCCCAGGTGAGAAAAATGCATCCTGAATCAAGTCTGAGGGCTAAAACCTCTGTTTCGGGTTTTACCACATTGAGCCCAGAACGTAAGGTCGGGACCTGAAATTTGGAGCCAAAATTCAAATTTTCACTTTGGCTGAAATTGCATGAAATATGTGTCCCCTGTGGAAGCCCATGCCATCCCAGGTGAGAAAAATGCATCCTGAATCAAGTCTGAGTGCTAAAACCTCTGTTTCGGGTTTTACCACATTGAGCCCAGAACGTAAGGTCGGGACCTGAAATTTGGAGCCAAAATTCAAATTTTCACTTTGGCTGAAATTGCATGAAATATGTGTCCCCCGTGGAAGCCCATGCCATCCCAGGTGAGAAAAATGCATCCTGAATCAAGTCTGAGGGCTAAAACCTCTGTTTCGGGTTTTACCACATTGAGCCCAGAACATAAGGTCGGGACCTGAAATTTGGAGCCAAAATTCAAATTTTCACTTTGGCTGAAATTGCATGAAATATGTGTCCCCCGTGGAAGCCCATGCCATCCCAGGTGAGAAAAATGCATCCTGAATCAAGTCTGAGGGCTAAAACCTCTGTTTCGGGTTTTACCACATTGAGCCCGGAACGTAAGGTCGGGACCTGAAATTTGGAGCCAAAATTCAAATTTTCACTTTGGCTGAAATTGCATGAAATATGTGTCCCCCGTGGAAGCCCATGCCATCCCAGGTGAGAAAAATGCATCCTGAATCAAGTCTGAGGGCTAAAACCTCTGTTTCGGGTTTTACCACATTGAGCCCAGAACGTAAGGTCGGGACCTGAAATTTGGAGCCAAAATTCAAATTTTCACTTTGGCTGAAATTGCATGAAATATGTGTCCCCCATGGAAGCCCATGCCATCCAAGGTGAGAAAAATGCATCCTGAATCAAGTCTGAGGGCTAAAACCTCTGTTTCGGGTTTTACCACATTGAGCCCAGAACGTAAGGTCGGGACCTGAAATTTGGAGCCAAAATTCAAATTTTCACTTTGGCTGAAATTGCATTAAAAATATGTGTCCCCTGTGGAAGCCCATGCCATCCCAGGTGAGAAAAATGCATCCTGAATTAAGTCTGAGGGCTAAAACCTCTGTTTCGGGTTTTACCACATTGAGCCCAGAACGTAAGGTCGGGACCTGAAATTTGGAGCCAAAATTCAAATTTTCACTTTGGCTGAAATTGCATTAAAAATATGTGTCCCCTGTGGAAGCCCATGCCATCCCAGGTGAGAAAAATGCATCCTGAATCAAGTCTGAGGGCTAAAACCTCTGTTTCGGGTTTTACCACATTGAGCCCAGAACGTAAGGTCGGGACCTGTAATTTGGAGCCAAAATTCAAATTTTCACTTTGGCTGAAATTGCATGAAATATGTGTCCCCCGTGGAAGCCCATGCCATCCCAGGTGAGAAAAATGCATCCTGAATAAAGTCTGAGGGCTAAAACCTCTGTTTCGGGTTTTACCACATTGAGCCCAGAACGTAAGGTCGGGACCTGAAATTTGGAGCCAAAATTCAAATTTTCACTTTGGCTGAAATTGCATGAAATATGTGTCCCCTGTGGAAGCCCATGCCATCCCAGGTGAGAAAAATGCATCCTGAATCAAGTCTGAGGGCTAAAACCTCTGTTTCAGGTTTTACCACATTGAGCCCAGAACGTAAGTTCGGGACCTGAAATTTGGAGCCAAAATTCAAATTTTCACTTTGGCTGAAATTGCATGAAATATGTTTCCCCCGTGGAAGCCCATGCCATCCCAGGTGAGAAAAATGTATTCTGAATCCAGTCTGAGGGCTAAAACCTCTGTTTCGGGTTTTGCAACATTGAGCTCAGAACGTAAGGTCGGGACCTGAAATTTGGAGCCAAAATTCAAATTTTCACTTTGGCTGAAATTGCATGAAATATGTGTCCCCCGTGGAAGCCCATGCCATCCCAGGTGAGAAAAATGCATCCTGAATCAAGTCTGAGGGCTAAAACCTCTGTTTCGGGTTTTACCACATTGAGCCCAGAACGTAAGGTCGGGACCTGAAATTTGGAGCCAAAATTCAAATTTTCACTTTGGCTGAAATTGCATGAAATATGTGTCCCCCGTGGAAGCCCATGCCATCCCAGGTGAGAAAAATGCATCCTGAATCAAGTCTGAGGGCTAAAACCTCTGTTTCGGGTTTTACCACATTGAGCCCAGAACGTAAGGTTGGGACCTGAAATTTGGAGCCAAAATTCAAATTTTTTCTTTTGGTTGAAATTGCATGAAATATGTGTCCCCTGTGGAAGCCCATGCCATCCCAGGTGAGAAAAATGCATCCTGAATCAAGTCTGAGTGCTAAAACCTCTGTTTCGGGTTTTACCACATTGAGCCCAGAACGTAAGGTCGGGACCTGAAATTTGGAGCCAAAATTCAAATTTTCACTTTGGCTGAAATTGCATGAAATATGTGTCCCCCGTGGAAGCCCATGCCATCCAAGGTGAGAAAAATGCATCCTGAATCAAGTCTGAGGGCTAAAACCTCTGTTTCGGGTTTTACCACATTGAGCCCAGAACGTAAGGTCGGGACCTGAAATTTGGAGCCAAAATTCAAATTTTCACTTTGGCTGAAATTGCATGAAATATGTGTCCCCCGTGGAAGCCCATGCCATCCCAGGTGAGAAAAATGCATCCTGAATCAAGTCTGAGGGCTAAAACCTCTGTTTCGGGTTTTACCACATTGAGCCCAGAACGTAAGGTCGGGACCTGAAATTTGGAGCCAAAATTCAAATTTTCACTTTGGCTGAAATTGCATGAAATATGTGTGCCCCGTGGAAGCCCATGCCATCCAAGGTGAGAAAAATGCATCCTGAATCAAGTCTGAGGGCTAAAACCTCTGTTTCGGGTTTTACCACATTGAGCCCAGAACGTAAGGTCGGGACCTGAAATTTGGAGCCAAAATTCAAATTTTCACTTTGGCTGAAATTGCATGAAATATGTGTCCCCCGTGGAAGCCCATGCCATCCCAGGTGAGAAAAATGCATCCTGAATCAAGTCTGAGGGCTAAAACCTCTGTTTCGGGTTTTACCACATTGAGCCCAGAACGTAAGGTCGGGACCTGAAATTTGGAGCCAAAATTCAAATTTTCACTTTGGCTGAAATTGCATGAAATATGTGTCCCCCATGGAAGCCCATGCCATCCCAGGTGAGAAAAATGCATCCTGAATCAAGTCTGAGGGCTAAAACCTCTGTTTCGGGTTTTACCACATTGAGCCCAGAACGTAAGGTTGGGACCTGAAATTTGGAGCCAAAATTCAAATTTTCACTTTGGCTGAAATTGCATGAAATATGTGTCCCCTGTGGAAGCCCATGCCATCCCAGGTGAGAAAAATGCATCCTGAATCAAGTCTGAGGGCTAAAACCTCTGTTTCGGGTTTTACCACATTGAGCCCAGAACGTAAGGTCGGGACCTGAAATTTGGAGCCAAAATTCAAATTTTCACTTTGGCTGAAATTGCATGAAATATGTGTCCCCCGTGGAAGCCCATGCCATCCCAGGTGAGAAAAATGCATCCTGAATCAAGTCTGAGGGCTAAAACCTCTGTTTCTGGTTTAACCACATTGAGCCCAGAACGTAAGGTCGGGACATGAAATTTGGAGCCAAAATTCAAATTTTCACTTTGGCTGAAATTGCATGAAATATGTGTCCCCCGTGGAAGCCCATGCCATCCCAGGTGAGAAAAATGCATCCTGAATCAAGTCTGAGGGCTAAAACCTCTGTTTCGGGTTTTACCACATTGAGCCCAGAACATAAGGTCGGGACCTGAAATTTGGAGCCAAAATTCAAATTTTCACTTTGGCTGAAATTGCATGAAATATGTGTCCCCCGTGGAAGCCCATGCCATCCCAGGTGAGAAAAATGCATCCTGAATCAAGTCTGAGGGCTAAAACCTCTGTTTCGGGTTTTACCACATTGAGCCCAGAACGTAAGGTCGGGACCTGTAATTTGGAGCCAAAATTCAAATTTTCACTTTGGCTGAAATTGCATGAAATATGTGTCCCCCGTGGAAGCCCATGCCATCCCAGGTGAGAAAAATGCATCCTGAATCAAGTATGAGGGCTAAAACCCCTGTTTCGGGTTTTACCACATTGAGCCCAGAACGTAAGGTCGGGACCTGTAATTTGGAGCCAAAATTCAAATTTTCACCTTGGCTGAAATTGCATGAAATATGTGTCCCCTGTGGAAGCCCATGCCATCCCAGGTGAGAAAAATGCATCCTGAATCAAGTCTGAGGGCTAAAACCTCTGTTTCGGGTTTTACCACATTGAGCCCAGAACGTAAGGTCGGGACCTGAAATTTGGAGCCAAAATTCAAATTTTCACTTTGGCTGAAATTGCATGAAATATGTGTCCCCCGTGGAAGCCCATGCCATCCCAGGTGAGAAAAATGCATCCTGAATCAAGTCTGAGGGCTAAAACCTCTGTTTCGGGTTTTACCACATTGAGCCCAGAACGTAAGGTCGGGACCTGAAATTTGGAGCCAAAATTCAAATTTTCACTTTGGCTGAAATTGCATGAAATATGTGTGCCCCGTGGAAGCCCATGCCATCCAAGGTGAGAAAAATGCATCCTGAATCAAGTCTGAGGGCTAAAACCTCTGTTTCGGGTTTTACCACATTGAGCCCAGAACGTAAGGTCGGGACCTGAAATTTGGAGCCAAAATTCAAATTTTCACTTTGGCTGAAATTGCATGAAATATGTGTGCCCCGTGGAAGCCCATGCCATCCAAGGTGAGAAAAATGCATCCTGAATCAAGTCTGAGGGCTAAAACCTCTGTTTCGGGTTTTACCACATTGAGCCCAGAACGTAAGGTCGGGACCTGAAATTTGGAGCCAAAATTCAAATTTTCACTTTGGCTGAAATTGCATGAAATATGTGTCCCCCGTGGAAGCCCATGCCATCCCAGGTGAGAAAAATGCATCCTGAATCAAGTCTGAGGGCTAAAACCTCTGTTTCGGGTTTTACCACATTGAGCCCAGAACGTAAGGTCGGGACCTGAAATTTGGAGCCAAAATTCAAATTTTCACTTTGGCTGAAATTGCATGAAATATGTGTCCCCCATGGAAGCCCATGCCATCCCAGGTGAGAAAAATGCATCCTGAATCAAGTCTGAGGGCTAAAACCTCTGTTTCGGGTTTTACCACATTGAGCCCAGAACGTAAGGTTGGGACCTGAAATTTGGAGCCAAAATTCAAATTTTCACTTTGGCTGAAATTGCATGAAATATGTGTCCCCTGTGGAAGCCCATGCCATCCCAGGTGAGAAAAATGCATCCTGAATCAAGTCTGAGGGCTAAAACCTCTGTTTCGGGTTTTACCACATTGAGCCCAGAACGTAAGGTCGGGACCTGAAATTTGGAGCCAAAATTCAAATTTTCACTTTGGCTGAAATTGCATGAAATATGTGTCCCCCGTGGAAGCCCATGCCATCCCAGGTGAGAAAAATGCATCCTGAATCAAGTCTGAGGGCTAAAACCTCTGTTTCTGGTTTAACCACATTGAGCCCAGAACGTAAGGTCGGGACATGAAATTTGGAGCCAAAATTCAAATTTTCACTTTGGCTGAAATTGCATGAAATATGTGTCCCCCGTGGAAGCCCATGCCATCCCAGGTGAGAAAAATGCATCCTGAATCAAGTCTGAGGGCTAAAACCTCTGTTTCGGGTTTTACCACATTGAGCCCAGAACGTAAGGTCGGGACCTGAAATTTGGAGCCAAAATTCAAATTTTCACTTTGGCTGAAATTGCATGAAATATGTGTCCCCCGTGGAAGCCCATGCCATCCCAGGTGAGAAAAATGCATCCTGAATCAAGTCTGAGGGCTAAAACCTCTGTTTCGGGTTTTACCACATTGAGCCCAGAACGTAAGGTCGGGACCTGTAATTTGGAGCCAAAATTCAAATTTTCACTTTGGCTGAAATTGCATGAAATATGTGTCCCCCGTGGAAGCCCATGCCATCCCAGGTGAGAAAAATGCATCCTGAATCAAGTATGAGGGCTAAAACCCCTGTTTCGGGTTTTACCACATTGAGCCCAGAACGTAAGGTCGGGACCTGTAATTTGGAGCCAAAATTCAAATTTTCACCTTGGCTGAAATTGCATGAAATATGTGTCCCCTGTGGAAGCCCATGCCATCCCAGGTGAGAAAAATGCATCCTGAATCAAGTCTGAGGGCTAAAACCTCTGTTTCGGGTTTTACCACATTGAGCCCAGAACGTAAGGTCGGGACCTGAAATTTGGAGCCAAAATTCAAATTTTCACTTTGGCTGAAATTGCATGAAATATGTGTCCCCCGTGGAAGCCCATGCCATCCCAGGTGAGAAAAATGCATCCTGAATCAAGTCTGAGGGCTAAAACCTCTGTTTCGGGTTTTACCACATTGAGCCCAGAACGTAAGGTCGGGACCTGAAATTTGGAGCCAAAATTCAAATTTTCACTTTGGCTGAAATTGCATGAAATATGTGTGCCCCGTGGAAGCCCATGCCATCCAAGGTGAGAAAAATGCATCCTGAATCAAGTCTGAGGGCTAAAACCTCTGTTTCGGGTTTTACCACATTGAGCCCAGAACGTAAGGTCGGGACCTGAAATTTGGAGCCAAAATTCAAATTTTCACTTTGGCTGAAATTGCATGAAATATGTGTGCCCCGTGGAAGCCCATGCCATCCAAGGTGAGAAAAATGCATCCTGAATCAAGTCTGAGGGCTAAAACCTCTGTTTCGGGTTTTACCACATTGAGCCCAGAACGTAAGGTCGGGACCTGAAATTTGGAGCCAAAATTCAAATTTTCACTTTGGCTGAAATTGCATGAAATATGTGTCCCCCGTGGAAGCCCATGCCATCCCAGGTGAGAAAAATGCATCCTGAATCAAGTCTGAGGGCTAAAACCTCTGTTTCGGGTTTTACCACATTGAGCCCAGAACGTAAGGTCGGGACCTGAAATTTGGAGCCAAAATTCAAATTTTCACTTTGGCTGAAATTGCATGAAATATGTGTCCCCCGTGGAAGCCCATGCCATCCCAGGTGAGAAAAATGCATCCTGAATCAAGTCTGAGGGCTAAAACCTCTGTTTCTGGTTTAACCACATTGAGCCCAGAATGTAAGGTCGGGACATGAAATTTGGAGCCAAAATTCAAATTTTCACTTTGGCTGAAATTGCATGAAATATGTGTCCCCCGTGGAAGCCCATGCCATCCCAGGTGAGAAAAATGCATCCTGAATCAAGTCTGAGGGCTAAAACCTCTGTTTCGGGTTTTACCACATTGAGCCCAGAACGTAAGGTCGGGACCTGAAATTTGGAGCCAAAATTCAAATTTTCACTTTGGCTGAAATTGCATGAAATATGTGTCCCCCGTGGAAGCCCATGCCATCCCAGGTGAGAAAAATGCATCCTGAATCAAGTCTGAGGGCTAAAACCTCTGTTTCGGGTTTTACCACATTGAGCCCAGAACGTAAGGTCGGGACCTGTAATTTGGAGCCAAAATTCAAATTTTCACTTTGGCTGAAATTGCATGAAATATGTGTCCCCCGTGGAAGCCCATGCCATCCCAGGTGAGAAAAATGCATCCTGAATCAAGTATGAGGGCTAAAACCCCTGTTTCGGGTTTTACCACATTGAGCCCAGAACGTAAGGTCGGGACCTGTAATTTGGAGCCAAAATTCAAATTTTCACCTTGGCTGAAATTGCATGAAATATGTGTCCCCTGTGGAAGCCCATGCCATCCCAGGTGAGAAAAATGCATCCTGAATCAAGTCTGAGGGCTAAAACCTCTGTTTCGGGTTTTACCACATTGAGCCCAGAACGTAAGGTCGGGACCTGAAATTTGGAGCCAAAATTCAAATTTTCACTTTGGCTGAAATTGCATGAAATATGTGTCCCCCGTGGAAGCCCATGCCATCCCAGGTGAGAAAAATGCATCCTGAATCAAGTCTGAGGGCTAAAACCTCTGTTTCGGGTTTTACCACATTGAGCCCAGAACGTAAGGTCGGGACCTGAAATTTGGAGCCAAAATTCAAATTTTCACTTTGGCTGAAATTGCATGAAATATGTGTCCCCCGTGGAAGCCCATGCCATCCCAGGTGAGAAAAATGCATCCTGAATCAAGTCTGAGGGCTAAAACCTCTGTTTCGGGTTTTACCACATTGAGCCCAGAACGTAAGGTCGGGACCTGAAATTTGGAGCCAAAATTCAAATTTTCACTTTGGCTGAAATTGCATGAAATATGTGTCCCCCGTGGAAGCCCATGCCATCCCAGGTGAGAAAAATGCATCCTGAATTAAGTCTGAGGGCTAAAACCTCTGTTTCTGGTTTAACCACATTGAGCCCAGAACGTAAGGTCGGGACCTGAAATTTGGAGCCAAAATTCAAATTTTCACTTTGGCTGAAATTGCATGAAATATGTGTGCCCCGTGGAAGCCCATGCCATCCCAGGTGAGAAAAATGCATCCTGAATCAAGTCTGAGGGCTAAAACCTCTGTTTCGGGTTTTACCACATTGAGCCCAGAACGTAAGGTCGGGACCTGAAATTTGGAGCCAAAATTCAAATTTTCACTTTGGCTGAAATTGCATGAAATATGTGTCCCCCGTGGAAGCCCATGCCATCCCAGGTGAGAAAAATGCATCCTGAATCAAGTCTGAGGGCTAAAACCTCTGTTTCGGGTTTTACCACATTGAGCCCAGAACATAAGGTCGGGACCTGAAATTTGGAGCCAAAATTCAAATTTTCACTTTGGCTGAAATTGCATGAAATATGTGTCCCCCGTGGAAGCCCATGCCATCCCAGGTGAGAAAAATGCATCCTGAATCAAGTCTGAGGGCTAAAACCTCTGTTTCGGGTTTTACCACATTGAGCCCAGAACGTAAGGTCGGGACCTGAAATTTGGAGCCAAAATTCAAATTTTCACTTTGGCTGAAATTGCATGAAATATGTGTCCCCCGTGGAAGCCCATGCCATCCCAGGTGAGAAAAATGCATCCTGAATCAAGTCTGAGGGCTAAAACCTCTGTTTCGGGTTTTACCACATTGAGCCCAGAACGTAAGGTCGGGACCTGAAATTTGGAGCCAAAATTCAAATTTTCACTTTGGCTGAAATTGCATGAAATATGTGTCCCCCATGGAAGCCCATGCCATCCAAGGTGAGAAAAATGCATCCTGAATCAAGTCTGAGGGCTAAAACCTCTGTTTCGGGTTTTACCACATTGAGCCCAGAACGTAAGGTCGGGACCTGAAATTTGGAGCCAAAATTCAAATTTTCACTTTGGCTGAAATTGCATTAAAAATATGTGTCCCCTGTGGAAGCCCATGCCATCCCAGGTGAGAAAAATGCATCCTGAATCAAGTCTGAGGGCTAAAACCTCTGTTTCGGGTTTTACCACATTGAGCCCAGAACGTAAGGTCGGGACCTGAAATTTGGAGCCAAAATTCAAATTTTCACTTTGGCTGAAATTGCATTAAAAATATGTGTCCCCTGTGGAAGCCCATGCTATCCCAGGTGAGAAAAATGCATCCTGAATCAAGTCTGAGGGCTAAAACCTCTGTTTCGGGTTTTACCACATTGAGCCCAGAACGTAAGGTCGGGACCTGAAATTTGGAGCCAAAATTCAAATTTTCACTTTGGCTGAAATTGCATGAAATATGTGTGCCCCGTGGAAGCCCATGCCATCCCAGGTGAGAAAAATGCATCCTGAATCAAGTCTGAGGGCTAAAACCTCTGTTTCGGGTTTTACCACATTGAGCCCAGAACGTAAGGTCGGGACCTGAAATTTGGAGCCAAAATTCAAATTTTCACTTTGGCTGAAATTGCATGAAATATGTGCCCCGTGGAAGCCCATGCCATCCAAGGTGAGAAAAATGCATCCTGAATCAAGTCTGAGGGCTAAAACCTCTGTTTCGGGTTTTACCACATTGAGCCCAGAACGTAAGGTCGGGACCTGAAATTTGGAGCCAAAATTCAAATTTTCACTTTGGCTGAAATTGCATGAAATATGTGTGCCCCGTGGAAGCCCATGCCATCCAAGGTGAGAAAAATGCATCCTGAATCAAGTCTGAGGGCTAAAACCTCTGTTTCGGGTTTTACCACATTGAGCCCAGAACGTAAGGTCGGGACCTGAAATTTGGAGCCAAAATTCAAATTTTCACTTTGGCTGAAATTGCATGAAATATGTGTCCCCCGTGGAAGCCCATGCCATCCCAGGTGAGAAAAATGCATCCTGAATCAAGTCTGAGGGCTAAAACCTCTGTTTCGGGTTTTACCACATTGAGCCCAGAACGTAAGGTCGGGACCTGAAATTTGGAGCCAAAATTCAAATTTTCACTTTGGCTGAAATTGCATGAAATATGTGTCCCCCATGGAAGCCCATGCCATCCCAGGTGAGAAAAATGCATCCTGAATCAAGTCTGAGGGCTAAAACCTCTGTTTCGGGTTTTACCACATTGAGCCCAGAACGTAAGGTTGGGACCTGAAATTTGGAGCCAAAATTCAAATTTTCACTTTGGCTGAAATTGCATGAAATATGTGTCCCCTGTGGAAGCCCATGCCATCCCAGGTGAGAAAAATGCATCCTGAATCAAGTCTGAGGGCTAAAACCTCTGTTTCGGGTTTTACCACATTGAGCCCAGAACGTAAGGTCGGGACCTGAAATTTGGAGCCAAAATTCAAATTTTCACTTTGGCTGAAATTGCATGAAATATGTGTCCCCCGTGGAAGCCCATGCCATCCCAGGTGAGAAAAATGCATCCTGAATCAAGTCTGAGGGCTAAAACCTCTGTTTCTGGTTTAACCACATTGAGCCCAGAACGTAAGGTCGGGACATGAAATTTGGAGCCAAAATTCAAATTTTCACTTTGGCTGAAATTGCATGAAATATGTGTCCCCCGTGGAAGCCCATGCCATCCCAGGTGAGAAAAATGCATCCTGAATCAAGTCTGAGGGCTAAAACCTCTGTTTCGGGTTTTACCACATTGAGCCCAGAACGTAAGGTCGGGACCTGAAATTTGGAGCCAAAATTCAAATTTTCACTTTGGCTGAAATTGCATGAAATATGTGTCCCCCGTGGAAGCCCATGCCATCCCAGGTGAGAAAAATGCATCCTGAATCAAGTCTGAGGGCTAAAACCTCTGTTTCGGGTTTTACCACATTGAGCCCAGAACGTAAGGTCGGGACCTGAAATTTGGAGCCAAAATTCAAATTTTCACTTTGGCTGAAATTGCATGAAATATGTGTCCCCCGTGGAAGCCCATGCCATCCCAGGTGAGAAAAATGCATCCTGAATCAAGTATGAGGGCTAAAACCCCTGTTTCGGGTTTTACCACATTGAGCCCAGAACGTAAGGTCGGGACCTGTAATTTGGAGCCAAAATTCAAATTTTCACCTTGGCTGAAATTGCATGAAATATGTGTCCCCTGTGGAAGCCCATGCCATCCCAGGTGAGAAAAATGCATCCTGAATCAAGTCTGAGGGCTAAAACCTCTGTTTCGGGTTTTACCACATTGAGCCCAGAACGTAAGGTCGGGACCTGAAATTTGGAGCCAAAATTCAAATTTTCACTTTGGCTGAAATTGCATGAAATATGTGTCCCCCGTGGAAGCCCATGCCATCCCAGGTGAGAAAAATGCATCCTGAATCAAGTCTGAGGGCTAAAACCTCTGTTTCGGGTTTAACCACATTGAGCCCAGAACGTAAGGTCGGGACCTGAAATTTGGAGCCAAAATTCAAATTTTCACTTTGGCTGAAATTGCATGAAATATGTGTCCCCCGTGGAAGCCCATGCCATCCCAGGTGAGAAAAATGCATCCTGAATCAAGTCTGAGGGCTAAAACCTCTGTTTCGGGTTTTACCACATTGAGCCCAGAACGTAAGGTCGGGACCTGAAATTTGGAGCCAAAATTCAAATTTTCACTTTGGCTGAAATTGCATGAAATATGTGTCCCCCGTGGAAGCCCATGCCATCCCAGGTGAGAAAAATGCATCCTGAATTAAGTCTGAGGGCTAAAACCTCTGTTTCTGGTTTAACCACATTGAGCCCAGAACGTAAGGTCGGGACCTGAAATTTGGAGCCAAAATTCAAATTTTCACTTTGGCTGAAATTGCATGAAATATGTGTGCCCCGTGGAAGCCCATGCCATCCCAGGTGAGAAAAATGCATCCTGAATCAAGTCTGAGGGCTAAAACCTCTGTTTCGGGTTTTACCACATTGAGCCCAGAACGTAAGGTCGGGACCTGAAATTTGGAGCCAAAATTCAAATTTTCACTTTGGCTGAAATTGCATGAAATATGTGTCCCCCGTGGAAGCCCATGCCATCCCAGGTGAGAAAAATGCATCCTGAATCAAGTCTGAGGGCTAAAACCTCTGTTTCGGGTTTTACCACATTGAGCCCAGAACATAAGGTCGGGACCTGAAATTTGGAGCCAAAATTCAAATTTTCACTTTGGCTGAAATTGCATGAAATATGTGTCCCCCGTGGAAGCCCATGCCATCCCAGGTGAGAAAAATGCATCCTGAATCAAGTCTGAGGGCTAAAACCTCTGTTTCGGGTTTTACCACATTGAGCCCAGAACGTAAGGTCGGGACCTGAAATTTGGAGCCAAAATTCAAATTTTCACTTTGGCTGAAATTGCATGAAATATGTGTCCCCCATGGAAGCCCATGCCATCCAAGGTGAGAAAAATGCATCCTGAATCAAGTCTGAGGGCTAAAACCTCTGTTTCGGGTTTTACCACATTGAGCCCAGAACGTAAGGTCGGGACCTGAAATTTGGAGCCAAAATTCAAATTTTCACTTTGGCTGAAATTGCATTAAAAATATGTGTCCCCTGTGGAAGCCCATGCCATCCCAGGTGAGAAAAATGCATCCTGAATCAAGTCTGAGGGCTAAAACCTCTGTTTCGGGTTTTACCACATTGAGCCCAGAACGTAAGGTCGGGACCTGAAATTTGGAGCCAAAATTCAAATTTTCACTTTGGCTGAAATTGCATTAAAAATATGTGTCCCCTGTGGAAGCCCATGCCATCCCAGGTGAGAAAAATGCATCCTGAATCAAGTCTGAGGGCTAAAACCTCTGTTTCGGGTTTTACCACATTGAGCCCAGAACGTAAGGTCGGGACCTGAAATTTGGAGCCAAAATTCAAATTTTCACTTTGGCTGAAATTGCATGAAATATGTGTGCCCCGTGGAAGCCCATGCCATCCCAGGTGAGAAAAATGCATCCTGAATCAAGTCTGAGGGCTAAAACCTCTGTTTCGGGTTTTACCACATTGAGCCCAGAACGTAAGGTCGGGACCTGAAATTTGGAGCCAAAATTCAAATTTTCACTTTGGCTGAAATTGCATGAAATATGTGTCCCCCGTGGAAGCCCATGCCATCCCAGGTGAGAAAAATGCATCCTGAATAAAGTCTGAGGGCTAAAACCTCTGTTTCGGGTTTTACCACATTGAGCCCAGAACGTAAGGTCGGGACCTGTAATTTGGAGCCAAAATTCAAATTTTCACTTTGGCTGAAATTGCATGAAATATGTGTCCCCCGTGGAAGCCCATGCCATCCAAGGTGAGAAAAATGCATCCTGAATCAAGTCTGAGGGCTAAAACCTCTGTTTCTGGTTTTACCACATTGAGCCCAGAACGTAAGGTCGGGACCTGAAATTTGGAGCCAAAATTCAAATTTTCACTTTGGCTGAAATTGCATTAAAAATATGTGTCCCCTGTGGAAGCCCATGCCATCCCAGGTGAGAAAAATGCATCCTGAATCAAGTCTGAGGGCTAAAACCTCTGTTTCGGGTTTTACCACATTGAGCCCAGAACGTAAGGTCGGGACCTGAAATTTGGAGCCAAAATTCAAATTTTCACTTTGGCTGAAATTGCATGAAATATGTGTCCCCCGTGGAATCCCATGCCATCCCAGGTGAGAAAAATGCATCCTGAATCAAGTCTGAGGGCTAAAACCTCTGTTTCGGGTTTTACCACATTGAGCCCAGAACGTAAGGTCGGGACCTGAAATTTGGAGCCAAAATTCAAATTTTCACTTTGGCTGAAATTGCATGAAATATGTGTCCCCCGTGGAAGCCCATGCCATCCCAGGTGAGAAAAATGCATCCTGAATCAAGTATGAGGGCTAAAACCTCTGTTTCGGGTTTTACCACATTGAGCCCAGAACGTAAGGTCGGGACCTGAAATTTGGAGCCAAAATTCAAATTTTCGCTTTGGCTGAAATTGCATGAAATATGTGTCCCCCGTGGAAGCCCATGCCATCCCAGGTGAGAAAAATGCATCCTGAATCAAGTCTGAGGGCTAAAACCTCTGTTTCGGGTTTTACCACATTGAGCCCAGAACGTAAGGTCGGGACCTGAAATTTGGAGCCAAAATTCAAATTTTCACTTTGGCTGAAATTGCATGAAATATGTGTCCCCCGTGGAAGCCCATGCCATCCCAGGTGAGAAAAATGCATCCTGAATCAAGTATGAGGGCTAAAACCTCTGTTTCGGGTTTTACCACATTGAGCCCAGAACGTAAGGTCAGGACCTGAAATTTGGAGCCAAAATTCAAATTTTCACTTTGGCTGAAATTGCATGAAATATGTGTACCCCGTGGAAGCCCATGCCATCCTAGGTGAGAAAAATGCATCCTGAATCAAGTCTGAGGGCTAAAACCTCTGTTTCGGGTTTTACCACATTGAGCCCAGAACGTAAGGTCGGGACCTGAAATTTGGAGCCAAAATTCAAATTTTCACTTTGGCTGAAATTGCATGAAATATGTGTCCCCCGTGGAAGCCCATGCCATCCCAGGAGAGAAAAATGCATCCTGAATCAAGTCTGAGGGCTAAAACCTCTGTTTCGGGTTTTACCACATTGAGCCCAGAACGTAAGGTCGGGACCTGAAATTTGGAGCCAAAATTCAAATTTTCACTTTGGCTGAAATTGCATGAAATATGTGTCCCCCGTGGAAGCCCATGCCATCCCAGGTGAGAAAAATGCATCCTGAATCAAGTCTGAGGGCTAAAACCTCTGTTTCGGGTTTTACCACATTGAGCCCAGAACGTAAGGTCGGGACCTGTAATTTGGAGCCAAAATTCAAATTTTCACTTTGGCTGAAATTGCATGAAATATGTGTCCCCCGTGGAAGCCCATGCCATCCAAGGTGAGAAAAATGCATCCTGAATCAAGTCTGAGGGCTAAAACCTCTGTTTCGGGTTTTACCACATTGAGCCCAGAACGTAAGGTCGGGACCTGAAATTTGGAGCCAAAATTCAAATTTTCACTTTGGCTGAAATTGCATTAAAAATATGTGTCCCCTGTGGAAGCCCATGCCATCCCAGGTGAGAAAAATGCATCCTGAATCAAGTCTGAGGGCTAAAACCTCTGTTTCGGGTTTTACCACATTGAGCCCAGAACGTAAGGTCGGGACCTGAAATTTGGAGCCAAAATTCAAATTTTCACTTTGGCTGAAATTGCATTAAAAATATGTGTCCCCTGTGGAAGCCCATGCCATCCCAGGTGAGAAAAATGCATCCTGAATCAAGTCTGAGGGCTAAAACCTCTGTTTCGGGTTTTACCACATTGAGCCCAGAACGTAAGGTCGGGACCTGAAATTTGGAGCCAAAATTCAAATTTTCACTTTGGCTGAAATTGCATGAAATATGTGTGCCCCGTGGAAGCCCATGCCATCCCAGGTGAGAAAAATGCATCCTGAATCAAGTCTGAGGGCTAAAACCTCTGTTTCGGGTTTTACCACATTGAGCCCAGAACGTAAGGTCGGGACCTGAAATTTGGAGCCAAAATTCAAATTTTCACTTTGGCTGAAATTGCATTAAAAATATGTGTCCCCTGTGGAAGCCCATGCCATCCCAGGTGAGAAAAATGCATCCTGAATCAAGTCTGAGGGCTAAAACCTCTGTTTCGGGTTTTACCACATTGAGCCCAGAACGTAAGGTCGGGACCTGAAATTTGGAGCCAAAATTCAAATTTTCACTTTGGCTGAAATTGCATGAAATATGTGTCCCCCGTGGAATCCCATGCCATCCCAGGTGAGAAAAATGCATCCTGAATCAAGTCTGAGGGCTAAAACCTCTGTTTCGGGTTTTACCACATTGAGCCCAGAACGTAAGGTCGGGACCTGTAATTTGGAGCCAAAATTCAAATTTTCACTTTGGCTGAAATTGCATGAAATATGTGTCCCCCGTGGAAGCCCATGCCATCCCAGGTGAGAAAAATGCATCCTGAATCAAGTCTGAGGGCTAAAACCTCTGTTTCGGGTTTTACCACATTGAGCCCAGAACGTAAGGTCGGGACCTGAAATTTGGAGCCAAAATTCAAATTTTCACTTTGGCTGAAATTGCATGAAATATGTGTCCCCCGTGGAAGCCCATGCCATCCCAGGTGAGAAAAATGCATCCTGAATCAAGTCTGAGGGCTAAAACCTCTGTTTCGGGTTTTACCACATTGAGCCCAGAACGTAAGGTCGGGACCTGAAATTTGGAGCCAAAATTCAAATTTTCACTTTGGCTGAAATTGCATGAAATATGTGTCCCCCGTGGAAGCCCATGCCATCCCAGGTGAGAAAAATGCATCCTGAATTAAGTCTGAGGGCTAAAACCTCTGTTTCTGGTTTAACCACATTGAGCCCAGAACGTAAGGTCGGGACCTGAAATTTGGAGCCAAAATTCAAATTTTCACTTTGGCTGAAATTGCATGAAATATGTGTCCCCCGTGGAAGCCCATGCCATCCAAGGTGAGAAAAATGCATCCTGAATCAAGTCTGAGGGCTAAAACCTCTGTTTCGGGTTTTACCACATTGAGCCCAGAACGTAAGGTCGGGACCTGAAATTTGGAGCCAAAATTCAAATTTTCACTTTGGCTGAAATTGCATGAAATATGTGTCCCCCGTGGAAGCCCATGCCATCCCAGGTGAGAAAAATGCATCCTGAATCAAGTCTGAGGGCTAAAACCTCTGTTTCGGGTTTTACCAAATTGAGCCCAGAACGTAAGGTCGGGACCTGAAATTTGGAGCCAAAATTCAAATTTTCACTTTGGCTGAAATTGCATGAAATATGTGTCCCCCATGGAAGCCCATGCCATCCCAGGTGAGAAAAATGCATCCTGAATCAAGTCTGAGGGCTAAAACCTCTGTTTCGGGTTTTACCACATTGAGCCCAGAACGTAAGGTTGGGACCTGAAATTTGGAGCCAAAATTCAAATTTTCACTTTGGCTGAAATTGCATGAAATATGTGTCCCCTGTGGAAGCCCATGCCATCCCAGGTGAGAAAAATGCATCCTGAATCAAGTCTGAGGGCTAAAACCTCTGTTTCGGGTTTTACCACATTAAGCCCAGAACGTAAGGTCGGGACCTGAAATTTGGAGCCAAAATTCAAATTTTCACTTTGGCTGAAATTGCATGAAATATGTGTCCCCCGTGGAAGCCCATGCCATCCCAGGTGAGAAAAATGCATCCTGAATCAAGTCTGAGGGCTAAAACCTCTGTTTCGGGTTTTACCACATTGAGCCCAGAACGTAAGGTCGGGACCTGAAATTTGGAGCCAAAATTCAAATTTTCACTTTGGCTGAAATTGCATGAAATATGTGTCCCCCATGGAAGCCCATGCCATCCCAGGTGAGAAAAATGCATCCTGAATCAAGTCTGAGGGCTAAAACCTCTGTTTCGGGTTTTACCACATTGAGCCTTGAACGTAAGGTCGGGACCTGAAATTTGGAGCCAAAATTCAAATTTTCACTTTGGCTGAAATTGCATGAAAAATGTGTCCCCTGTGGAAGCCCATGCCATCCCAGGTGAGAAAAATGCATCCTGAATCAAGTCTGAGGGCTAAAACCTCTGTTTCGGGTTTTACCACATTGAGCCCAGAACATAAGGTCGGGACCTGAAATTTGGAGCCAAAATTCAAATTTTCACTTTGGCTGAAATTGCATGAAATATGTGTCCCCCGTGGAAGCCCATGCCATCCAAGGTGAGAAAAATGCATCCTGAATCAAGTCTGAGGGCTAAAACCTCTGTTTCGGGTTTTACCACATTGAGCCCAGAACGTAAGGTCGGGACCTGAAATTTGGAGCCAAAATTCAAATTTTCACTTTGGCTGAAATTGCATGAAATATGTGTCCCCCGTGGAAGCCCATGCCATCCCAGGTGAGAAAAATGCATCCTGAATCAAGTCTGAGGGCTAAAACCTCTGTTTCGGGTTTTACCACATTGAGCCCAGAACGTAATGTCGGGACCTGAAATTTGGAGCCAAAATTCAAATTTTCACTTTGGCTGAAATTGCATGAAATATGTGTCCCCCGTGGAAGCCCATGCCATCCCAGGTGAGAAAAATGCATCCTGAATCAAGTCTGAGGGCTAAAACCTCTGTTTCGGGTTTTACCACATTGAGCCCAGAACGTAAGGTCGGGACCTGAAATTTGGAGCCAAAATTCAAATTTTCACTTTGGCTGAAATTGCATGAAATATGTGTCCCCCGTGGAAGCCCATGCCATCCAAGGTGAGAAAAATGCATCCTGAATCAAGTCTGAGGGCTAAAACCTCTGTTTCCGGTTTTACCACATTGAGCCCAGAACGTAAGGTCGGGACCTGAAATTTGGAGCCAAAATTCAAATTTACACTTTGGCTGAAATTGCATGAAATATGTGTCCCCCGTGGAAGCCCATGCCATCCCAGGTGAAAAAAATGCATCCTGAATCAAGTATGAGGGCTAAAACCTCTGTTTCGGGTTTTACCACATTGAGCCCAGAACGTAAGGTCGGGACCTGAAATTTGGAGCCAAAATTCAAATTTTCACTTTGGCTGAAATTGCATGAAATATGTGTCCCCCGTGGAAGCCCATGCCATCCTAGGTGAGAAAAATGCATCCTGAATCAAGTCTGAGGGCTAAAACCTCTGTTTCGGGTTTTACCACATTGAGCCCAGAACGTAAGGTCGGGACCTGAAATTTGGAGCCAAAATTCAAATTTTCACTTTGGCTGAAATTGCATGAAATATGTGTCCCCCGTGGAAGCCCATGCCATCCCAGGTGAGAAAAATGCATCCTGAATCAAGTCTGAGGGCTAAAACCTCTGTTTCGGGTTTTACCACATTGAGCCCAGAACGTAAGGGTGGGACCTGAAATTTGGAGCCAAAATTCAAATTTTCACTTTGGCTGAAATTGCATGAAATATGTGTCCCCCGTGGAAGCCCATGCCATCCCAGGTGAGAAAAATGCATCCTGAATCAAGTCTGAGGGCTAAAACCTCTGTTTCGGGTTTTACCACATTGAGCCAAGAACGTAAGGTCGGGACCTGTAATTTGGAGCCAAAATTCAAATTTTCACTTTGGCTGAAATTGCATGAAATATGTGTCCCCCGTGGAAGCCCATGCCATCCAAGGTGAGAAAAATGCATCCTGAATCAAGTCTGAGGGCTAAAACCTCTGTTTCGGGTTTTACCACATTGAGCCCAGAACGTAAGGTCGGGACCTGAAATTTGGAGCCAAAATTCAAATTTTCACTTTGGCTGAAATTGCATTAAAAATATGTGTCCCCTGTGGAAGCCCATGCCATCCCAGGTGAGAAAAATGCATCCTGAATCAAGTCTGAGGGCTAAAACCTCTGTTTCGGGTTTTACCACATTGAGCCCAGAACGTAAGGTCGGGACCTGAAATTTGGAGCCAAAATTCAAATTTTCACTTTGGCTGAAATTGCATTAAAAATATGTGTCCCCTGTGGAAGCCCATGCCATCCCAGGTGAGAAAAATGCATCCTGAATCAAGTCTGAGGGCTAAAACCTCTGTTTCGGGTTTTACCACATTGAGCCCAGAACGTAAGGTCGGGACCTGAAATTTGGAGCCAAAATTCAAATTTTCACTTTGGCTGAAATTGCATGAAATATGTGTCCCCCGTGGAAGCCCATGCCATCCCAGGTGAGAAAAATGCATCCTGAATCAAGTCTGAGGGCTAAAACCTCTGTTTCGGGTTTTACCACATTGAGCCCAGAACATAAGGTCGGGACCTGAAATTTGGAGCCAAAATTCAAATTTTCACTTTGGCTGAAATTGCATGAAATATGTGTCCCCCGTGGAAGCCCATGCCATCCAAGGTGAGAAAAATGCATCCTGAATCAAGTCTGAGGGCTAAAACCTCTGTTTCCGGTTTTACCACATTGAGCCCAGAACGTAAGGTCGGGACCTGAAATTTGGAGCCAAAATTCAAATTTACACTTTGGCTGAAATTGCATGAAATATGTGTCCCCCGTGGAAGCCCATGCCATCCCAGGTGAAAAAAATGCATCCTGAATCAAGTATGAGGTCTAAAACCTCTGTTTCGGGTTTTACCACATTGAGCCCAGAACGTAAGGTCGGGACCTGAAATTTGGAGCCAAAATTCAAATTTTCACTTTGGCTGAAATTGCATGAAATATGTGTCCCCCGTGGAAGCCCATGCCATCCTAGGTGAGAAAAATGCATCCTGAATCAAGTCTGAGGGCTAAAACCTCTGTTTCGGGTTTTACCACATTGAGCCCAGAACGTAAGGTCGGGACCTGAAATTTGGAGCCAAAATTCAAATTTTCACTTTGGCTGAAATTGCATTAAAAATATGTGTCCCCTGTGGAAGCCCATGCCATCCCAGGTGAGAAAAATGCATCCTGAATCAAGTCTGAGGGCTAAAACCTCTGTTTCGGGTTTTACCACATTGAGCCCAGAACGTAAGGGTGGGACCTGAAATTTGGAGCCAAAATTCAAATTTTCACTTTGGCTGAAATTGCATGAAATATGTGTCCCCCGTGGAAGCCCATGCCATCCCAGGTGAGAAAAATGCATCCTGAATCAAGTCTGAGGGCTAAAACCTCTGTTTCGGGTTTTACCACATTGAGCCAAGAACGTAAGGTCGGGACCTGTAATTTGGAGCCAAAATTCAAATTTTCACTTTGGCTGAAATTGCATGAAATATGTGTCCCCCGTGGAAGCCCATGCCATCCAAGGTGAGAAAAATGCATCCTGAATCAAGTCTGAGGGCTAAAACCTCTGTTTCGGGTTTTACCACATTGAGCCCAGAACGTAAGGTCGGGACCTGAAATTTGGAGCCAAAATTCAAATTTTCACTTTGGCTGAAATTGCATTAAAAATATGTGTCCCCTGTGGAAGCCCATGCCATCCCAGGTGAGAAAAATGCATCCTGAATCAAGTCTGAGGGCTAAAACCTCTGTTTCGGGTTTTACCACATTGAGCCCAGAACGTAAGGTCGGGACCTGAAATTTGGAGCCAAAATTCAAATTTTCACTTTGGCTGAAATTGCATTAAAAATATGTGTCCCCTGTGGAAGCCCATGCCATCCCAGGTGAGAAAAATGCATCCTGAATCAAGTCTGAGGGCTAAAACCTCTGTTTCGGGTTTTACCACATTGAGCCCAGAACGTAAGGTCGGGACCTGAAATTTGGAGCCAAAATTCAAATTTACACTTTGGCTGAAATTGCATGAAATATGTGTCCCCCGTGGAAGCCCATGCCATCCCAGGTGAGAAAAATGCATCCTGAATCAAGTCTGAGGGCTAAAACCTCTGTTTCGGGTTTTACCACATTGAGCCCAGAACGTAAGGTCGGGACCTGAAATTTGGAGCCAAAATTCAAATTTACACTTTGGCTGAAATTGCATGAAATATGTGTCCCCCGTGGAAGCCCATGCCATCCCAGGTGAGAAAAATGCATCCTGAATCAAGTCTGAGGGCTAAAACCTCTGTTTCGGGTTTTACCACATTGAGCCCAGAACGTAAGGTCGGGACCTGAAATTTGGAGCCAAAATTCAAATTTTCACTTTGGCTGAAATTGCATGAAATATGTGTCCCCCGTGGAAGCCCATGCCATCCCAGGTGAGAAAAATGCATCCTGAATCAAGTCTGAGGGCTAAAACCTCTGTTTCGGGTTTTACCACATTGAGCCCAGAACGTAAGGTCGGGACCTGAAATTTGGAGCCAAAATTCAAATTTACACTTTGGCTGAAATTGCATGAAATATGTGTCCCCCGTGGAAGCCCATGCCATCCCAGGTGAGAAAAATGCATCCTGAATCAAGTCTGAGGGCTAAAACCTCTGTTTCGGGTTTTACCACATTGAGCTCAGAACGTAAGGTCGGGACCTGAAATTTGGAGCCAAAATTCAAATTTTCACTTTGGCTGAAATTGCATGAAATATGTGTCCCCCGTGGAAGCCCATGCCATCCCAGGTGAGAAAAATGCATCCTGAATCAAGTCTGAGGGCTAAAACCTCTGTTTCGGCTTTTACCACATTCACCTCAGAACGTAAGGTCGGGACCTGAAATTTGGAGCCAAAATTCAAATTTTCACTTTGGCTGAAATTGCATGAAATATGTGTCCCCCGTGGAAGCCCATGCCATCCCAGGTGAGAAAAATGCATCCTGAATCAAGTCTGAGGGCTAAAACCTCTGTTTCAGGTTTTACCACATTCACCTCAGAACGTAAGGTCGGGACCTGAAATTTGGAGCCAAAATTCAAATTTTCACTTTGGCTGAAATTGCATGAAATATGTGTCCCCCGTGGAAGCCCATGCCATCCCAGGTGAGAAAAATGCATCCTGAATCAAGTCTGAGGGCTAAAACCTCTGTTTCGGGTTTTACCACATTCACCTCAGAACGTAAGGTGGGGACCTGAAATTTGGAGCCAAAATTCAAATTTTCACTTTGGCTGAAATTGCATGAAATATGTGTCCCCCGTGGAAGCCCATGCCATCCCAGGTGAGAAAAATGCATCCTGAATCAAGTCTGAGGGCTAAAACCTCTGTTTCGGCTTTTACCACATTCACCTCAGAACGTAAGGTCGGGACCTGAAATTTGGAGCCAAAATTCAAATTTTCACTTTGGCTGAAATTGCATGAAATATGTGTCCCCCGTGGAAGCCCATGCCATCCCAGGTGAGAAAAATGCATCCTGAATCAAGTCTGAGGGCTAAAACCTCTGTTTCGGGTTTTACCACATTGAGCCCAGAACGTAAGGTCGGGACCTGAAATTTGGAGCCAAAATTCAAATTTACACTTTGGCTGAAATTGCATGAAATATGTGTCCCCCGTGAAAGCCCATGCCATCCCAGGTGAGAAAAATGCATCCTGAATCAAGTCTGAGGGCTAAAACCTCTGTTTCGGGTTTTACCACATTGAGCCCAGAACGTAAGGTCGGGACCTGTAATTTGGAGCCAAAATTCAAATTTTCACTTTGGCTGAAATTGCATGAAATATGTGTCCCCTGTGGAAGCCCATGCCATCCAAGGTGAGAAAAATGCATCCTGAATCAAGTCTGAGGGCTAAAACCTCTGTTTCGGGTTTTACCACATTGAGCCCAGAACGTAAGGTCGGGACCTGAAATTTGGAGCCAAAATTCAAATTTTCACTTTGGCTGAAATTGCATGAAATATGTGTCCCCCGTGGAAGCCCATGCCATCCCAGGTTAGAAAAATGCATCCTGAATCAAGTCTGAGGGCTAAAACCTCTGTTTCGGGTTTTACCACATTGAGCCCAGAACGTAAGGTCGGGACCTGAAATTTGGAGCCAAAATTCAAATTTTCACTTTGGCTGAAATTGCATGAAATATGTGTCCCCCGTGGAAGCCCATGCCATCCCAGGTGAGAAAAATGCATCCTGAATCAAGTCTGAGGGCTAAAACCTCTGTTTCGGGTTTTACCACATTGAGCCCAGAACGTAAGGTCGGGACCTGAAATTTGGAGCCAAAATTCAAATTTTCACTTTGGCTGAAATTGCATGAAATATGTGTCCCCTGTGGAAGCCCATGCCATCCCAGGTGAGAAAAATGCATCCTGAATCAAGTCTGAGGGCTAAAACCTCTGTTTCGGGTTTTACCACATTGAGCCCAGAACGTAAGGTTGGGACCTGAAATTTGGAGCCAAAATTCAAATTTTCACTTTGGCTGAAATTGCATGAAATATGTGTCCCCCGTGGAAGCCCATGCCATCCTAGGTGAGAAAAATGCATCCTGAATCAAGTCTGAGGGCTAAAACCTCTGTTTCGGGTTTTACCACATTGAGCCCAGAACGTAAGGTCGGGACCTGAAATTTGGAGCCAAAATTCAAATTTTCACCTTGGCTGAAATTGCATGAAATATGTGTCCCCCGTGGAAGCCCATGCCATCCCAGGTGAGAAAAATGCATCCTGAATCAAGTCTGAGGGCTAAAACCTCTGTTTCGGGTTTTACCACATTGAGCCCAGAACGTAAGGTCGGGACCTGAAATTTGGAGCCAAAATTCAAATTTTCACTTTGGCTGAAATTGCATGAAATATGTGTCCCCCGTGGAAGCCCATGCCATCCAAGGTGAGAAAAATGCATCCTGAATCAAGTCTGAGGGCTAAAACCTCTGTTTCGGGTTTTACCACATTGAGCCCAGAACGTAAGGTCGGGACCTGTAATTTGGAGCCAAAATTCAAATTTTCACTTTGGCTGAAATTGCATGAAATATGTGTCCCCCGTGGAAGCCCATGCCATCCCAGGCGAGAAAAATGCATCCTGAATCAAGTCTGAGGGCTAAAACCTCTGTTTCGGGTTTTACCACATTGAGCCCAGAACGTAAGGTCAGGACCTGTAATTTGGAGCCAAAATTCAAATTTTCACCTTGGCTGAAATTGCATGAAATATGTGTCCCCCGTGGAAGCCCATGCCATCCCAGGTGAGAAAAATGGATCCTGAATCAAGTCTGAGGGCTAAAACCTCTGTTTCAGGTTTTACCACATTGAGCCCAGAACGTAAGGTCGGGACCTGAAATTTGGAGCCAAAATTCAAATTTTCACTTTGGCTGAAATTGCATGAAATATGTGTCCCCCGTGGAAGCCCATGCCATCCCAGGTGAGAAAAATGCATCCTGAATCAAGTCTGAGGGCTAAAACCTCTGTTTCAGGTTTTACCACATTGAGCCCAGAACGTAAGGTCGGGACCTGAAATTTGGAGCCAAAATTCAAATTTTCACTTTGGCTGAAATTGCATGAAATATGTGTCCCCCGTGGAAGCCCATGCCATCCAAGGTGAGAAAAATGCATCCTGAATCAAGTCTGAGGGTAAAACCACTGTTTCGGGTTTTACCACATTGAGCTCAGAACATAAGGTCAGGACCTGAAATTTGGAGCCAAAATTCAAATTTTCACTTTGGCTGAAATTGCATGAAATATGTGTCTGCCGTGGAAGCCCATGCCATCCCAGGTGAGAAAAATGCACCCTGAATCAAGTCTGAGGGCTAAAACCTCTGTTTCGGGTTTTACCACATTGAGCCCAGAACGTAAGGTCGGGACCTGAAATTTGGAGCCAAAATTCAAATTTTCACCTTGGCTGAAATTGCATGAAATATGTGTCCCCCGTGGAAGCCCATGCCATCCCAGGTGAGAAAAATGCATCCTGAATCAAGTCTGAGGGCTAAAACCTCTGTTTCGGGTTTTACCACATTGAGCCCAGAACGTAAGGTCGGGACCTGAAATTTGGAGCCAAAATTCAAATTTTCACTTTGGCTGAAATTGCATGAAATATGTGTCCCCCGTGGAAGCCCATGCCATCCCAGGTGAGAAAAATGCATCCTGAATCAAGTCTGAGGGCTAAAACCTCTGTTTCAGGTTTTACCACATTGAGCCCAGAACGTAAGTTCGGGACCTGTAATTTGGAGCCAAAATTCAAATTTTCACCTTGGCTGAAATTGCATGAAATATGTGTCCCCCGTGGAAGCCCATGCCATCCCAGGTGAGAAAAATGCATCCTGAATCAAGTCTGAGGGCTAAAACCTCTGTTTCAGGTTTTACCACATTGAGCCCAGAACGTAAGGTCGGAACCTGAAATTTGGAGCCAAAATTCAAATTTTCACCTTGGCTGAAATTGCATGAAATATGTGTCCCCCGTGGAAGCCCATGCCATCCTAGGTGAGAAAAATGCATCCTGAATCAAGTCTGAGGGCTAAAACCTCTGTTTCGGGTTTTACCACATTGAGCCCAGAACGTAAGGTCGGGACCTGAAATTTGGAGCCAAAATTCAAATTTTCACTTTGGCTGAAATTGCATGAAATATGTGTCCCCCGTGGAAGCCCATGCCATCCCAGGTGAGAAAAATGCATCCTGAATCAAGTCTGAGGGCTAAAACCTCTGTTTCGGGTTTTACCACATTGAGCCCAGAACGTAAGGTCGGGACCTGTAATTTGGAGCCAAAATTCAAATTTTCACCTTGGCTGAAATTGCATGAAATATGTGTCCCCCGTGGAAGCCCATGCCATCCCAGGTGAGAAAAATGCATCCTGAATCAAGTCTGAGGGCTAAAACCTCTGTTTCGGGTTTTACCACATTGAGCCCAGAACGTAAGGTCGGGACCTGAAATTTGGAGCCAAAATTCAAATTTTCACTTTGGCTGAAATTGCATGAAATATGTGTCCCCTGTGGAAGCCCATGCCATCCCAGGTGAGAAAAATGCATCCTGAATCAAGTCTGAGGGCTAAAACCTCTGTTTCGGGTTTTACCACATTGAGCCCAGAACGTAAGGTCGGGACCTGAAATTTGGAGCCAAAATTCAAATTTTCACCTTGGCTGAAATTGCATGAAATATGTGTCCCCCGTGGAAGCCCATGCCATCCAAGGTGAGAAAAATGCATCCTGAATCAAGTCTGAGGGCTAAAACCTCTGTTTCGGGTTTTACCACATTGAGCCCAGAACGTAAGGTCGGGACCTGAGATTTGGAGCCAAAATTCAAATTTACACTTTGGCTGAAATTGCATGAAATATGTGTCCCCCGTGGAAGCCCATGCCATCCCAGGTGAGAAAAATGCATCCTGAATCAAGTATGAGGGCTAAAACCTCTGTTTCGGGTTTTACCACATTGAGCCCAGAACGTAAGGTCGGGACCTGAAATTTGGAGCCAAAATTCAAATTTTCACCTTGGCTGAAATTGCATGAAATATGTGTCCCCCGTGGAAGCCCATGCCATCCCAGGTGAGAAAAATGCATCCTGAATCAAGTCTGAGGGCTAAAACCTCTGTTTCGGGTTTTACCACATTGAGCCCAGAACGTAAGGTCGGGACCTGAAATTTGGAGCCAAAATTCAAATTTTCACTTTGGCTGAAATTGCATGAAATATGTGTCCCCTGTGGAAGCCCATGCCATCCCAGGTGAGAAAAATGCATCCTGAATCAAGTATGAGGGCTAAAACCTCTGTTTCGGGTTTTACCACATTGAGCCCAGAACGTTAGGGTGGGACCTGAAATTTGGAGCCAAAATTCAAATTTTCACTTTGGCTGAAATTGCATGAAATATGTGTCCCCCGTGGAAGCCCATGCCATCCAAGGTGAGAAAAATGCATCCTGAATCAAGTCTGAGGGCTAAAACCTCTGTTTCGGGTTTTACCACATTGAGCCCAGAACGTAAGGTCGGGACCTGAAATTTGGAGCCAAAATTCAAATTTTCACTTTGGCTGAAATTGCATGAAATATGTGTCCCCCGTGGAAGCCCATGCCATCCCAGGTGAGAAAAATGCATCCTGAATCAAGTCTGAGGGCTAAAACCTCTGTTTCGGGTTTTACCACATTGAGCCCAGAACGTAAGGGTGGGACCTGAAATTTGGAGCCAAAATTCAAATTTTCACTTTGGCTGAAATTGCATGAAATATGTGTCCCCCGTGGAAGCCCATGCCATCCCAGGTGAGAAAAATGCATCCTGAATCAAGTCTGAGGGCTAAAACCTCTGTTTCGGGTTTTACCACATTGAGCCCAGAACGTAAGGTCAGGACCTGTAATTTGGAGCCAAAATTCAAATTTTCACCTTGGCTGAAATTGCATGAAATATGTGTCCCCCGTGGAAGCCCATGCCATCCCAGGTGAGAAAAATGCACCCTGAATCAAGTCTGAGGGCTAAAACCTCTGTTTCGGGTTTTACCACATTGAGCCCAGAACGTAAGGTCGGGACCTGAAATTTGGAGCCAAAATTCAAATTTTCACTTTGGCTGAAATTGCATGAAATATGTGTCCCCTGTGGAAGCCCATGCCATCCCAGGTGAGAAAAATGCATCCTGAATCAAGTATGAGGGCTAAAACCTCTGTTTCGGGTTTTACCACATTGAGCCCAGAACGTAAGGTCGGGACCTGAAATTTGGAGCCAAAATTCAAATTTTCACCTTGGCTGAAATTGCATGAAATATGTGTCCCCCGTGGAAGCCCATGCCATCCAAGGTGAGAAAAATGCATCCTGAATCAAGTCTGAGGGCTAAAACCTCTGTTTCGGGTTTTACCACATTGAGCCCAGAACGTAAGGTCGGGACCTGAGATTTGGAGCCAAAATTCAAATTTACACTTTGGCTGAAATTGCATGAAATATGTGTCCCCCGTGGAAGCCCATGCCATCCCAGGTGAGAAAAATGCATCCTGAATCAAGTATGAGGGCTAAAACCTCTGTTTCAGGTTTTACCACATTGAGCCCAGAACGTAAGGTCGGGACCTGAAATTTGGAGCCAAAATTCAAATTTACACCTTGGCTGAAATTGCATGAAATATGTGTCCCCCGTGGAAGCCCATGCCATCCCAGGTGAGAAAAATGCATCCTGAATCAAGTCTGAGGGCTAAAACCTCTGTTTCGGGTTTTACCACATTGAGCCCAGAACGTAAGGTCGGGACCTGAAATTTGGAGCCAAAATTCAAATTTTCACTTTGGCTGAAATTGCATGAAATATGTGTCCCCCGTGGAAGCCCATGCCATCCAAGGTGAGAAAAATGCATCCTGAATCAAGTATGAGGGCTAAAACCTCTGTTTCGGGTTTTACCACATTGAGCCCAGAACGTAAGGTCGGGACCTGAAATTTGGAGCCAAAATTCAAATTTTCACTTTGGCTGAAATTGCATGAAATATGTGTCCCCCGTGGAAGCCCATGCCATCCCAGGTGAGAAAAATGCATCCTGAATCAAGTCTGAGGGCTAAAACCTCTGTTTCGGGTTTTACCACATTGAGCCCAGAACGTAAGGTCAGGACCTGTAATTTGGAGCCAAAATTCAAATTTTCACTTTGGCTGAAATTGCATGAAATATGTGTCCCCCGTGGAAGCCCATGCCATCCAAGGTGAGAAAAATGCATCCTGAATCAAGTATGAGGGCTAAAACCTCTGTTTCGGGTTTTACCACATTGAGCCCAGAACGTAAGGTCGGGACCTGAAATTTGGAGCCAAAATTCAAATTTTCACTTTGGCTGAAATTGCATGAAATATGTGTCCCCCGTGGAAGCCCATGCCATCCCAGGTGAGAAAAATGCATCCTGAATCAAGTCTGAGGGCTAAAACCTCTGTTTCGGGTTTTACCACATTGAGCCCAGAACGTAAGGTCAGGACCTGTAATTTGGAGCCAAAATTCAAATTTTCACCTTGGCTGAAATTGCATGAAATATGTGTCCCCCGTGGAAGCCCATGCCATCCCAGGTGAGAAAAATGCACCCTGAATCAAGTCTGAGGGCTAAAACCTCTGTTTCGGGTTTTACCACATTGAGCCCAGAACGTAAGGTCGGGACCTGAAATTTGGAGCCAAAATTCAAATTTTCACTTTGGCTGAAATTGCATGAAATATGTGTCCCCTGTGGAAGCCCATGCCATCCCAGGTGAGAAAAATGCATCCTGAATCAAGTATGAGGGCTAAAACCTCTGTTTCGGGTTTTACCACATTGAGCCCAGAACGTAAGGTCGGGACCTGAAATTTGGAGCCAAAATTCAAATTTTCACCTTGGCTGAAATTGCATGAAATATGTGTCCCCCGTGGAAGCCCATGCCATCCAAGGTGAGAAAAATGCATCCTGAATCAAGTCTGAGGGCTAAAACCTCTGTTTCGGGTTTTACCACATTGAGCCCAGAACGTAAGGTCGGGACCTGAGATTTGGAGCCAAAATTCAAATTTACACTTTGGCTGAAATTGCATGAAATATGTGTCCCCCGTGGAAGCCCATGCCATCCCAGGTGAGAAAAATGCATCCTGAATCAAGTATGAGGGCTAAAACCTCTGTTTCAGGTTTTACCACATTGAGCCCAGAACGTAAGGTCGGGACCTGAAATTTGGAGCCAAAATTCAAATTTACACCTTGGCTGAAATTGCATGAAATATGTGTCCCCCGTGGAAGCCCATGCCATCCCAGGTGAGAAAAATGCATCCTGAATCAAGTCTGAGGGCTAAAACCTCTGTTTCGGGTTTTACCACATTGAGCCCAGAACGTAAGGTCGGGACCTGAAATTTGGAGCCAAAATTCAAATTTTCACTTTGGCTGAAATTGCATGAAATATGTGTCCCCCGTGGAAGCCCATGCCATCCAAGGTGAGAAAAATGCATCCTGAATCAAGTATGAGGGCTAAAACCTCTGTTTCGGGTTTTACCACATTGAGCCCAGAACGTAAGGTCGGGACCTGAAATTTGGAGCCAAAATTCAAATTTTCACTTTGGCTGAAATTGCATGAAATATGTGTCCCCCGTGGAAGCCCATGCCATCCCAGGTGAGAAAAATGCATCCTGAATCAAGTCTGAGGGCTAAAACCTCTGTTTCGGGTTTTACTACATTGAGCCCAGAACGTTAGGTCGGGACCTGAAATTTGGAGCCAAAATTCAAATTTTCACTTTGGCTGAAATTGCATGAAATATGTGTCCCCCGTGGAAGCCCATGCCATCCCAGGTGAGAAAAATGCATCCTGAATCAAGTCTGAGGGCTAAAACCTCTGTTTCGGGTTTTACCACATTGAGCCCAGAACGTAAGGTCGGGACCTGAAATTTGGAGCCAAAATTCAAATTTTCACTTTGGCTGAAATTGCATGAAATATGTGTCCCCCGTGGAAGCCAATGCCATCCCAGGTGAGAAAAATGCATCCTGAATCAAGTCTGAGGGGTAAAACCACTGTTTCGGGTTTTACCACATTGAGCCCAAAACGTAAGGTCAGGACCTGAAATTTGGAGCCAAAATTCAAATTTTCACCTTGGCTGAAATTGCATGAAATATGTGTCCCCCGTGGAAGCCCATGCCATCCCAGGTGAGAAAAATGCATCCTGAATCAAGTCTGAGGGCTAAAACCTCTGTTTCGGGTTTTACCACATTGAGCCCAGAACGTAAGGTCGGGACCTGAAATTTGGAGCCAAAATTCAAATTTTCACTTTGGCTGAAATTGCATGAAATATGTGTCCCCCGTGGAAGCCCATGCCATCCCAGGTGAGAAAAATGCATCCTGAATCAAGTCTGAGGGCTAAAACCTCTGTTTCGGGTTTTACCACATTGAGCTCAGAACGTAAGGTTGGGACCTGAAATTTGGAGCCAAAATTCAAATTTTCACTTTGGCTGAAATTGCATGAAATATGTGTCCCCCGTGGAAGCCCATGCCATCCCAGGTGAGAAAAATGCATCCTGAATCAAGTCTGAGGGCTAAAACCTCTGTTTCGGGTTTTACCACATTGAGCCCAGAACGTAAGGTCGGGACCTGAAATTTGGAGCCAAAATTCAAATTTTCACTTTGGCTGAAATTGCATGAAATATGTGTCCCCCGTGGAAGCCCATGCCATCCCAGGTGAGAAAAATGCATCCTGATTCAAGTCTGAGGGCTAAAACCTCTGTTTCGGGTTTTACCACATTGCGCTCAGAACATAAGGTCGGGACCTGAAATTTGGAGCCAAAATTCAAATTTTCACTTTGGCTGAAATTGCATGAAATATGTGTCCCCCGTGGAAGCCCATGCCATCCCAGGTGAGAAAAATGCATCCTGAATCAAGTCTGAGGGCTAAAACCTCTGTTTCGGGTTTTACCACATTGAGCCCAGAACGAAAGGTCGGGACCTGAAATTTGGAGCCAAAATTCAAATTTTCACTTTGGCTGAAATTGCATGAAATATGTGTCCCCCGTGGAAGCCCATGCCATCCCAGGTGAGAAAAATGCATCCTGAATCAAGTCTGAGGGCTAAAAACTCTGTTTCGGGTTTTACCACATTGAGCTCAGAACGTAAGGTCGGGACCTGAAATTTGGAGCCAAAATTCAAATTTTCACTTTGGCTGAAATTGCATGAAATATGTGTCCCCCGTGGAAGCCCATGCCATCCCAGGTGAGAAAAATGCATCCTGAATCAAGTCTGAGGGCTAAAACCTCTGTTTCGGGTTTTACCACATTGAGCCCAGAACGTAAGGTCGGGACCTGAAATTTGGAGCCAAAATTCAAATTTTCACCTTGGCTGAAATTGCATGAAATATGTGTCCCCCGTGGAAGCCCATGCCATCCCAGGTGAGAAAAATGCATCCTGAATCAAGTCTGAGGGCTAAAACCTCTGTTTCGGGTTTTACCACATTGAGCCCAGAACGTAAGGTCGGGACCTGAAATTTGGAGCCAAAATTCAAATTTTCACCTTGGCTGAAATTGCATGAAATATGTGTCCCCCGTGGAAGCCCATGCCATCCCAGGTGAGAAAAATGCATCCTGAATCAAGTCTGAGGGCTAAAACCTCTGTTTCGGGTTTTACCACATTGAGCCCAGAACGTAAGGTCGGGACCTGAAATTTGGAGCCAAAATTCAAATTTTCACTTTGGCTGAAATTGCATGAAATATGTGTCCCCTGTGGAAGCCCATGCCATCCCAGGTGAGAAAAATGCATCCTGAATAAAGTCTGAGGGCTAAAACCTCTGTTTCGGGTTTTACCACATTGAGCCCAGAACGTTAGGGTGGGACCTGAAATTTGGAGCCAAAATTCAAATTTTCACTTTGGCTGAAATTGCATGAAATATGTGTCCCCCGTGGAAGCCCATGCCATCCCAGGTGAGAAAAATGCATCCTGATTCAAGTCTGAGGGCTAAAACCTCTGTTTCGGGTTTTACCACATTGCGCTCAGAACATAAGGTCGGGACCTGAAATTTGGAGCCAAAATTCAAATTTTCACTTTGGCTGAAATTGCATGAAATATGTGTCCCCCGTGGAAGCCCATGTCATCCCAGGTGAGAAAAATGCATCCTGAATCAAGTCTGAGGGCTAAAACCTCTGTTTCGGGTTTTACCACATTGAGCCCAGAACGTAAGGTCGGGACCTGAAATTTGGAGCCAAAATTCAAATTTTCACTTTGGCTGAAATTGCATGAAATATGTGTCCCCCATGGAAGCCCATGCCATCCCAGGTGAGAAAAATGCATCCTGAATCAAGTCTGAGGGCTAAAACCTCTGTTTCGGGTTTTACCACATTGAGCCCAGAACGTAAGGTCGGGACCTGAAATTTGGAGCCAAAATTCAAATTTTCACTTTGGCTGAAATTGCATGAAATATGTGTCCCCCGTGGAAGCCCATGCCATCCCAGGTGAGAAAAATGCATCCTGAATCAAGTCTGAGGGCTAAAACCTCTGTTTCGGGTTTTACCACATTGAGCTCAGAACGTAAGGTCGGGACCTGAAATTTGGAGCCAAAATTCAAATTTACACTTTGGCTGAAATTGCATGAAATATGTGTCCCCCGTGGAAGCCCATGCCATCCCAGGTGAGAAAAATGCATCCTGAATCAAGTCTGAGGGCTAAAACCTCTGTTTCGGGTTTTACCACATTGAGCCCAGAACGAAAGGTCGGGACCTGAAATTTGGAGCCAAAATTCAAATTTTCACTTTGGCTGAAATTGCATGAAATATGTGTCCCCCGTGGAAGCCCATGCCATCCCAGGTGAGAAAAATGCATCCTGAATCAAGTCTGAGGGCTAAAAACTCTGTTTCGGGTTTTACCACATTGAGCTCAGAACGTAAGGTCGGGACCTGAAATTTGGAGCCAAAATTCAAATTTTCACTTTGGCTGAAATTGCATGAAATATGTGTCCCCCGTGGAAGCCCATGCCATCCCAGGTGAGAAAAATGCATCCTGAATCAAGTCTGAGGGCTAAAACCTCTGTTTCGGGTTTTACCACATTGAGCCCAGAACGTAAGGTCGGGACCTGAAATTTGGAGCCAAAATTCAAATTTTCACCTTGGCTGAAATTGCATGAAATATGTGTCCCCCGTGGAAGCCCATGCCATCCCAGGTGAGAAAAATGCATCCTGAATCAAGTCTGAGGGCTAAAACCTCTGTTTCGGGTTTTACCACATTGAGCCCAGAACGTAAGGTCGGGACCTGAAATTTGGAGCCAAAATTCAAATTTTCACCTTGGCTGAAATTGCATGAAATATGTGTCCCCCGTGGAAGCCCATGCCATCCCAGGTGAGAAAAATGCATCCTGAATCAAGTCTGAGGGCTAAAACCTCTGTTTCGGGTTTTACCACATTGAGCCCAGAACGTAAGGTCGGGACCTGAAATTTGGAGCCAAAATTCAAATTTTCACTTTGGCTGAAATTGCATGAAATATGTGTCCCCCGTGGAAGCCCATGCCATCCCAGGTGAGAAAAATGCATCCTGAATCAAGTCTGAGGGCTAAAAACTCTGTTTCGGGTTTTACCACATTGAGCTCAGAACGTAAGGTCGGGACCTGAAATTTGGAGCCAAAATTCAAATTTTCACTTTGGCTGAAATTGCATGAAATATGTGTCCCCCGTGGAAGCCCATGCCATCCCAGGTGAGAAAAATGCATCCTGAATCAAGTCTGAGGGCTAAAACCTCTGTTTCGGGTTTTACCACATTGAGCCCAGAACGTAAGGTCGGGACCTGAAATTTGGAGCCAAAATTCAAATTTTCACCTTGGCTGAAATTGCATGAAATATGTGTCCCCCGTGGAAGCCCATGCCATCCCAGGTGAGAAAAATGCATCCTGAATCAAGTCTGAGGGCTAAAACCTCTGTTTCGGGTTTTACCACATTGAGCCCAGAACGTAAGGTCGGGACCTGAAATTTGGAGCCAAAATTCAAATTTTCACCTTGGCTGAAATTGCATGAAATATGTGTCCCCCGTGGAAGCCCATGCCATCCCAGGTGAGAAAAATGCATCCTGAATCAAGTCTGAGGGCTAAAACCTCTGTTTCGGGTTTTACCACATTGAGCCCAGAACGTAAGGTCGGGACCTGAAATTTGGAGCCAAAATTCAAATTTTCACTTTGGCTGAAATTGCATGAAATATGTGTCCCCTGTGGAAGCCCATGCCATCCCAGGTGAGAAAAATGCATCCTGAATAAAGTCTGAGGGCTAAAACCTCTGTTTCGGGTTTTACCACATTGAGCCCAGAACGTTAGGGTGGGACCTGAAATTTGGAGCCAAAATTCAAATTTTCACTTTGGCTGAAATTGCATGAAATATGTGTCCCCCGTGGAAGCCCATGCCATCCCAGGTGAGAAAAATGCATCCTGATTCAAGTCTGAGGGCTAAAACCTCTGTTTCGGGTTTTACCACATTGCGCTCAGAACATATGGTCGGGACCTGAAATTTGGAGCCAAAATTCAAATTTTCACTTTGGCTGAAATTGCATGAAATATGTGTCCCCCGTGGAAGCCCATGTCATCCCAGGTGAGAAAAATGCATCCTGAATCAAGTCTGAGGGCTAAAACCTCTGTTTCGGGTTTTACCACATTGAGCCCAGAACGTAAGGTCGGGACCTGAAATTTGGAGCCAAAATTCAAATTTTCACTTTGGCTGAAATTGCATGAAATATGTGTCCCCCATGGAAGCCCATGCCATCCCAGGTGAGAAAAATGCATCCTGAATCAAGTCTGAGGGCTAAAACCTCTGTTTCGGGTTTTACCACATTGAGCCCAGAACGTAAGGTCGGGACCTGAAATTTGGAGCCAAAATTCAAATTTTCACTTTGGCTGAAATTGCATGAAATATGTGTCCCCCGTGGAAGCCCATGCCATCCCAGGTGAGAAAAATGCATCCTGAATCAAGTCTGAGGGCTAAAACCTCTGTTTCGGGTTTTACCACATTGAGCTCAGAACGTAAGGTCGGGACCTGAAATTTGGAGCCAAAATTCAAATTTACACTTTGGCTGAAATTGCATGAAATATGTGTCCCCCGTGGAAGCCCATGCCATCCCAGGTGAGAAAAATGCATCCTGAATCAAGTCTGAGGGCTAAAACCTCTGTTTCGGGTTTTACCACATTGAGCCCAGAACGAAAGGTCGGGACCTGAAATTTGGAGCCAAAATTCAAATTTTCACTTTGGCTGAAATTGCATGAAATATGTGTCCCCCGTGGAAGCCCATGCCATCCCAGGTGAGAAAAATGCATCCTGAATCAAGTCTGAGGGCTAAAAACTCTGTTTCGGGTTTTACCACATTGAGCTCAGAACGTAAGGTCGGGACCTGAAATTTGGAGCCAAAATTCAAATTTTCACTTTGGCTGAAATTGCATGAAATATGTGTCCCCCGTGGAAGCCCATGCCATCCCAGGTGAGAAAAATGCATCCTGAATCAAGTCTGAGGGCTAAAACCTCTGTTTCGGGTTTTACCACATTGAGCCCAGAACGTAAGGTCGGGACCTGAAATTTGGAGCCAAAATTCAAATTTTCACCTTGGCTGAAATTGCATGAAATATGTGTCCCCCGTGGAAGCCCATGCCATCCCAGGTGAGAAAAATGCATCCTGAATCAAGTCTGAGGGCTAAAACCTCTGTTTCGGGTTTTACCACATTGAGCCCAGAACGTAAGGTCGGGACCTGAAATTTGGAGCCAAAATTCAAATTTTCACCTTGGCTGAAATTGCATGAAATATGTGTCCCCCGTGGAAGCCCATGCCATCCCAGGTGAGAAAAATGCATCCTGAATCAAGTCTGAGGGCTAAAACCTCTGTTTCGGGTTTTACCACATTGAGCCCAGAACGTAAGGTCGGGACCTGAAATTTGGAGCCAAAATTCAAATTTTCACTTTGGCTGAAATTGCATGAAATATGTGTCCCCTGTGGAAGCCCATGCCATCCCAGGTGAGAAAAATGCATCCTGAATAAAGTCTGAGGGCTAAAACCTCTGTTTCGGGTTTTACCACATTGAGCCCAGAACGTTAGGGTGGGACCTGAAATTTGGAGCCAAAATTCAAATTTTCACTTTGGCTGAAATTGCATGAAATATGTGTCCCCCGTGGAAGCCCATGCCATCCAAGGTGAGAAAAATGCATCCTGAATCAAGTCTGAGGGCTAAAACCTCTGTTTCGGGTTTTACCACATTGAGCCCAGAACGTAAGGTCGGGACCTGAAATTTGGAGCCAAAATTCAAATTTTCACTTTGGCTGAAATTGCATGAAATATGTGTCCCCCGTGGAAGCCCATGCCATCCCAGGTGAGAAAAATGCATCCTGAATCAAGTCTGAGGGCTAAAACCTCTGTTTCGGGTTTTACCACATTGAGCCCAGAACGTAAGGGTGGGACCTGAAATTTGGAGCCAAAATTCAAATTTTCACCTTGGCTGAAATTGCATGAAATATGTGTCCCCCGTGGAAGCCCATGCCATCCCAGGTGAGAAAAATGCATCCTGAATCAAGTCTGAGGGCTAAAACCTCTGTTTCGGGTTTTACCACATTGAGCCCAGAACGTAAGGTCGGGACCTGAAATTTGGAGCCAAAATTCAAATTTTCACTTTGGCTGAAATTGCATGAAATATGTGTCCCCTGTGGAAGCCCATGCCATCCCAGGTGAGAAAAATGCATCCTGAATCAAGTATGAGGGCTAAAACCTCTGTTTCGGGTTTTACCACATTGAGCCCAGAACGTAAGGTCGGGACCTGAAATTTGGAGCCAAAATTCAAATTTTCACCTTGGCTGAAATTGCATGAAATATGTGTCCCCCGTGGAAGCCCATGCCATCCAAGGTGAGAAAAATGCATCCTGAATCAAGTCTGAGGGCTAAAACCTCTGTTTCGGGTTTTACCACATTGAGCCCAGAACGTAAGGTCGGGACCTGAGATTTGGAGCCAAAATTCAAATTTACACTTTGGCTGAAATTGCATGAAATATGTGTCCCCCGTGGAAGCCCATGCCATCCCAGGTGAGAAAAATGCATCCTGAATCAAGTATGAGGGCTAAAACCTCTGTTTCAGGTTTTACCACATTGAGCCCAGAACGTAAGGTCGGGACCTGAAATTTGGAGCCAAAATTCAAATTTACACTTTGGCTGAAATTGCATGAAATATGTGTCCCCCGTGGAAGCCCATGCCATCCCAGGTGAGAAAAATGCATCCTGAATCAAGTCTGAGGGCTAAAACCTCTGTTTCGGGTTTTACCACATTGAGCCCAGAACGTAAGGTCGGGACCTGAAATTTGGAGCCAAAATTCAAATTTTCACTTTGGCTGAAATTGCATGAAATATGTGTCCCCCGTGGAAGCCCATGCCATCCAAGGTGAGAAAAATGCATCCTGAATCAAGTCTGAGGGCTAAAACCTCTGTTTCGGGTTTTACCACATTGAGCCCAGAACGTAAGGTCGGGACCTGAAATTTGGAGCCAAAATTCAAATTTTCACTTTGGCTGAAATTGCATGAAATATGTGTCCCCCGTGGAAGCCCATGCCATCCCAGGTGAGAAAAATGCATCCTGAATCAAGTCTGAGGGCTAAAACCTCTGTTTCGGGTTTTACTACATTGAGCCCAGAACATTAGGTCGGGACCTGAAATTTGGAGCCAAAATTCAAATTTTCACTTTGGCTGAAATTGCATGAAATATGTGTCCCCCGTGGAAGCCCATGCCATCCCAGGTGAGAAAAATGCATCCTGAATCAAGTCTGAGGGCTAAAACCTCTGTTTCGGGTTTTACCACATTGAGCCCAGAACGTAAGGTCGGGACCTGAAATTTGGAGCCAAAATTCAAATTTTCACTTTGGCTGAAATTGCATGAAATATGTGTCCCCCGTGGAAGCCCATGCCATCCCAGGTGAGAAAAATGCATCCTGAATCAAGTCTGAGGGCTAAAACCTCTGTTTCGGGTTTTACCACATTGAGCCCAGAACGTAAGGTCGGGACCTGAAATTTGGAGCCAAAATTCAAATTTTCACTTTGGCTGAAATTGCATGAAATATGTGTCCCCTGTGGAAGCCCATGCCATCCCAGGTGAGAAAAATGCATCCTGAATAAAGTCTGAGGGCTAAAACCTCTGTTTCGGGTTTTACCACATTGAGCCCAGAACGTAAGGTCGGGACCTGAAATTTGGAGCCAAAATTCAAATTTTCACTTTGGCTGAAATTGCATGAAATATGTGTCCCCCGTGGAAGCCCATGCCATCCAAGGTGAGAAAAATGCATCCTGAATCAAGTCTGAGGGCTAAAACCTCTGTTTCGGGTTTTACCACATTGAGCCCAGAACGTAAGGTCGGGACCTGAAATTTGGAGCCAAAATTCAAATTTTCACTTTGGCTGAAATTGCATGAAATATGTGTCCCCCGTGGAAGCCCATGCCATCCCAGGTGAGAAAAATGCATCCTGAATCAAGTCTGAGGGCTAAAACCTCTGTTTCGGGTTTTACCACATTGAGCCCAGAACGTAAGGGTGGGACCTGAAATTTGGAGCCAAAATTCAAATTTTCACTTTGGCTGAAATTGCATGAAATATGTGTCCCCCGTGGAAGCCCATGCCATCCCAGGTGAGAAAAATGCATCCTGAATCAAGTCTGAGGGCTAAAACCTCTGTTTCGGGTTTTACCACATTGAGCCCAGAACGTAAGGTCGGGACCTGAAATTTGGAGCCAAAATTCAAATTTTCACTTTGGCTGAAATTGCATGAAATATGTGTCCCCCGTGGAAGCCCATGCCATCCCAGGTGAGAAAAATGCATCCTGAATCAAGTCTGAGGGCTAAAACCTCTGTTTCGGGTTTTACCACATTGAGCCCAGAACGTAAGGTCGGGACCTGAAATTTGGAGCCAAAATTCAAATTTTCACTTTGGCTGAAATTGCATGAAACATGTGTCCCCCGTGGAAGCCCATGCCATCCCAGGTGAGAAAAATGTATTCTGAATCCAGTCTGAGGGCTAAAACCTCTGTTTCGGGTTTTGCAACATTGAGGTCAGAACGTAAGGTCGGGACCTGAAATTTGGAGCCAAAATTCAAATTTTCACTTTGGCTGAAATTGCATGAAACATGTGTCCCCCGTGGAAGCCCATGCCATCCCAGGTGAGAAAAATGTATTCTGAATCCAGTCTGAGGGCTAAAACCTCTGTTTCGGGTTTTGCAACATTGAGGTCAGAACGTAAGGTCGGGACCTGAAATTTGGAGCCAAAATTCAAATTTTCACTTTGGCTGAAACTGCATGAAATATGTGTCCCCCGTGGAAGCCCATGCCATCCCAGGTGAGAAAAATGCATCCTGAATCAAGTCTGAGGGCTAAAACCTCTGTTTCGGGTTTTACCACATTGAGCCCAGAACGTAAGGTCGGGACCTGAAATTTGGAGCCAAAATTCAAATTTTCACTTTGGCTGAAATTGCATGAAATATGTGTCCCCCGTGGAAGCCCATGCCATCCCAGGTGAGAAAAATGCATCCTGAATCAAGTCTGAGGGCTAAAAACTCTGTTTCGGGTTTAACCACATTGAGCTCAGAACGTAAGGTCGGGACCTGAAATTTGGAGCCAAAATTCAAATTTTCACTTTGGCTGAAATTGCATGAAATATGTGTCCCCCGTGGAAGCCCATGCCATCCCAGGTGAGAAAAATGCATCCTGAATCAAGTCTGAGGGCTAAAACCTCTGTTTCGGGTTTTACCACATTGAGCCCAGAACGTAAGGTCGGGACCTGTAATTTGGAGCCAAAATTCAAATTTTCACTTTGGCTGAAATTGCATGAAATACGTGTCCCCCGTGGATGCCCATGCCATCCCAGGTGAGAAAAATGCATCCTGAATAAAGTCTGAGGGCTAAAACCTCTGTTTCGGGTTTTGCCACATTGAGCTCAGAACATAAGGTCGGGACCGGAAATTTGGAGCCAAAATTCAAATTTTCACTTTGGCTGAAATTGCATGAAATATGTGTCCCCCGTGGAAGCCCATGCCATCCCAGGTGAGAAAAATGCATCCTGAATCAAGTCTGAGGGCTAAAACCTCTGTTTCGGGTTTTACCACATTGAGCCCAGAACGTAAGGTCGGGACCTGAAATTTGGAGCCAAAATTCAAATTTTCACTTTGGCTGAAATTGCATGAAATATGTGTCCCCCGTGGAAGCCCATGCCATCCCAGGTGAGAAAAATGCATCCTGAATCAAGTCTGAGGGCTAAAACCTCTGTTTCGGGTTTTACCACATTGAGCCGAGAACGTAAGGCTGGGACCTGAAATTTGGAGCCAAAATTCAAATTTTCACTTTGGCTGAAATTGCATGAAATATGTGTCCCCCGTGGAAGCCCATGCCATCCAAGGTGAGAAAAATGCATCCTGAATCAAGTCTGAGGGCTAAAAACCTCTGTTTCGGGTTTTACCACATTGAGCCCAGAACGTAAGGTCGGGACCTGAAATTTGGAGCCAAAATTCAAATTTTCACTTTGGCTGAAATTGCATGAAATATGTGTCCCCCGTGGAAGCCCATGCCATCCCAGGTGAGAAAAATGCATCCTGA
This sequence comes from Halichoeres trimaculatus, assembly GCF_033239565.1. Taxonomy (NCBI): domain Eukaryota; kingdom Metazoa; phylum Chordata; class Actinopteri; order Labriformes; family Labridae; genus Halichoeres; species Halichoeres trimaculatus. The sequence goes on along the minus strand of NW_027437229.1, from coordinate 21,904 downwards.
ATCAAGTCTGAGGGCTAAAACCTCTGTTTCGGGTTTTACCACATTGAGCCCAGAACGTAAGGTCGGGACCTGAAATTTGGAGCCAAAATTCAAATTTTCACTTTGGCTGAAATTGCATGAAATATGTGTCCCCCGTGGAAGCCCATGCCATCCAAGGTGAGAAAAATGCATCCTGAATCAAGTCTGAGGGCTAAAACCTCTGTTTCGGGTTTTACCACATTGAGCCCAGAACGTAAGGTCGGGACCTGAAATTTGGAGCCAAAATTCAAATTTTCACTTTGGCTGAAATTGCATTAAAAATATGTGTCCCCTGTGGAAGCCCATGCCATCCCAGGTGAGAAAAATGCATCCTGAATCAAGTCTGAGGGCTAAAACCTCTGTTTCGGGTTTTACCACATTGAGCCCAGAACGTAAGGTCGGACCCTGAAATTTGGAGCCAAAATTCAAATTTACACTTTGGCTGAAATTGCATGAAATATGTGTCCCCCGTGGAAGCCCATGCCATCCCAGGTGAGAAAAATGCATCCTGAATCAAGTATGAGGGCTAAAACCTCTGTTTCGGGTTTTACCACATTGCGCTCAGAACATAAGTTCGGGACCTGAAATTTGGAGCCAAAATTCAAATTTTCACTTTGGCTGAAATTGCATGAAATATGTGTCCCCAGTGGAAGCCCATGCCATCCTAGGTGAGAAAAATGCATCCTGAATCAAGTCTGAGGGCTAAAACCTCTGTTTCGGGTTTTACCACATTGAGCCCAGAACGTAAGGTCGGGACCTGAAATTTGGAGCCAAAATTCAAATTTACACTTTGGCTGAAATTGCATGAAATATGTGTCCCCCGTGGAAGCCCATGCCATCCCAGGTGAGAAAAATGCATCCTGAATCAAGTCTGAGGGCTAAAACCTCTGTTTCGGGTTTTACCACATTGAGCCCAGAACGTAAGGTCGGGACCTGAAATTTGGAGCCAAAATTCAAATTTTCACTTTGGCTGAAATTGCATGAAATATGTGTCCCCCGTGGAAGCCCATGCCATCCCAGGTGAGAAAAATGCATCCTGAATCAAGTATGAGGGCTAAAACCTCTGTTTCGGGTTTTACCACATTGCGCTCAGAACATAAGTCCGGGACCTGAAATTTGGATCCAAAATTCATATTTCCACTTTGGCTGAAATTGCATGAAATATGTGTCCCCCGTGGAAGCCCATGCCATCCTAGGTGAGAAAAATGCATCCTGAATCAAGTCTGAGGGCTAAAACCTCTGTTTCGGGTTTTACCACATTGAGCCCAGAACGTAAGGTCGGGACCTGAAATTTGGAGCCAAAATTCAAATTTTCACTTTGGCTGAAATTGCATGAAATATGTGTCCCCCGGTGGAAGCCCATGCCATCCCAGGTGAGAAAAATGCATCCTGAATCAAGTCTGAGGGCTAAAACCTCTGTTTCGGGTTTTACCACATTGAGCCCAGAACGTAAGGTCGGGACCTGAAATTTGGAGCCAAAATTCAAATTTTCACTTTGGCTGAAATTGCATGAAATATGTGTCCCCCGTGGAAGCCCATGCCATCCCAGGTGAGAAAAATGCATCCTGAATCAAGTCTGAGGGCTAAAGCCACTGTTTTGGGTTTTACCACATTGAGCTCAGAACGTAAGGTCGGGACCTGAAATTTGGAGCCAAAATTCAAATTTTCACTATGGCTGAAATTGCATGAAATATCTGTGCCCCGTGGAAGCCCATGCCATCCCAGGTGAGAAAAATGCATCCTGAATCAAGTCTGAGGGCTAAAACCTCTGTTTAGGGTTTTACCACATTGAGCCCAGAACGTAAGGTCGGGACCTGAAATTTGGAGCCAAAATTCAAATTTTCACTTTGGCTGAAATTGCATGAAATACGTGTCCCCCGTGGATGCCCATGCCATCCCAGGTGAGAAAAATGCATCCTGAATCAAGTCTGAGGGCTAAAACCTCTGTTTCGGGTTTTGCCACATTGAGCTCAGAACGTAAGGTCGGGACCTGAAATTTGGAGCCAAAATTCAAATTTTCACTTTGGCTGAAATTGCATGAAATATGTTTCCCCCGTGGAAGCCCATGCCATCCCAGGTGAGAAAAATGTATTCTGAATCCAGTCTGAGGGCTAAAACCTCTGTTTCGGGTTTTGCAACATTGAGCTCAGAACGTAAGGTCGGGACCTGAAATTTGGAGCCAAAATTCAAATTTTCACTTTGGCTGAAACTGCATGAAATATGTGTCCCCCGTGGAAGCCCATGCCATCCCAGGTGAGAAAAATGCATCCTGAATCAAGTCTGAGGGCTAAAACCTCTGTTTCAGGTTTTACCACATTGAGCCCAGAACGTAAGGTCGGGACCTGAAATTTGCAGCAAAATTCAAATTTTCACTTTGGCTGAAATTGCATGAAATATGTGTGCCCCGTGGAGCCCATGCCATCCCAGGTGAGAAAAATGCATCCTTAATCAAGTCTGAGGGCTAAAACCTCTGTTTCGGGTTTTACCACATTGAGCCCAGAACGTAAGGTCGGGACCTGAAATTTGCAGCAAAATTCAAATTTTCACTTTGGCTGAAATTGCATGAAATATGTGTGCCCCGTGGAGCCCATGCCATCCCAGGTGAGAAAAATGCATCCTGAATCAAGTCTGAGGGCTAAAACCTCTGTTTCGGGTTTTACCACATTGAGCCCAGAACGTAAGGTCGGGACCTGAAATTTGGAGCCAAAATTCAAATTTTCACTTTGGCTGAAATTGCATGAAATATGTGTCCCCCGTGGAAGCCCATGCCATCCCAGGTGAGAAAAATGCATCCTGAATCAAGTCTGAGGGCTAAAACCTCTGTTTCGGGTTTTACCACATTGAGCCCAGAACGTAAGGTCGGGACCTGTAATTTGGAGCCAAAATTCAAATTTTCACTTTGGCTGAAATTGCATGAAATATGTGTCCCCCGTGGAAGCCCATGCCATCCGAGGTGAGAAAAATGCATCCTGAATCAAGTCTGAGGGCTAAAACCTCTGTTTCGGGTTTTACCACATTGAGCCCAGAACGTAAGGTCGGGACCTGAAATTTGGAGCCAAAATTCAAATTTTCACTTTGGCTGAAATTGCATGAAATATGTGTCCCCCGTGGAAGCCCATGCAATCCCAGGTGAGAAAAATGCATCCTGAATCAAGTCTGAGGGCTAAAACCTCTGTTTCGGGTTTTACCACATTGAGCCCAGAACGTAAGGTCGGGACCTGAAATTTGGAGCCAAAATTCAAATTTTCACTTTGGCCGAAATTGCATGAAATATGTGTCCCCCGTGGAAGCCCATGCCATCCCAGGTGAGAAAAATGCATCCTGAATCAAGTCTGAGGGCTAAAACCTCTGTTTCGGGTTTTACCACATTGAGCCCAGAACGTAAGGTCACACCTGAAATTTGGAGCCAAAATTCAAATTTTCACTTTGGCTGAAATTGCATGAAATATGTGTCCCCCGTGGAAGCCCATGCCATCCCAGGTGAGAAAAATGCATCCTGAATCAAGTCTGAGGGCTAAAACCTCTGTTTCGGGTTTTACCACATTGAGCCCAGAACGTAAGGTCGGGACCTGAAATTTGGAGCCAAAATTCAAATTTTCACTTTGGCTGAAATTGCATGAAATATGTGTCCCCCGTGGAAGCCCATCCCATCCAAGGTGAGAAAAATGCATCCTGAATCAAGTCTGAGGGCTAAAACCTCTGTTTCGGGTTTTACCACATTGAGCCCAGAACGTAAGGTCGGGACCTGAAATTTGGAGCCAAAATTCAAATTTTCACTTTGGCTGAAATTGCATGAAATATGTGTCCCCCGTGGAAGCCCATGCCATCCCAAGTGAGAAAAATGCATCCTGAATCAAGTCTGAGGGCTAAAACCTCTGTTTCGGGTTTTACCAAATTGAGCCCAGAACGTAAGGTCGGGACCTGAAATTTGGAGCCAAAATTCAAATTTTCACTTTGGCTGAAATTGCATGAAATATGTGTCCCCTGTGGAAGCCCATGCCATCCCAGGTGAGAAAAATGCATCCTGAATCAAGTCTGAGTGCTAAAACCTCTGTTTCGGGTTTTACCACATTGAGCCCAGAACGTAAGGTCGGGACCTGAAATTTGGAGCCAAAATTCAAATTTTCACTTTGGCTGAAATTGCATGAAATATGTGTCCCCCGTGGAAGCCCATGCCATCCCAGGTGAGAAAAATGCATCCTGAATCAAGTCTGAGGGCTAAAACCTCTGTTTCGGGTTTTACCACATTGAGCCCAGAACGTAAGGTCGGGACCTGAAATTTGGAGCCAAAATTCAAATTTTCACTTTGGCTGAAATTGCATGAAATATGTGTGCCCCATGGAAGCCCATGCCATCCAAGGTGAGAAAAATGCATCCTGAATCAAGTCTGAGGGCTAAAACCTCTGTTTCGGGTTTTACCACATTGAGCCCACAACGTAAGGTCGGGACCTGAAATTTGGAGCCAAAATTCAAATTTTCACTTTGGCTGAAATTGCATGAAATATGTGTCCCCCGTGGAAGCCCATGCCATCCCAGGTGAGAAAAATGCATCCTGAATCAAGTCTGAGGGCTAAAACCTCTGTTTCGGGTTTTACCACATTGAGCCCAGAACGTAAGGTCGGGACCTGAAATTTGGAGCCAAAATTCAAATTTTCACTTTGGCTGAAATTGCATGAAATATGTGTCCCCCATGGAAGCCCATGCCATCCCAGGTGAGAAAAATGCATCCTGAATCAAGTCTGAGGGCTAAAACCTCTGTTTCGGGTTTTACCACATTGAGCCCAGAACGTAAGGTTGGGACCTGAAATTTGGAGCCAAAATTCAAATTTTCACTTTGGCTGAAATTGCATGAAATATGTGTCCCCTGTGGAAGCCCATGCCATCCCAGGTGAGAAAAATGCATCCTGAATCAAGTCTGAGGGCTAAAACCTCTGTTTCGGGTTTTACCACATTGAGCCCAGAACGTAAGGTCGGGACCTGAAATTTGGAGCCAAAATTCAAATTTTCACTTTGGCTGAAATTGCATGAAATATGTGTCCCCCGTGGAAGCCCATGCCATCCCAGGTGAGAAAAATGCATCCTGAATCAAGTCTGAGGGCTAAAACCTCTGTTTCTGGTTTAACCACATTGAGCCCAGAACGTAAGGTCGGGACATGAAATTTGGAGCCAAAATTCAAATTTTCACTTTGGCTGAAATTGCATGAAATATGTGTCCCCCGTGGAAGCCCATGCCATCCCAGGTGAGAAAAATGCATCCTGAATCAAGTCTGAGGGCTAAAACCTCTGTTTCGGGTTTTACCACATTGAGCCCAGAACGTAAGGTCGGGACCTGAAATTTGGAGCCAAAATTCAAATTTTCACTTTGGCTGAAATTGCATGAAATATGTGTCCCCCGTGGAAGCCCATGCCATCCCAGGTGAGAAAAATGCATCCTGAATCAAGTCTGAGGGCTAAAACCTCTGTTTCGGGTTTTACCACATTGAGCCCAGAACGTAAGGTCGGGACCTGTAATTTGGAGCCAAAATTCAAATTTTCACTTTGGCTGAAATTGCATGAAATATGTGTCCCCCGTGGAAGCCCATGCCATCCCAGGTGAGAAAAATGCATCCTGAATCAAGTATGAGGGCTAAAACCCCTGTTTCGGGTTTTACCACATTGAGCCCAGAACGTAAGGTCGGGACCTGTAATTTGGAGCCAAAATTCAAATTTTCACCTTGGCTGAAATTGCATGAAATATGTGTCCCCTGTGGAAGCCCATGCCATCCCAGGTGAGAAAAATGCATCCTGAATCAAGTCTGAGGGCTAAAACCTCTGTTTCGGGTTTTACCACATTGAGCCCAGAACGTAAGGTCGGGACCTGAAATTTGGAGCCAAAATTCAAATTTTCACTTTGGCTGAAATTGCATGAAATATGTGTCCCCCGTGGAAGCCCATGCCATCCCAGGTGAGAAAAATGCATCCTGAATCAAGTCTGAGGGCTAAAACCTCTGTTTCGGGTTTTACCACATTGAGCCCAGAACGTAAGGTCGGGACCTGAAATTTGGAGCCAAAATTCAAATTTTCACTTTGGCTGAAATTGCATGAAATATGTGTCCCCCGTGGAAGCCCATGCCATCCCAGGTGAGAAAAATGCATCCTGAATCAAGTCTGAGGGCTAAAACCTCTGTTTTGGGTTTTACCACATTGAGCCCAGAACGTAAGGTCGGGACCTGAAATTTGGAGCCAAAATTCAAATTTTCACTTTGGCTGAAATTGCATGAAATATGTGTCCCCCGTGGAAGCCCATGCCATCCCAGGTGAGAAAAATGCATCCTGAATTAAGTCTGAGGGCTAAAACCTCTGTTTCTGGTTTAACCACATTGAGCCCAGAACGTAAGGTCGGGACCTGAAATTTGGAGCCAAAATTCAAATTTTCACTTTGGCTGAAATTGCATGAAATATGTGTCCCCCGTGGAAGCCCATGCCATCCCAGGTGAGAAAAATGCATCCTGAATCAAGTCTGAGGGATAAAACCTCTGTTTCGGGTTTTACCACATTGAGCCCAGAACATAAGGTCGGGACCTGAAATTTGGAGCCAAAATTCAAATTTTCACTTTGGCTGAAATTGCATGAAATATGTGTCCCCCGTGGAAGCCCATGCCATCCCAGGTGAGAAAAATGCATCCTGAATCAAGTCTAAGGGGCTAAAACCTCTGTTTCGGGTTTTACCACATTGAGCCCAGAACGTAAGGTCGGGACCTGAAATTTGGAGCCAAAATTCAAATTTTCACTTTGGCTGAAATTGCATGAAATATGTGTCCCCCGTGGAAGCCCATGCCATCCCAGGTGAGAAAAATGCATCCTGAATCAAGTCTGAGGGCTAAAACCTCTGTTTCGGGTTTTACCACATTGAGCCCAGAACGTAAGGTCGGGACCTGAAATTTGGAGCCAAAATTCAAATTTTCACTTTGGCTGAAATTGCATGAAATATGTGTCCCCCATGGAAGCCCATGCCATCCAAGGTGAGAAAAATGCATCCTGAATCAAGTCTGAGGGCTAAAACCTCTGTTTCGGGTTTTACCACATTGAGCCCAGAACGTAAGGTCGGGACCTGAAATTTGGAGCCAAAATTCAAATTTTCACTTTGGCTGAAATTGCATTAAAAATATGTGTCCCCTGTGGAAGCCCATGCCATCCCAGGTGAGAAAAATGCATCCTGAATCAAGTCTGAGGGCTAAAACCTCTGTTTCGGGTTTTACCACATTGAGCCCAGAACGTAAGGTCGGGACCTGAAATTTGGAGCCAAAATTCAAATTTTCACTTTGGCTGAAATTGCATTAAAAATATGTGTCCCCTGTGGAAGCCCATGCCATCCCAGGTGAGAAAAATGCATCCTGAATCAAGTCTGAGGGCTAAAACCTCTGTTTCGGGTTTTACCACATTGAGCCCAGAACGTAAGGTCGGGACCTGAAATTTGGAGCCAAAATTCAAATTTTCACTTTGGCTGAAATTGCATGAAATATGTGTGCCCCGTGGAAGCCCATGCCATCCCAGGTGAGAAAAATGCATCCTGAATCAAGTCTGAGGGCTAAAACCTCTGTTTCGGGTTTTACCACATTGAGCCCAGAACGTAAGGTCGGGACCTGAAATTTGGAGCCAAAATTCAAATTTTCACTTTGGCTGAAATTGCATGAAATATGTGTCCCCCGTGGAAGCCCATGCCATCCCAGGTGAGAAAAATGCATCCTGAATCAAGTCTGAGGGCTAAAACCTCTGTTTCGGGTTTTACCACATTGAGCCCAGAACGTAAGGTCGGGACCTGTAATTTGGAGCCAAAATTCAAATTTTCACTTTGGCTGAAATTGCATGAAATATGTGTCCCCCGTGGAAGCCCATGCCATCCGAGGTGAGAAAAATGCATCCTGAATCAAGTCTGAGGGCTAAAACCTCTGTTTCGGGTTTTACCACATTGAGCCCAGAACGTAAGGTCGGGACCTGAAATTTGGAGCCAAAATTCAAATTTTCACTTTGGCTGAAATTGCATGAAATATGTGTCCCCCGTGGAAGCCCATGCCATCCCAGGTGAGAAAAATGCATCCTGAATCAAGTCTGAGGGCTAAAACCTCTGTTTCGGGTTTTACCACATTGAGCCCAGAACGTAAGGTCGGGACCTGAAATTTGGAGCCAAAATTCAAATTTTCACTTTGGCTGAAATTGCATGAAATATGTGTCCCCCGTGGAAGCCCATGCCATCCCAGGTGAGAAAAATGCATCCTGAATAAAGTCTGAGGGCTAAAACCTCTGTTTCGGGTTTTACCACATTGAGCCCAGAACGTAAGGTCGGGACCTGAAATTTGGAGCCAAAATTCAAATTTTCACTTTGGCTGAAATTGCATGAAATATGTGTCCCCTGTGGAAGCCCATGCCATCCCAGGTGAGAAAAATGCATCCTGAATCAAGTCTGAGGGCTAAAACCTCTGTTTCAGGTTTTACCACATTGAGCCCAGAACGTAAGGTTGGGACCTGAAATTTGGAGCCAAAATTCAAATTTTCACTTTGGCTGAAATTGCATGAAATATGTTTCCCCCGTGGAAGCCCATGCCATCCCAGGTGAGAAAAATGTATTCTGAATCCAGTCTGAGGGCTAAAACCTCTGTTTCGGGTTTTGCAACATTGAGCTCAGAACGTAAGGTCGGGACCTGAAATTTGGAGCCAAAATTCAAATTTTCACTTTGGCTGAAACTGCATGAAATATGTGTCCCCCGTGGAAGCCCATGCCATCCCAGGTGAGAAAAATGCATCCTGAATCAAGTCTGAGGGCTAAAACCTCTGTTTCAGGTTTTACCACATTGAGCCCAGAATGTAAGGTCGGGACCTGAAATTTGGAGCCAAAATTCAAATTTTCACTTTGGCTGAAATTGCATGAAATATGTGTCCCCCGTGGAAGCCCATGCCATCCAAGGTGAGAAAAATGCATCCTGAATCAAGTCTGAGGGCTAAAACCTCTGTTTCGGGTTTTACCACATTGAGCCCAGAACGTAAGGTCGGGACCTGAAATTTGGAGCCAAAATTCAAATTTTCACTTTGGCTGAAATTGCATGAAATATGTGTCCCCCTTGGAAGCCCATGCCATCCCAGGTGAGAAAAATGCATCCTGAATCAAGTCTGAGGGCTAAAACCTCTGTTTCGGGTTTTACCACATTGAGCCCAGAACGTAAGGTCGGGACCTGAAATTTGGAGCCAAAATTCAAATTTTCACCTTGGCTGAAATTGCATGAAATATGTGTCCCCCGTGGAAGCCCATGCCATCCAAGGTGAGAAAAATGCATCCTGAATCAAGTCTGAGGGCTAAAACCTCTGTTTCGGGTTTTACCACATTGAGCCCAGAACGTAAGGTTGGGACCTGAAATTTGGAGCCAAAATTCAAATTTTCACTTTGGCTGAAATTGCATGAAATATGTGTCCCCCGTGGAAGCCCATGCCATCCCAGGTGAGAAAAATGCATCCTGAATCAAGTCTGAGGGCTAAAACCTCTGTTTCGGGTTTTACCACATTGAGCCCAGAACGTAAGGTCGGGACCTGAAATTTGGAGCCAAAATTCAAATTTTCACTTTGGCTGAAATTGCATGAAATATGTGTCCCCCATGGAAGCCCATGCCATCCCAGGTGAGAAAAATGCATCCTGAATCAAGTCTGAGGGCTAAAACCTCTGTTTCGGGTTTTACCACATTGAGCCCAGAACGTAAGGTCGGGACCTGAAATTTGGAGCCAAAATTCAAATTTTCACTTTGGCTGAAATTGCATGAAATATGTGTCCCCCGTGGAAGCCCATGCCATCCCAAGTGAGAAAAATGCATCCTGAATCAAGTCTGAGGGCTAAAACCTCTGTTTCGGGTTTTACCAAATTGAGCCCAGAACGTAAGGTCGGGACCTGAAATTTGGAGCCAAAATTCAAATTTTCACTTTGGCTGAAATTGCATGAAATATGTGTCCCCCGTGGAAGCCCATGCCATCCAAGGTGAGAAAAATGCATCCTGAATCAAGTCTGAGGGCTAAAACCTCTGTTTCGAGTTTTACCACATTGAGCCCAGAACGTAAGGTCGGGACCTGAAATTTGGAGCCAAAATTCAAATTTTCACTTTGGCTGAAATTGCATGAAATATGTGTCCCCCGTGGAAGCCCATGCCATCCCAGGTGAGAAAAATGCATCCTGAATCAAGTCTGAGGGCTAAAACCTCTGTTTCGGGTTTTACCACATTGAGCCCAGAACGTAAGGTCGGGACCTGAAATTTGGAGCCAAAATTCAAATTTTCACTTTGGCTGAAATTGCATGAAATATGTGTCCCCCGTGGAAGCCCATCCCATCCAAGGTGAGAAAAATGCATCCTGAATAAAGTCTGAGGGCTAAAACCTCTGTTTCGGGTTTTACCACATTGAGCCCAGAACGTAAGGTCGGGACCTGAAATTTGGAGCCAAAATTCAAATTTTCACTTTGGCTGAAATTGCATGAAATATGTGTCCCCCGTGGAAGCCCATGCCATCCCAAGTGAGAAAAATGCATCCTAAATCAAGTCTGAGGGCTAAAACCTCTGTTTCGGGTTTTACCAAATTGAGCCCAGAACGTAAGGTCGGGACCTGAAATTTGGAGCCAAAATTCAAATTTTCACTTTGGCTGAAATTGCATGAAATATGTGTCCCCTGTGGAAGCCCATGCCATCCCAGGTGAGAAAAATGCATCCTGAATCAAGTCTGAGTGCTAAAACCTCTGTTTCGGGTTTTACCACATTGAGCCCAGAACGTAAGGTCGGGACCTGAAATTTGGAGCCAAAATTCAAATTTTCACTTTGGCTGAAATTGCATGAAATATGTGTCCCCCGTGGAAGCCCATGCCATCCAAGGTGAGAAAAATGCATCCTGAATCAAGTCTGAGGGCTAAAACCTCTGTTTCAGGTTTTACCACATTGAGCCCAGAACGTAAGGTCGGGACCTGAAATTTGGAGCCAAAATTCAAATTTTCACTTTGGCTGAAATTGCATGAAATATGTGTCCCCCGTGGAAGCCCATGCCATCCAAGGTGAGAAAAATGCATCCTGAATCAAGTCTGAGGGCTAAAACCTCTGTTTCGGGTTTTACCACATTGAGCCCAGAACGTAAGGTCGGGACCTGAAATTTGGAGCCAAAATTCAAATTTTCACTTTGGCTGAAATTGCATGAAATATGTGTCCCCCGTGGAAGCCCATGCCATCCCAGGTGAGAAAAATGCATCCTGAATCAAGTCTGAGGGCTAAAACCTCTGTTTCGGGTTTTACCACATTGAGCCCAGAACGTAAGGTCGGGACCTGAAATTTGGAGCCAAAATTCAAATTTTCACTTTGGCTGAAATTGCATGAAATATGTGTGCCCCGTGGAAGCCCATGCCATCCAAGGTGAGAAAAATGCATCCTGAATCAAGTCTGAGGGCTAAAACCTCTGTTTCGGGTTTTACCACATTGAGCCCAGAACGTAAGGTCGGGACCTGAAATTTGGAGCCAAAATTCAAATTTTCACTTTGGCTGAAATTGCATGAAATATGTGTCCCCCGTGGAAGCCCATGCCATCCCAGGTGAGAAAAATGCATCCTGAATCAAGTCTGAGGGCTAAAACCTCTGTTTCGGGTTTTACCACATTGAGCCCAGAACGTAAGGTCGGGACCTGAAATTTGGAGCCAAAATTCAAATTTTCACTTTGGCTGAAATTGCATGAAATATGTGTCCCCCATGGAAGCCCATGCCATCCCAGGTGAGAAAAATGCATCCTGAATCAAGTCTGAGGGCTAAAACCTCTGTTTCGGGTTTTACCACATTGAGCCCAGAACGTAAGGTTGGGACCTGAAATTTGGAGCCAAAATTCAAATTTTCACTTTGGCTGAAATTGCATGAAATATGTGTCCCCTGTGGAAGCCCATGCCATCCCAGGTGAGAAAAATGCATCCTGAATCAAGTCTGAGGGCTAAAACCTCTGTTTCGGGTTTTACCACATTGAGCCCAGAACGTAAGGTCGGGACCTGAAATTTGGAGCCAAAATTCAAATTTTCACTTTGGCTGAAATTGCATGAAATATGTGTGCCCCGTGGAAGCCCATGCCATCCCAGGTGAGAAAAATGCATCCTGAATCAAGTCTGAGGGCTAAAACCTCTGTTTCTGGTTTAACCACATTGAGCCCAGAACGTAAGGTCGGGACATGAAATTTGGAGCCAAAATTCAAATTTTCACTTTGGCTGAAATTGCATGAAATATGTGTCCCCCGTGGAAGCCCATGCCATCCCAGGTGAGAAAAATGCATCCTGAATCAAGTCTGAGGGCTAAAACCTCTGTTTCGGGTTTTACCACATTGAGCCCAGAACGTAAGGTCGGGACCTGAAATTTGGAGCCAAAATTCAAATTTTCACTTTGGCTGAAATTGCATGAAATATGTGTCCCCCGTGGAAGCCCATGCCATCCCAGGTGAGAAAAATGCATCCTGAATCAAGTCTGAGGGCTAAAACCTCTGTTTCGGGTTTTACCACATTGAGCCCAGAACGTAAGGTCGGGACCTGAAATTTGGAGCCAAAATTCAAATTTTCACTTTGGCTGAAATTGCATGAAATATGTGTCCCCCTTGGAAGCCCATGCCATCCCAGGTGAGAAAAATGCATCCTGAATCAAGTCTGAGGGCTAAAACCTCTGTTTCGGGTTTTACCACATTGAGCCCAGAACGTAAGGTCGGGACCTGAAATTTTGAGCCAAAATTCAAATTTTCACCTTGGCTGAAATTGCATGAAATATGTGTCCCCCGTGGAAGCCCATGCCATCCCAGGTGAGAAAAATGCATCCTGAATCAAGTCTGAGGGCTAAAACCTCTGTTTCGGGTTTTACCACATTGAGCCCAGAACGTAAGGTCGGGACCTGAAATTTGGAGCCAAAATTCAAATTTTCACTTTGGCTGAAATTGCATGAAATATGTGTCCCCCGTGGAAGCCCATGCCATCCCAGGTGAGAAAAATGCATCCTGAATCAAGTCTGAGGGCTAAAACCTCTGTTTCGGGTTTTACCACATTGAGCCCAGAACGTAAGGTCGGGACCTGAAATTTGGAGCCAAAATTCAAATTTTCACTTTGGCTGAAATTGCATGAAATATGTGTCCCCCATGGAAGCCCATGCCATCCCAGGTGAGAAAAATGCATCCTGAATCAAGTCTGAGGGCTAAAACCTCTGTTTCGGGTTTTACCACATTGAGCCCAGAACGTAAGGTTGGGACCTGAAATTTGGAGCCAAAATTCAAATTTTCACTTTGGCTGAAATTGCATGAAATATGTGTCCCCTGTGGAAGCCCATGCCATCCCAGGTGAGAAAAATGCATCCTGAATCAAGTCTGAGGGCTAAAACCTCTGTTTCGGGTTTTACCACATTGAGCCCAGAACGTAAGGTCGGGACCTGAAATTTGGAGCCAAAATTCAAATTTTCACTTTGGCTGAAATTGCATGAAATATGTGTGCCCCGTGGAAGCCCATGCCATCCCAGGTGAGAAAAATGCATCCTGAATCAAGTCTGAGGGCTAAAACCTCTGTTTCTGGTTTAACCACATTGAGCCCAGAACGTAAGGTCGGGACATGAAATTTGGAGCCAAAATTCAAATTTTCACTTTGGCTGAAATTGCATGAAATATGTGTCCCCCGTGGAAGCCCATGCCATCCCAGGTGAGAAAAATGCATCCTGAATCAAGTCTGAGGGCTAAAACCTCTGTTTCGGGTTTTACCACATTGAGCCCAGAACGTAAGGTCGGGACCTGAAATTTGGAGCCAAAATTCAAATTTTCACTTTGGCTGAAATTGCATGAAATATGTGTCCCCCGTGGAAGCCCATGCCATCCCAGGTGAGAAAAATGCATCCTGAATTAAGTCTGAGGGCTAAAACCTCTGTTTCTGGTTTAACCACATTGAGCCCAGAACGTAAGGTCGGGACCTGAAATTTGGAGCCAAAATTCAAATTTTCACTTTGGCTGAAATTGCATGAAATATGTGTCCCCCGTGGAAGCCCATGCCATCCCAGGTGAGAAAAATGCATCCTGAATCAAGTCTGAGGGCTAAAACCTCTGTTTCGGGTTTTACCACATTGAGCCCAGAACGTAAGGTCGGGACCTGAAATTTGGAGCCAAAATTCAAATTTTCACTTTGGCTGAAATTGCATGAAATATGTGTCCCCCGTGGAAGCCCATGCCATCCCAAGTGAGAAAAATGCATCCTGAATCAAGTCTGAGGGCTAAAACCTCTGTTTCGGGTTTTACCAAATTGAGCCCAGAACGTAAGGTCGGGACCTGAAATTTGGAGCCAAAATTCAAATTTTCACTTTGGCTGAAATTGCATGAAATATGTGTCCCCTGTGGAAGCCCATGCCATCCCAGGTGAGAAAAATGCATCCTGAATCAAGTCTGAGTGCTAAAACCTCTGTTTCGGGTTTTACCACATTGAGCCCAGAACGTAAGGTCGGGACCTGAAATTTGGAGCCAAAATTCAAATTTTCACTTTGGCTGAAATTGCATGAAATATGTGTCCCCCGTGGAAGCCCATCCCATCCAAGGTGAGAAAAATGCATCCTGAATCAAGTCTGAGGGCTAAAACCTCTGTTTCGGGTTTTACCACATTGAGCCCAGAACGTAAGGTCGGGACCTGAAATTTGGAGCCAAAATTCAAATTTTCACTTTGGCTGAAATTGCATGAAATATGTGTCCCCCGTGGAAGCCCATGCCATCCCAAGTGAGAAAAATGCATCCTGTATCAAGTCTGAGGGCTAAAACCTCTGTTTCGGGTTTTACCAAATTGAGCCCAGAACGTAAGGTCGGGACCTGAAATTTGGAGCCAAAATTCAAATTTTCACTTTGGCTGAAATTGCATGAAATATGTGTCCCCTGTGGAAGCCCATGCCATCCCAGGTGAGAAAAATGCATCCTGAATCAAGTCTGAGTGCTAAAACCTCTGTTTCGGGTTTTACCACATTGAGCCCAGAACGTAAGGTCGGGACCTGAAATTTGGAGCCAAAATTCAAATTTCACTTTGGCTGAAATTGCATGAAATATGTGTCCCCCGTGGAAGCCCATGCCATCCAAGGTGAGAAAAATGCATCCTGAATCAAGTCTGAGGGCTAAAACCTCTGTTTCGGGTTTTACCACATTGAGCCCAGAACGTAAGGTCGGGACCTGAAATTTGGAGCCAAAATTCAAATTTTCACTTTGGCTGAAATTGCATGAAATATGTGTCCCCCGTGGAAGCCCATGCCATCCCAGGTGAGAAAAATGCATCCTGAATCAAGTCTGAGGGCTAAAACCTCTGTTTTGGGTTTTACCACATTGAGCCCAGAACGTAAGGTCGGGACCTGAAATTTGGAGCCAAAATTCAAATTTTCACTTTGGCTGAAATTGCATGAAATATGTGTCCCCCGTGGAAGCCCATGCCATCCCAGGTGAGAAAAATGCATCCTGAATTAAGTCTGAGGGCTAAAACCTCTGTTTCTGGTTTAACCACATTGAGCCCAGAACGTAAGGTCGGGACCTGAAATTTGGAGCCAAAATTCAAATTTTCACTTTGGCTGAAATTGCATGAAATATGTGTCCCCCGTGGAAGCCCATGCCATCCCAGGTGAGAAAAATGCATCCTGAATCAAGTCTGAGGGCTAAAACCTCTGTTTCGGGTTTTACCACATTGAGCCCAGAACATAAGGTCGGGACCTGAAATTTGGAGCCAAAATTCAAATTTTCACTTTGGCTGAAATTGCATGAAATATGTGTCCCCCGTGGAAGCCCATGCCATCCCAGGTGAGAAAAATGCATCCTGAATCAAGTCTGAGGGCTAAAACCTCTGTTTCGGGTTTTACCACATTGAGCCCAGAACGTAAGGTCGGGACCTGAAATTTGGAGCCAAAATTCAAATTTTCACTTTGGCTGAAATTGCATGAAATATGTGTCCCCCGTGGAAGCCCATGCCATCCCAGGTGAGAAAAATGCATCCTGAATCAAGTCTGAGGGCTAAAACCTCTGTTTCGGGTTTTACCACATTGAGCCCAGAACGTAAGGTCGGGACCTGAAATTTGGAGCCAAAATTCAAATTTTCACTTTGGCTGAAATTGCATGAAATATGTGTCCCCCATGGAAGCCCATGCCATCCAAGGTGAGAAAAATGCATCCTGAATCAAGTCTGAGGGCTAAAACCTCTGTTTCGGGTTTTACCACATTGAGCCCAGAACGTAAGGTCGGGACCTGAAATTTGGAGCCAAAATTCAAATTTTCACTTTGGCTGAAATTGCATTAAAAATATGTGTCCCCTGTGGAAGCCCATGCCATCCCAGGTGAGAAAAATGCATCCTGAATCAAGTCTGAGGGCTAAAACCTCTGTTTCGGGTTTTACCACATTGAGCCCAGAACGTAAGGTCGGGACCTGTAATTTGGAGCCAAAATTCAAATTTTCACTTTGGCTGAAATTGCATGAAATATGTGTCCCCCGTGGAAGCCCATGCCATCCGAGGTGAGAAAAATGCATCCTGAATCAAGTCTGAGGGCTAAAACCTCTGTTTCGGGTTTTACCACATTGAGCCCAGAACGTAAGGTCGGGACCTGAAATTTGGAGCCAAAATTCAAATTTTCACTTTGGCTGAAATTGCATGAAATATGTGTCCCCCGTGGAAGCCCATGCCATCCCAGGTGAGAAAAATGCATCCTGAATCAAGTCTGAGGGCTAAAACCTCTGTTTCGGGTTTTACCACATTGAGCCCAGAACGTAAGGTCGGGACCTGAAATTTGGAGCCAAAATTCAAATTTTCACTTTGGCTGAAATTGCATGAAATATGTGTCCCCCGTGGAAGCCCATGCCATCCCAGGTGAGAAAAATGCATCCTGAATGAAGTCTGAGGGCTAACACCTCTGTTTCGGGTTTTACCACATTGAGCCCAGAACGTAAGGTCGGGACCTGAAATTTGGAGCCAAAATTCAAATTTTCACTTTGGCTGAAATTGCATGAAATATGTGTCCCCTGTGGAAGCCCATGCCATCCCAGGTGAGAAAAATGCATCCTGAATCAAGTCTGAGGGCTAAAACCTCTGTTTCAGGTTTTACCACATTGAGCCCAGAACGTAAGGTCGGGACCTGAAATTTGGAGCCAAAATTCAAATTTTCACTTTGGCTGAAATTGCATGAAATATGTTTCCCCCGTGGAAGCCCATGCCATCCCAGGTGAGAAAAATGTATTCTGAATCCAGTCTGAGGGCTAAAACCTCTGTTTCGGGTTTTGCAACATTGAGCTCAGAACGTAAGGTCGGGACCTGAAATTTGGAGCCAAAATTCAAATTTTCACTTTGGCTGAAACTGCATGAAATATGTGTCCCCCGTGGAAGCCCATGCCATCCCAGGTGAGAAAAATGCATCCTGAATCAAGTCTGAGGGCTAAAACCTCTGTTTCAGGTTTTACCACATTGAGCCCAGAATGTAAGGTCGGGACCTGAAATTTGGAGCCAAAATTCAAATTTTCACTTTGGCTGAAATTGCATGAAATATGTGTCCCCCGTGGAAGCCCATGCCATCCAAGGTGAGAAAAATGCATCCTGAATCAAGTCTGAGGGCTAAAACCTCTGTTTCGGGTTTTACCACATTGAGCCCAGAACGTAAGGTCGGGACCTGAAATTTGGAGCCAAAATTCAAATTTTCACTTTGGCTGAAATTGCATGAAATATGTGTCCCCCTTGGAAGCCCATGCCATCCCAGGTGAGAAAAATGCATCCTGAATCAAGTCTGAGGGCTAAAACCTCTGTTTCGGGTTTTACCACATTGAGCCCAGAACGTAAGGTCGGGACCTGAAATTTGGAGCCAAAATTCAAATTTTCACCTTGGCTGAAATTGCATGAAATATGTGTCCCCCGTGGAAGCCCATGCCATCCAAGGTGAGAAAAATGCATCCTGAATCAAGTCTGAGGGCTAAAACCTCTGTTTCGGGTTTTACCACATTGAGCCCAGAACGTAAGGTTGGGACCTGAAATTTGGAGCCAAAATTCAAATTTTCACTTTGGCTGAAATTGCATGAAATATGTGTCCCCCGTGGAAGCCCATGCCATCCCAGGTGAGAAAAATGCATCCTGAATCAAGTCTGAGGGCTAAAACCTCTGTTTCGGGTTTTACCACATTGAGCCCAGAACGTAAGGTCGGGACCTGAAATTTGGAGCCAAAATTCAAATTTTCACTTTGGCTGAAATTGCATGAAATATGTGTCCCCCATGGAAGCCCATGCCATCCCAGGTGAGAAAAATGCATCCTGAATCAAGTCTGAGGGCTAAAACCTCTGTTTCGGGTTTTACCACATTGAGCCCAGAACGTAAGGTCGGGACCTGAAATTTGGAGCCAAAATTCAAATTTTCACTTTGGCTGAAATTGCATGAAATATGTGTCCCCCGTGGAAGCCCATGCCATCCCAAGTGAGAAAAATGCATCCTGAATCAAGTCTGAGGGCTAAAACCTCTGTTTCGGGTTTTACCAAATTGAGCCCAGAACGTAAGGTCGGGACCTGAAATTTGGAGCCAAAATTCAAATTTTCACTTTGGCTGAAATTGCATGAAATATGTGTCCCCCGTGGAAGCCCATGCCATCCAAGGTGAGAAAAATGCATCCTGAATCAAGTCTGAGGGCTAAAACCTCTGTTTCGGGTTTTACCACATTGAGCCCAGAACGTAAGGTCGGGACCTGAAATTTGGAGCCAAAATTCAAATTTTCACTTTGGCTGAAATTGCATGAAATATGTGTCCCCCGTGGAAGCCCATGCCATCCCAGGTGAGAAAAATGCATCCTGAATCAAGTCTGAGGGCTAAAACCTCTGTTTCGGGTTTTACCACATTGAGCCCAGAACGTAAGGTCGGGACCTGAAATTTGGAGCCAAAATTCAAATTTTCACTTTGGCTGAAATTGCATGAAATATGTGTCCCCCGTGGAAGCCCATCCCATCCAAGGTGAGAAAAATGCATCCTGAATAAAGTCTGAGGGCTAAAACCTCTGTTTCGGGTTTTACCACATTGAGCCCAGAACGTAAGGTCGGGACCTGAAATTTGGAGCCAAAATTCAAATTTTCACTTTGGCTGAAATTGCATGAAATATGTGTCCCCCGTGGAAGCCCATGCCATCCCAAGTGAGAAAAATGCATCCTAAATCAAGTCTGAGGGCTAAAACCTCTGTTTCGGGTTTTACCAAATTGAGCCCAGAACGTAAGGTCGGGACCTGAAATTTGGAGCCAAAATTCAAATTTTCACTTTGGCTGAAATTGCATGAAATATGTGTCCCCTGTGGAAGCCCATGCCATCCCAGGTGAGAAAAATGCATCCTGAATCAAGTCTGAGTGCTAAAACCTCTGTTTCGGGTTTTACCACATTGAGCCCAGAACGTAAGGTCGGGACCTGAAATTTGGAGCCAAAATTCAAATTTTCACTTTGGCTGAAATTGCATGAAATATGTGTCCCCCGTGGAAGCCCATGCCATCCAAGGTGAGAAAAATGCATCCTGAATCAAGTCTGAGGGCTAAAACCTCTGTTTCGGGTTTTACCACATTGAGCCCAGAACGTAAGGTCGGGACCTGAAATTTGGAGCCAAAATTCAAATTTTCACTTTGGCTGAAATTGCATGAAATATGTGTCCCCCGTGGAAGCCCATGCCATCCCAGGTGAGAAAAATGCATCCTGAATCAAGTCTGAGGGCTAAAACCTCTGTTTCGGGTTTTACCACATTGAGCCCAGAACGTAAGGTCGGGACCTGAAATTTGGAGCCAAAATTCAAATTTTCACTTTGGCTGAAATTGCATGAAATATGTGTGCCCCGTGGAAGCCCATGCCATCCAAGGTGAGAAAAATGCATCCTGAATCAAGTCTGAGGGCTAAAACCTCTGTTTCGGGTTTTACCACATTGAGCCAACAACGTAAGGTCGGGACCTGAAATTTGGAGCCAAAATTCAAATTTTCACTTTGGCTGAAATTGCATGAAATATGTGTCCCCCGTGGAAGCCCATGCCATCCCAGGTGAGAAAAATGCATCCTGAATCAAGTCTGAGGGCTAAAACCTCTGTTTCGGGTTTTACCACATTGAGCCCAGAACGTAAGGTCGGGACCTGAAATTTGGAGCCAAAATTCAAATTTTCACTTTGGCTGAAATTGCATGAAATATGTGTCCCCCATGGAAGCCCATGCCATCCCAGGTGAGAAAAATGCATCCTGAATCAAGTCTGAGGGCTAAAACCTCTGTTTCGGGTTTTACCACATTGAGCCCAGAACGTAAGGTTGGGACCTGAAATTTGGAGCCAAAATTCAAATTTTCACTTTGGCTGAAATTGCATGAAATATGTGTCCCCTGTGGAAGCCCATGCCATCCCAGGTGAGAAAAATGCATCCTGAATCAAGTCTGAGGGCTAAAACATCTGTTTCGGGTTTTACCACATTGAGCCCAGAACGTAAGGTCGGGACCTGAAATTTGGAGCCAAAATTCAAATTTTCACTTTGGCTGAAATTGCATGAAATATGTGTGCCCCGTGGAAGCCCATGCCATCCCAGGTGAGAAAAATGCATCCTGAATCAAGTCTGAGGGCTAAAACCTCTGTTTCTGGTTTAACCACATTGAGCCCAGAACGTAAGGTCGGGACATGAAATTTGGAGCCAAAATTCAAATTTTCACTTTGGCTGAAATTGCATGAAATATGTGTCCCCCGTGGAAGCCCATGCCATCCCAGGTGAGAAAAATGCATCCTGAATCAAGTCTGAGGGCTAAAACCTCTGTTTCGGGTTTTACCACATTGAGCCCAGAACGTAAGGTCGGGACCTGAAATTTGGAGCCAAAATTCAAATTTTCACTTTGGCTGAAATTGCATGAAATATGTGTCCCCCGTGGAAGCCCATGCCATCCCAGGTGAGAAAAATGCATCCTGAATCAAGTCTGAGGGCTAAAACCTCTGTTTCGGGTTTTACCACATTGAGCCCAGAACGTAAGGTCGGGACCTGTAATTTGGAGCCAAAATTCAAATTTTCACTTTGGCTGAAATTGCATGAAATATGTGTCCCCCGTGGAAGCCCATGCCATCCCAGGTGAGAAAAATGCATCCTGAATCAAGTATGAGGGCTAAAACCCCTGTTTCGGGTTTTACCACATTGAGCCCAGAACGTAAGGTCGGGACCTGAAATTTGGAGCCAAAATTCAAATTTTCACCTTGGCTGAAATTGCATGAAATATGTGTCCCCTGTGGAAGCCCATGCCATCCCAGGTGAGAAAAATGCATCCTGAATCAAGTCTGAGGGCTAAAACCTCTGTTTCGGGTTTTACCACATTGAGCCCAGAACGTAAGGTCGGGACCTGAAATTTGGAGCCAAAATTCAAATTTTCACTTTGGCTGAAATTGCATGAAATATGTGTCCCCCGTGGAAGCCCATGCCATCCCAGGTGAGAAAAATGCATCCTGAATCAAGTCTGAGGGCTAAAACCTCTGTTTCGGGTTTTACCACATTGAGCCCAGAACGTAAGGTCGGGACCTGAAATTTGGAGCCAAAATTCAAATTTTCACTTTGGCTGAAATTGCATGAAATATGTGTCCCCCTTGGAAGCCCATGCCATCCCAGGTGAGAAAAATGCATCCTGAATCAAGTCTGAGGGCTAAAACCTCTGTTTCGGGTTTTACCACATTGAGCCCAGAACGTAAGGTCGGGACCTGAAATTTGGAGCCAAAATTCAAATTTTCACTTTGGCTGAAATTGCATGAAATATGTGTCCCCCGTGGAAGCCCATGCCATCCCAGGTGAGAAAAATGCATCCTGAATTAAGTCTGAGGGCTAAAACCTCTGTTTCTGGTTTAACCACATTGAGCCCAGAACGTAAGGTCGGGACCTGAAAT